>NC_051326.1:62371048-62704422 GCF_015220235.1 Choloepus didactylus | reverse complement strand
ATACCCCTGTTGATGGACACTTTATGGCCTTAAGACTGTAAATTTGTAACCAAATAATCCACCTTTTATAAAGGCCAATCCATTTTCAGTGTTTTACATTCCAGCAGCATTAGCAAACTAGAACAGATTTTGGTGCCAGAAGTGGGGTTTTGGTGCTGCTGCATTTGCAAATACCAAACATGTTGGAACAGCTTTTTAAATGGATAAGGGGAAGATTCTGGAAGAATTGTGAGGAGATTGATAGGAAAGCCCTAAATTGCTTTGAAGAGACTGTGGAAATATGGACTCTAAATATACTTCTGATGAGGCCTTGAACAGAAATGATGAATGTATCATTGCCAACTGGAAGAAAGGTGATCCTTGTTTTAAAATGCCAGAGAGTGTGCCAAAATTGCATCCTGGTGTCAGATGGAAGACATAATTTGAAAGTGAGGAGCTGGGATACTTGGTTGGTGAAATGCTGAAACTAGAAGTTGTAGATATAGCATAGCTTCTCTTGCAGCTTATAGTAAAATGTGAGTGGAGAGAGATAAACTTAGAACTGAACTCTTGGGTTGAAAGGAACCAGAAACTGATGGTTTGGAAAATTCTAGGCTTCCAGGGGGTGAAACCCCAGAAGCTACAGCCCAATGTGAGGATGTAACCAAACATGGAACCCAGCCACCATTTCTGTTCAAGCCAAGATTGGAGAAGGAGTTAAGCAGAAAGGATTTGTGGAAAGTCCTATTGTCTGATGGCTTTGACCCCTGTGTGCTTCATGCAAAGCCAACAGAATTTTTGTGAGCTCTTTACAGACAGAGATGCTGCCAGTCTGGACTGGAGGAGACAGACAAGGAACAAATTGAAGGAAAAATTTCTTCAAAGACACAGCCATGGAGGTTGAGATCTGGAGTCAAGAGGTCTCAGGCTGGGGGAGCGAAGTGGCCCACCTGCATGGAGAGGGTGATTTTGCCCCAGAGGTCAAGGAAAGTCTGGCCACCATCCCACTGTTCTGCAGGGGTTGAGTGTGTGCTCTGGAGATGGAAGAGAATCCGAGTGCTGCCCTGATGTTTGAGGAGGGTGGGGCCAAAAAGGTGGTCTCCCCAATGTGTGGATATATTGGAGCATTCAACCCAGTGTTTGTAGAGAAAATGGTTGCCGCAAAGGCCCTTAGGAAGGGTTAGACTCCTGCTCTCTCAAGTCCCAAGGATAAAATGCTATTCTCTAAATGACTCTCAGACTTTGAAATACAATGAAGTTTGCCCTGGTGGTTTTAGGAATTGTTTTGGTCCCTTGAACTCCATTTTCCTTTCAGTTTCTCCTTATGACAATGGGATTATTTACCCTATGACTGTCCCTCATTTGTATATTGGAAGCAAATAACTTGTTCTAAGTTTCACAGGTACAGAGCCAGAGGGGAATTTTGCTTTAGGACAGACCTAGCTTGTAACTGATTTTGATGGGATCTTGTAGTTACCTATTGTTACTGAAATGATTTAAGTTTTTGTGATATTGTGATGGGATGAACATATTTTGTATTTGGAAAGAATGTTTTTCTGGTGTCCAGGGTGTGGAATGTGCCAGTTTGTATATTTATGTCCCCCAGGAAAAGCCATATTCTTTAATGCATTCTTGTGGGGCCAGATGTATTAGTGTGGCTTGGGTTGGAACCTATTGGTTCAGTGCCCATGGACATGTGACTCACTCAACTCTAGTTGATAACTCTGATTGGATAATTTCCATGGGGTCATGGCCCCACCCATTCAGCATGGGCCTTTAGTTTACTGGAGCACTATATAAGCTCAGACAGAAGGAGCTCGTAGCTGCCTGGAGCTGAGACAGACGTTTTGAAGATGGCCATTGGAAGCTGATGCAGATATTTTGGAGAATGCCATTTTGAAACACAACCTGGGAGCCAGCAGTCACCAACCATGTGCCTTTCCAGCTAACAGAGGTTTGACAGACACCAATGGCCTTTCTCCAGTGAAGATGCCCTCTGTCTATGGACACTTTATGGCCTTAAGACTGTAACTTTGTAAACAAATAAACCCCATTTTATAAAAGCCAATCCATTTCTAGTGTTTTGTATTCTGGCAGCATTAGCAAACTAGAACACTACTCATAAAATTGTGCTTTGAAAGTCTTCACCCTTCTGTACATACCCTATATTTCATAAAGAAAGAATTGAAACTTTGGAACTGTAACCCATAACAATTTTTTAAATTCCCTGTATAAATGCTTGTAGAGCTGTATATTGAAAGTTAATGCCTTTCTGTATGTATGTTGTATTTTACAATAATGGAAATAGCTGAAGTTTAACTGTGACCATGATATTCTTTGAAATTTTCTCTCCAACTACTTGTGAAATTGTACTTTGAAAGCTATCACCAATACATATATATGTTAAAGTTCACAATAAAAAATGTATTAAAAAAAAAAAACTCCCAACAATGAAATGCCCAGGATGAGACGGCTTCACAAGTGAATTCTTCCAAGAATTCCAAGGAGAATCAATACTAATCCTGCTAAAACTCTTCCAAAACTGGAAAAGGAGGGAACACTACTTAACTCATTCTATGAAGCTAACATCGCCCTAATACCAAATCCAGAAAATGATATTACAAGTAAATAAAATTACAGACCAATCCTTCTAATTAATACAGATGCAAAATATTCACCAAAATACTTGCAAACTGAATCCAACAGCAGATTAAAAGAATTATACACCATAATCAAATGGGTTTTACCCCAGTTAAGCAAGGGTAGTTGAACACAGGGGAATCAATTAATGTAATGCACCCCATTAATAAATTGAAGGGTAAAAACCACATGATCATATTTATTGATGCAGAAAAGGCATTTGACAAAATCAAGAATCCTTTCTCAATAAAAACACTTTATAAGATAGGCACGGAAGGAAACTTCCTCAGTATGATAAAGAACATACATGAAAAACCCACAGCTCACATTGTACTCAATTTTGAAAGGCTGAAAAGGTTCCCACTAAAACTAGTGGAAGACAAGTAGGCCCACTGTCACCATTGTTTTCCAACATTGTGCTAAAAGTCCTAGCTAGAACAATTAGAAAAGAAAATGAAATACAAGTCATCCAAATTGGAAAGGATGCAGTTAAACTTTCACTGTTTTCAGATGACATGATCCCTGTTCTAGTTTGCTAATGCTGCTAGAATGCAAAACATCAGAGAAGGATTGGCTTTTATAAAAGGGTTTATTTGGATACAAAGTTACAGTCTTAAGGCCATAAAGTGTCCAAGGTGAGGCATCAACACTGAAGGATGGCTGATGGCATCCAAAAACCTCTGCTAGCTGGGAAGGCATGTGGCTGGCATCTGCTTGCTCCCAGGTTGCATTTCAGAATGACATCCTCTGAAATGTCAGCATCAGCTTCCAATGACCATCTTCAAAATGTCTCTGTAAGCTGCAGCTCCTCTCTCAGCTCCTGTGCATTCTTCAAAGTGTCCTCTTGGCTGTGCCAAGCTCACCCCTTCTGTCTGAGCTTTTATAGTGCTCTAGTAAACTAATCAAGGCCCACACTGAATGGGCATAGCCACACCTCCATGGAAATGCTGAACCAATGGGTCCCAACCTAATCCACACTAATACAGCTGCCTCCACAAGATTACATTAAAGAATATGGCTTTTTCTGGGGGACATAATGTACACAAACCAGCACAATCCCATATTTAGCAAGTTCCTCACAAAATTTATGACAAATCTTCTAGAGCTAATAAACAAGTTCAGCAAAGTGACAGCATAGAAAATCAGTGTGCAAAATCTGTAGTGTTTCTATACACTAGTATTGCATAATCTGGAGAGGAAATAAAGGGGAAATACATTTACAATAGCTTAGTTGCTTATTTGATTCTTTTAGATAAGAAAAAAATATATAGGAATACATTTAATGAAGGATGTAAAGGACATTACTGAAATCAAATAATAAAACTAAACAAATGGGAAGACATTCCAAGTACATCAATTGGAAGATACTGTTTCTAACCAATTTTATTCACAGATTCAATGAAAGCCCAAATTCCAAGAGTCAAATCTGAAGAAATAGAAAAACCAATTATCAAATTTATTTGGAAGAATAAGGGGTACTAAATAGCTAAAACCATCTTGAAAAAAGAACAAATGTGGAGGAATCACACTTCTTGACTTTAAAGAATATTACAAAGCTACAATGGTCAAAACGGCATGGTACTGGCAAAAGGATAGGTATATTGATCAATGGAACCAAATTGAGAGATCAGAAATAGACCCACGTATTTTTGGTCAATTGATTTTCAACAAGGCTGCCAAGTCAACTCAACTGGGGCAGAATGACCTCCTCAACAAATAGTGGTGGGAGAAATGGATATTAATTTATTAAAGAATTGAAAGAAGATACCTATCTCACCCCTTCACAAAAATTAATTCAAAATGGATCAAAGACATAAATAAAAGATACAAGAGCTTAAGCAGCTAGAGGAAATTATAAGGGAATATATTCAAGATCTTTTGGTAGGCATTGGTTTCTTAAACTTTACACCCAAAGCAAAAAGCAGTGAAAGAAAAAATAAATAAATGAGACCCCCTCAAAATGGAATTCTTTTGTGCATCAAGGGACTTTCTCAAAAAGGTGAAAAGGCAATTTTGGGAGAAATTATTTGGGAATTAGATATCCAATAAAGACTTAATATACAGAATATGTAAAGAAATCCTACAACACAATAATAAAAAGACATACAACAGAATTTAAAAATGTGTAAGACTTGAATAGACATTTTTCCTAAGATGAAATATAAATGGATTAAAAGCACATGAAAAGATGCTCACAATCACTAGCTATTAGGGAAATGAAAATCAAGATTCAAATGACATGTCATTTCACACCTACTAGAATGGCCACTATTAAACACAGAAAACTATAAGCATTGGAAAGGATATGGAAAAATAGGAATACTTACTCACTGCTGGTGGGAATGTAAAATGGTACAGCTGCTGTAGAAGACATGTACAAAGTTTCTACAGTTTCCTATAGAAACAGTTTGGCAGTTCCCAAGGAAGCTAAGTATAGAACTACCATGTGATCCAGCAATCCCACTACTAGTTACATACTCAGAAGATCTGAAGGCAGGGATGTGAACAGTCATTTGCACACCAATGTTCAGAGCAGCATTATTTATAATTGCCAAGTGACAGAAAGAACCCAGGTGTCTATCAATCAATGAATAGATAAATAAATATGTATTATTCTGCAGCAAGAAAGAATGAAGTCCTGATGCATGCAACAACATGGATGAAACTAGAAGACATTATATGGAGTGAAATAAGCCTGATACAAAAAAATAAACATTGTATGATCTCACGGCTATGAACTAGTTGTAATAGATAAACTCATAGAGTTAAAATCTAGAATATAGCTTACCAGAAGACAGAAAAAGAGTAAAGGATGGGGATCTGATGCTTAATTTGTTCAGAATTTTTAATTAGGTTTATTGTAAATGTTTGGAAATGGATAAAGGTGATGGTAGCACGTTATTGTACGTAATTAATAGCACTGAATTATTCTTGTGATCGTATTTAAAAGGGGAAGTTTAAGGTCATGTAAGTCACTATAAGGAAAGCTAGAAGATAAAGTATTGGACTGTATAATACAGTGAATACAAATAAACTGCTGTGGATGATGATTATTAGTATAAATATAATAATGTTCTTTCATGAACTAGAACAAATGTATGTCATTATTACATGGTGTTAATAATAGTGTGGTATATGGAAAAATATGCACCTAATGCAAACTATGGACTTGTTAACAGTAATATTTTAATATTTTTCTTCAACTGTAATCAAGGGACCATGTCAATGCTAAGGGTCAATAATGGGTGGGTGTAAGATGTATAGGTTTCTTTTCTGAGTAATGAATATGTTCTAAAATTGATTGTGGGAGGAAAGTAAAATTCTGTCACTATACTATGAGCCATTGATTGTATACTTTGGATGGACTGTATGATGTATGAATATATCTCAATTAAAACCAGTTTTAAAATATCATTTAATATTTCCATCACACAAAAGTGAATTAAAATTTAATGTATTTTCAAACAAACAGGGGTGACAGTCCACCAGATTGTTTGTACATTAGTCAAGAAACTCTCCAGAATCCAAAATCAGGCAGGGTTTTTCCCCATATATTAGCAGTTTGTTACCAAAGGGCTTTTGTTTACAATGACATAGATCACAGGAAATGAAGGAATGGAAACACATGCAGATGTGGAGAGGGTTCTGATTTCAGAATGCCTCATATATTAATTTATATAAACCCAAAACTCTGACACTTGGATATCATTTGAATATCTTCACTGTAAAATTACAAAATTTATTTGGATAAAAGTTCCTAAATAAATAATATCTAGGAGGAAGTTAGAGCTTCCAATGAGGGATGTTCATTTTGTAAGTTAAACCATCATGAGAACTGCCCATGGAGAATGTAAAGGTTTCACAATGAGTTCTGGCCCCTAATCCAAGCCACTATTTCTACTTCTTACTCAAAGCATTGTTCATAAACTTCTTGTCCATTGGAAGCTAATGGATTGTTGTTGGAGTGTCTAAAGCAGTAGATGGTAGCTGCAATATATTTGCCTATCTATGTATATGTGAGTAGCTAGGGAAAGAACACATAGCACCCATCATATCATTAAGGGAAATAAAATTCACAAGGACTTGGTGATTATTTAAATCTGTCATGTAGGAGAAGGATCATCAATCTTAATTGTGTTTGTTTGAAGTTTTTATGTACCTCAGAAAATGCCATCTTCTTTCAATCCATTCCTGTTGGTGCAGACATATTGTGGGTGGGAACTTTCTTTGTTTCAGAAGTGGACATGGGTTTAATTGGGACTTACTGATAGTAGATGTTCTTATGGTTGAGGCCAGCCATGGAAAGTGAAATGTGTGAAAAAGAGAGTGGGGAGTGCCAAGGGGGTGGCATATAAAGGCTTAGGTTCATAGGGTGTAACAGTGGAGCCACAGCAGGGACTCATGAGATTTGATTTTTAACAGAGATCAGGAGAGGGGAGTTTTATCCCTTTGATGGTACAGTCTTTCCCCCTGATGGGGTCTGTTGACCTTTAAAATCAGTGCTGGCTATGAAGGCAGCAGTGTGACTTGCTCTCAAAATGGAAGAGGGGTCCTCATAATTCACCACCATACATCAGATTATGTTGATCATAGGATGAAATTTCATAAATATTCCACAACAGTGCAAGGGGCAAAAGAGCACTAGAAGTCCCTCGCACAGAGATAACAACCCCACAAAGAGATGCCACTATGTTCAAGAAAGAGAGTTAAACTATTTAAGATTTTTTCCAGATTTTCTCATGTGTTAGATTCTGCCAGGCCAGTAGGGTGCTCCACACAGTCCAATTTGCAGGGGTCACAGTCCAAGGCAGGCTGGTAGCACCGGAGGATTGCAAGTTCATGCAAACCTAACATTGGCTTCAATTGTGGGCATGAGTTACTATCGAAACCCACTGTAGAAAGGGGTTTGCTAGGGTGCTACAGGTGAAAAGAAAGAAGTTTATGGGGAACAACAAAGGGTAATTCCTGCTGATCTAACAATATTCATGCTAGAGTTTCATCGGTTGATAGCAAGGTACCAGGGAGAGGAACATTATGAGGAGATTTTAAATACCAGATATTCTCCCTTACAAATTTTGAGAGTTTTCTACCATTACATCAGTTGTTAATTGGGCATAAGAAGGGTCCACATAGTCATGTATAAGTTCCTGTGGGAATAAGAGGCTGTGGCTTGGTGATGAAGGTTTTAATAGGCATTTAGGTCTTCTTAAAATATTTTGGGTAACTCCTATTCCACAGGGACTTAGGATTCCTAACCAATGTGGCTGCATAGACAAGTATCAAGGCCAAAGGACCTAATTTTCCCCATTTTGTATGGTCTGAGGCACAGGCAACAATGAGTTATTACCATTCACCTTTTTAGGCTGTAAAGTGGCTGACCCTTTAATTTGGATTCTCAATGCTTGCATTGGTCCCATCATTAGAATTTCAATGGGGGCAGGTGCAGCAGGCAGCAGCATTGCATTCAAGTGAGTT
This sequence comes from Choloepus didactylus, assembly GCF_015220235.1. Lineage (NCBI taxonomy): Eukaryota > Metazoa > Chordata > Mammalia > Pilosa > Megalonychidae > Choloepus > Choloepus didactylus. The sequence goes on along the minus strand of NC_051326.1, from coordinate 62,696,328 downwards.
AAGGCCTGATAGAACTTTTGTCCATTGTAGAAATTTCATAGTCCATAGTCCATGTTTGGGTCATTTGTTCACCAGTCACTGTCTAATTGTGTAAGTGTGACAAACAGAGCACACACTTTTTCTAAACAATGGGTAAGCTAACAAAAGTCCTGTATCATGTCCTTGGCAGTAAAAGCATACCTCAGCCCCTCCAAGAGCAGAAGGGGACTGAAGTAGTTCATATGTTCCATCTAGTGTGGTAGCCTATGTAGTTGATTCAGGGAGCATGAAGGGCACACTAGTGATGTCCACTGGCTGCTGGCAACAGCTAGCTTTTATTATTAGCAAGTGTCCCAGATCTTTTGACAATTCTTGACCACAGTGGGGGTGATCTATGATTGCCCCTGGTTCCTGCTCCAGGTTGTAATCCAGGTCATAAGGCCTTTGTAAACAGCCCAGATGTTGGTAAAGACAGCACATCTCCTAGTTCATGCACTATTATCATTCACACCATATAGTGTCAGTACTGGGTTGCACTGCTACAGCTGTCCATGTAGAAGCTGCTCACTAGCAGACCCATCAGTGTACCAAGCAGACTCAGGAATGATATCCATGCCTTCTATAGCAGGCATGTCAACAGCTACCTCAGGTGCAGCAGCTTTAGATGCTGAATCCCTTATATAGGACACTGGTCCAAGAATCTCATGCATTTTTGCACATAGAGGGCTGTTATTGAAAATGTTGCACTGTAGCAGGTAGGCTTTCCATTTGGTCAGTGTGCTCAGTTGGGTCCTGTCAGAGCATGGCTTAGAATCTGTGTCAGGTATCCACCACTGAATAGGGATGGCCATTTTCAAAATAACTGCACATCTTTGTGTCAGTCTCTTCACTTGCAATAAGGCATTAAATGCAGCACACAATTGATATTCCAGGGGGCTATATCTCAGTTCTTCCCCCTTTCCATAATTGTAACTAAAAGCCAAGGGGCATCATTTAGAATATTGCCTTTCCCACAGACCCCACCCAAAGCTAGTATCAGTGCTGGCTACATCCAATCCACAGGGCAGGTCTGGATCCATGCCCCCAGTGCTTGTGTCTGTGCTATTGCGCTTTTTGCCTTCTCAAATGCAGCCTATTGAGAGATATTCCATTCCCAGGAGGGCCTTTTTAAATTAAAATGTACAAGGGTTTTAACATTTGGGCTAAGTGAGGAACAAAAGGTTTCTAATACCCAACAACTCCAAGAAAACCATTTGACCCTTTGGAATTTTCAGCATGGGGAAACAACTACAGAAAATGGTTTACTTTTTGGTTTACCCAACCGTACAACACCCAAGAATTTGACAGAGCAGCCAGAGCCTTACAGTTTGTCACCATTGGCTATTTATCCCCAGCTTTCATGGTGAGATGACAATGAGCCTGAGGCTTCTTTTAATTATGAAAGAGAGTTATTGATTAACATTACATTATCAATGTAGTAAAATAGAGTTATACTTGTGGGAGCTTTTCACTTTGTCAAGTCCTTTGCCATGAAACCATGGCAGATTGCCAGGCTACATACAGAGTCTTGGGAAAACACAGTAGATGTACATTCCATTTTTGGTCTCTCCAGGAGAAGGCAAATGCAAGCTAGCTTGGTTTTTCTAGGGTGATACTAAAGAAAGAATTAGCAATGTTTAATACAAAATGATACTGACAAAATTAGGTGCTAATTTTTTGTAATAAACCAGCAATATTCAGGACTGCAGCATACAATGGTGGTGTTACCTTGCTTAACTCTCAATAATCAACTGGTGCTAACACTTGCAGAAAGTTATTAGGGCACCAGTAAAGGGTTAACTCTATGTGTATTCTCTGATCCTGCAGTCCCAGCTATTGTTTGCAACTGGGGATTTTGATGTCCCATATTCAGAAGAGGGAAAGGGGATTGCCACACCTGGTTTGGAAGAGTGGAAGGCTCTGGTGCTCAGGATCCAGGGCTCAGGCTCCAAAGAGTGTTTTTCTCTGACTTTTTTTTAACCTGAAAGTTTCTGTCTTTCTTGAGACAGTCCACTGTAGCTAGTCTTACTCCACACAACAATGGCTAGCCAATGGCAATGCAGTCAAGAAAATGGGTGACCCCTACCCATATTGAGAAAGCAAACCACCCCAGGAATCCCCCCACAGATTCTCCCATTCCAGGACTCATGCCTGTTATGGCCAGCAGAACTTTGGTCCTCCTGGGTGGCTCACCAATTTTTCCAACCTGGCTTAGACCTAAGACCATAGAACACACCAGGCATGAAAAGGTATATGGGTTTAATTGGGATTTGTTGACAGGAGATGGTCTCATGGTTGCAGCCAGCCATGGAAACTGAACTGTGGGTAAAAGAGGGGAGCTGAGATGTGACCCACCCCATTCAAGGTGAGTGTTAATCCATTTACTGGTGTCCTTTATCAGAGAATAAAGGACAGAAAAATCCCAGAGAGCTTAGGGGGAAAAGCCCACAGCAGAACCAAGAGAGGAGCCACTGAAGCCAGAAGCTTAAACCAATGAAACCTGGGAGAGAAGGACAAGCAGATGCCAGCCATTTTCCTTCCCATATGACAGAGATATCTCAGATGCCAGCAGGCTTTCTTTGAAGAAGGTGTTGTCCTGTTGTTGCCTTAGTTTCAACATTTTCACTGCCTTAGTATTATAAATTTGTAAACTAATAAATCCCCACTGCAAAAGCCAACCCATTTATGGTTTATTGCATTTTGGAAGCTTCAGAAAACTGAAACATGAATCAACTTATTCATTCATCAACTTGTAATTTATTAACCAAAATTTCTTATGGGTCACAAGAAATTTTTCTGGGGAAAGAGTGGTATATGATTCAATGCCATTTTATGGCAAGTTCAAGGACTTTGTGGTGGATCAAGAAAGGGATAGGAGATATGGCAGTAACACACAACCAAATTTATTGTGTGACAGTTGGACAGAGATGCATGAGAGAACCTCATCTCGGCAAAAGATTTTCAAGAGTTAGCAGTTTGAGGCCACCACCCAGAAAGGGTACAGTCCAAGGAAACACCCAGGTGAGAGGATAATTAGAAAGGGGCTTACATGTCTAAGTGACATCTCTCAGAAGCCAGGTTGGAAGTGTCAGTGTCACATAGTGCCAAATGGCAGCAAAAGCTTGGGACCTTTTATAGTTATAGGGTTTATCTCATCTATGGTTAGCAGATGGTTCCAGTTCTGTGGGGAATACAAAAAATTTAGATCTAAATGTCTTAAAATTTATATTTGGTCTATATTTAAACAACTGGATATATAATATTTTAGTTTGGTGTCAGCAGATCTTATGCTAATTGTCCTTTGCTATGAAGAAGTAAACAGCACACAAACCACAAGGACTATCTTTGGCCCACTTATACAACTATCCATGCCCTGTTTGCATGCCAAATTATGATTTAAGTTGTACTTATTTCATAATTCCTGAGTGTGTTACCTGTGATAAAGCATCCAATGACCCACAGTCTAGTACACAGACTAAGATTTCAAATCCTATTCACAGCCAGTCTTCCCATTTGGTGGGGGAAAACCAGGAGAATAGATAAAAAAGAGAATTTTTTATTTGTTCAGTCTGTTTAGTCAATAGTGTTATCACAGTTCCTTGTGGCATGTCCCTCCCTGTGTTATCAACCTATATGAAGTGAGATGTTTTAGTGAGTACACTGACCACTCCTTCAGTGTCCAATAAGTAATTCAGGGATATGCAGTCACTAACACCATGGTCTCCAAAAAACAATGGGATTCATCCAAGAAATCCAGTCATTGTGCTGTATGTTTTATTGGTGCAGATAACTCCTTGGACATGGATACCCATGTTTTAAATATTGTATGATGCTTTGCCCATATATTATTCCTGCTAAATCTCCAAATCTGTGATCCTAGGGTGGCTGGTATCAGGGGGAATATTATGACACTCATTTGGGCATTTGAGAATGGAGGCTATCTAGCATAGCATATGAGGACAATTGCTTGGGGGTTCTGAATCTGAGTAAATAACTGTTGCAATTTTGATCAAACCCAAGTATAGGCAATATTGTCCAGGGTATAAACTGGTGAATATTTGATAGTGGAAGCCACTTGATTCCCTTACAAGCCCAACTGGATCCTTCTGTTGTCTGTATTCTCTGTATACCTATAAATATCAGTGTGGATGATTTACTGCAATTCTTAGTGGTGTTAGGGGAGTATATAAAGTTAAAACCAAGCAAGGTTGCATGTCATCTATCTTGCAACTGACACTTGGGTCAAATGAATTGGTTTGGGGTATAGCCCACCAATTGCCTAAAAGCCTTAGTCTTGTTCATGAAGTTACTGCTGGCAGAGAAAGTCCATTTCATTAATGGGTAAAGGATAGTTTGGGAGGAACAACCAGGGGAGAAACATCTTTTAGCCCAAAAAGTGCCAATTTTAATAATTAATGGAGCAATTACCCTTTTCATTAATCCTCCCTCCAAACTCTTCACCTTCTCCAGGTGTCTTTTTATAACGTGATTCCTGAGATTTGGGAGAATGTGGGCACCCATGTCCAACAGAGGCAGCCAGTGTTGTTATTTTTCCAGTCCAAAACACTTATAAAGAGGTGAAAGGGGGATTATCTACAAGAAGGTCCCCACTCCCATTACCACCAGATCCCTATATGGGAAGGGGGATGACTGTCTCTGACATAGATTGGGGGCAGGCATAGTAGATGAGTCTGACTCTGAAGGACAAACACTGTCATGGATTATAATCTAACCATAATAAGTATTGGAATTGCTCCATGGATTTACCAAAGATCATCAAATTTAGTGTTTCCTTGTCTCTTCATGTCCATTCTAACCTCTCTTGATCATTTTGGTTTCACATTTAAGTGAGGACTTGTGTATGGTGCATTGTTTGGTCTAGTAGAGGGAAAGACTTGCTGTTGACAAAATTTTGGTGTGGGCGAGGTGGGGTGTTAATTGTGGAATTAACAGGCAACATTGGACTCATAGTTTTTGTTTCATGTTTTTTTTTTTTTTTTTTTAATCCAGGACATGTATGGTCTCTTTCATTACCTGTAAGGAGGGCTAATATGTGTGAGGTCTAATGTGGGGTGGCAGATTCCAAGCCACAAAAGTCCATCCAACAACAATGTCCTTTGTTAACCATACAAACATAAAAATGTTCTTTCATGAACTAGAGCAAATGTATGACACTATTACAAGGAGTTAATACAGGGGTGTATGGAAAAAGTATACCTATTGCAAACTAAGGACTATAGTTAACAGTAATATTTTAATACTCTTTAATAAACAGTAACAAATGTACCACACCAATGATATGGGTCAATAATAGGAGGAAAAGGGGCATGGGGGATTTGGGTTTTATTTTTAATTTTTATTTATTTTCTGAAGTAATTAAAATGTTCTAAAACTGATTATGAGGATGTATGCAAATCTATGTGATGATTCTGTGACCCAGTGATTGTATACTTCAGATAGATTGTATGGTGTGTGAATATATCTCAATAAAATTGCATTTTAAAATTCACCCAACAATGTATATGTGGGTGGGGTCCAAAGCCTCCTCTGTGTGTCACTCATATCTTCTGCAATATTAGTGGAGAATCCTTTAGAAGTAGCATATTTTTTCCATTCCATATCATGGCATCCAATTGTTTACTTTCAACCCCTATTATGTGGATCTTGCTCCCAAGCAGGTACATTTTATATCACCAAGCAGTCCCTGTAACTTTTAGTTCCTGCACTAGGTCCTTAAGGAGAGACTAAGCCTCAGAGCAAGATGTGTCTGCTTCTCTAGATGAATCTGCCCCTCCTTCTTGGGCCTCTACTTTTGCATTTTCTGTCTTTATTCATTGCAGATGTTTACCAGCAAAGTAGAGGGCAATTTATCCTCATCACTGTCATAGCAGTATTGTACTACCTTATCCTCTAGGGAGGCCAGGTCCACTTTCCTCCTCCCAGTGCCGTCTCCACTGATAGGTTAAGCTCCTACCTCCATTCCTTGGCATATGCTCTTGAGAGGCTGTCACAAAGTGCAAAAAGTGTCTCATGATTTGGAGCACTACTTCAGGGGACAGAAACTGCCTTTAGTGTCCCGAGAGGTAAAGGGATATAAACTTCCTTGTCTTTAAATAAAGCTTTTACTGGTTCAATGCAAAGGTTGATTCTCAATATCTCCAGGGAGAGACTAAAATGACAATATCCATCATATCTCCTCCAAGGCCCTCTCCTCCCTCTCCATGCCTTTTTTTTTGCTCTTCCATCATCTCCTCCTTCCTTCTCCTTTTGGTTCCCCAACACTCCCAACCTTATGCTGGATACATCATTGCTACCTTCTCTTTCCATCATTGTCTATCCTCAGTTTCCTTCTTCAGATTGCCCTTGATGTGCCTGGCTTGGCTCAGTTCCTCTTCCCTTCCTGATCTCTTTCCACTGGCCTGCCCCAACCCCACCCATACTTACCATATATGTGTGCACACACACACATACACATGTTTTATGTCTGCATACAGATAGATATAGATATAGATATAGATAGATATTTTATAGTATAGTATGTATGTTTAGCATAGTTATAATTCTTCCACATATTTTCTTAAGCTTGTTAGGTTTTAGACACATGTTCAGGTAAGCAAATACACACTTGTGTCATTATTATATTTTGTCCCATTATTTTAAATTACCATACAATATTCCATATAGAAAATAGTGTTAATTCATTCAAGTGTTCCCAGGTGATGGACCTGAAGAGTATTTCTTCTACTTTTGCTAATCAAGCCATTTTGCATTTAATAACTTTTAAGCTTATTTGTAAACATGCCCTAAGTTTTATTCAAAAGAAGTACATATATACATAATGAAATTGTTGGTTTTAAAGAATATAATCATAAAATATCTATATATGATTCAGTTAGATCTCTGAGATAAAAATGTTGGAGGCCAGGACCCTGACCCCTTGTCAAGGCCTCTAAACCTGAGTGTACAGCTAAGAACCTTAGTGGGATTCCAGATGAAGGTGAGGGCTCTCAGAGGGAATTTAGATCCTTCACCTCATTAAGGTTTTCTGGCCTCTAATTGTTTCTCTGACACAGATTAAGACTTGGGCACATATATTCTGTTGTTTAAAGTATGACTCTTTTTTACAAATGACTTAATATTCTTTTCTCAGGAAGTAATGGGAAGTGAGGTAAGAAAAGAAGAAGGTGAGCAGAGAAACAAACACCATCTCAATCCAGATGGAAGACATAAGCCCCTCTTTCTCTGACATTCTTTCTCTATCATCCATTCACGGAAAAGGAATTCTGGTCTCCTTAAACTAAGCTTTGTCTTTTTACATGTCTTCCTCCATTTTATCTAATTACTTTGCAAGTAGATTCCAGAAGTATCACAAGGAAATCCTGATATCCTTAATCTTTGTCCTTCTGAAGAACCTCCACCTTCATGGGATCTAATGAAAACCCATAAGGCCACCATTCTCCTATATCAAACTTGTCAACCCCACCCATTGGACAGCTGATGCTCCAACATGAAAGTCTCCAGAATATTCCCTTGGGATCTACACTCACTGCCACCTTGAAGCTCAAACTTATGGTTTCTACTGCCTAGAAGGTACTGCCTGCTTCATTACTCTCCCCAGCTCTTTACTAATATTTTCCAGCATTTTCCCAAAGCCAGATGTATGTTTGAAAACAGCATTGGTATTTGAATCATACAGAAATGAATTTTTTTTCAATTATGCAATCATTGCCAATTTACTAAATCTTTTCAAGCATCCCTTCCAGACATATAATAGGAGGATAATGCATATCTGAAAAGCTGTTGCAAGGTTTAAGTGACACGATGATATGAATGGCCTCACATGTATTAAGAGCTGTATCTAAACTGAAGGTCTTTGTCCTGGGGGCTTCTGGCCTCCTGCTCCAGTCTACATTCTCTCCAGTTATGTTGCTCAGCTGTTATCCTGGAACTGTCTCTTTTCCTCTCCCATTTGGTGGGAGTCCTGTTTCCTGGAAGTTCATTTACCTGAGAATTTTAAGGGCATTGCTCTACCACCTTGTGGTTTTAGTGTTGAGAGTGAGAAGTCTTGTCACCACTCTGATCATGGTCTTTGAATATAATCTCATCCTAGTTTTATCTTTTCCTAAATAAAATCCTGTGTTATGAAATTTCTCAACTATGTGTGATTACATTGGACTTCTTTGATACATTTTGTTAAGCACTCAGCCCTTTAAACCTGGAATCTTTTATAATTGATACCTGAGAGCTTTTCTGGAATTACTTGACAATAGCCTCTCATTTATTACTTTCTCTTTGTAGACAGAATTTGGTCAGTGATTTTTAAACTGATTAATAGTGAACTTTGAAATACTCTATCCTTAAATTTTTTTTTTATATTTTTATACTCCCCAGTTTATTTTGAAAACAACCTTCTCTGATATATATATCCAAATGAATTTGAAATTACAGTTATCTCAAAGTACACAAAAATTATCTATATTCTCCTATAAATGAGACACTGATAAAAGAACACTTAACATACTATTTAAGGACTTCAACATAACAGAATTCTCTTTTTCCAGCTTTTTAAACTATTTTTCCCATCTAACCCAATATGTAATATTTGACATTTGGGTTATATGTACATATAAACAGACACATTTGTAAAAGTGAGCATAAGATGACACAGCATACAGCGTCCTTTCTGGACATAAATTTTCAGAGGCAAGGTGGTCCAAATGGGAGCAAAAACTGACTTCCTCATGAAATAAACTAGATAAAAACTAAGAATAATGCTAAAGATTTATTCCATACCATAAATCATTTTTCTTTCCTATCCTCCTAACACACAAATGTGCACTCTGGGCATGTGTGAATCAAAATACTTCCAATCAAGATTAAGAAGCCCTATGACTAGGGATTTCTAATTCAGTAAGATGCCCTGGGGTGAAAAGAGAGGCAGTATAGGTGAAGAGAGGACATCTGCCCATCAAGTTATACATAGCTATTTAATAAAGACATAGATTATTTGAAAGTCTCAACTGACTTAGATATTGACTTGGGCCTGAAAGTGATGTTTTAATTACTTATTAAGCATATTAGAATGCTAGCCATCACTGGATTTAGTACCTTAAGGTTAAACACTGGAAAGAAATGATTGTTATAAAGCACACACAGAACATAGTATTTTGTGGTCCTACTATCTTGTTTGTTCCACTATTTTTGTAATTGGGGTAAGATAAGTGGTCCAACTTGTTTAAGAACATTTAATGTACCCCATAAACTGAATCAAAGATTTTTATTTATTCTTCTGCCAAACACAACATTGATTTCCATCTACAATTATTTTTTAAGATGAAAAACAATAAGTCAATTGAAAAAGAAGTTGTGGCCATGAGCCATGAAGCATTACACTTTGAACACACTGATTGACTGAAAAACCTAGAACATCACTGTTACAATGTGAATCATTGTTGGCCTTCAGCAATGAATGGATGCAGCTTTAATGTGACTTCTCCAAAAATGCTTTTCAGCACCTAACACACTGCTGATAAACAGTCTCAAAGTCAGAGTCATTTCCATAATAGGGACCCTCAATAATAAGTTGTTTTTGTGGATCATACCTCCCAGGTAGTTCAATTTTTGCTTTGTGGTTTTTAACTTCACTACCTTTTCTATTCAAATCTCTCAGATTGCTTTCATCCATACATAGTATATAATCAAATATGGCAAAGTCTTCTTTGGTAACCTGCCAGGCCATGTGATTCATAGGAATATCATGCTTCTTCATGCACTTTTGCCCTCAATAATCAGAAGTGTTTCCTATCTCATAAGTGGATGTTGCAGCACTGTCTATCCTCCAATTATCTGAAATATGTTGATCAGTTACAAGTTTTCTGATAACTGCTTCTGCAAGGGGTGATTGACAAATGATACCCAAACATACAAATAGCACCAACTTGGATGGCTATGCTGCCATCTTCTCAGAAGCAAAGACTGGCAGTGAGACAGAATTACCTGGCCAGAATCTGATATGAGCACAGTCTGTTATTTAATTTATAACCCAGTTTTAACATGTAGTCATGACTAAGAAGTGAGAAAGATTAACTTATAATAAACATCTGAGACTGGTATGGTGTCAGGCTTCAGTTTTTGTTACTCTTCCCAATTCCTGTCTGCCATGCATAAGACAATAAAAGAAGTAGTTTAGCAAAAGAAACCAGAAAATGAAAAGTAAAAGAAAAAAGAAATTGTCAAAACTTTAAGGTCATATTAGAAATAAATGAAAGAAATGATTTCCAAAGATGCTAGTAAAGAAGAAAAATTAAAAATGCAAAATAGGCTAAAGGAAATAACTTGAGAAAAAAGAATCTACAAAAAGAAAAAAAGAAATAATGAATAAAATCAAAACAATGAAATATTTTTAAATTATTATGTTTATTACCAGTTATCTATCATATCCCTGAGGTCCATTTCGATTTTTTCAATTTTTTTCCCCATTCTTTCTTTTATGCTTTCATTTTCAATTCTGTCATCTTCCAGGTCACTGATTCGTTGTTCAACTTCCTCTAGTCTTGTACTATGAGTGTCCAGAATCTTTTTAATTTGGTCAACAGTTTCTTTAATTTCCATAAGATCGCCTATTTTTTTATTTAGTCTTGCAATGTCTTCTTTATGCTCTTCTAGGGTCTTCTTGATATCCTTTGTATCCTGTACTATGGTCTCATTGTTCATCTTTAGTTCTTTGAGTAGCTGCTGTAGGTGCTGTGTCTCTTCTGATCTTTTGATTTAGGTGCTTGGGCTTGGGTTATCCATATCGTCTGGTTTTTTCATATGCTTTATAATTTTCTGTTGTTTTTGGCCTCTTGGCATTTGCCGAACTTGATAGTGTTCTTTTAGGATGTGTAGACCAATTGAAGTCCTTATCTCTAATTTATCAGATCTACAGCTTTGTGGAGTACACTTTCTCTAACTAACCAGCAGGTGGCGTCCACGAGCCACCTGTTCTCCACAAGCCAGTTCTGCCCTGCTGTGCCTTTGTGGGGAGTGGGGGAGTGAGTCTTGTGGGGTCCAATTGGTGTACCAAGCTTGCATGTGTAGTTGGTGTTGCCCGCCCTATATATGGGGCGTGTTTCTGGGCAGTCAGGGAGGGCGGGTGGCTCTAACAATCAAATCTCCCTGGTGATCCTGGAGTTTTAAAGCTGCTGCAATAGTCTAATCCTTCAGTTCAGTCCTGCCACAGTTTGTCTCTGCCACTGACCCACAAGTCCTTGGTATTGGTGTATGGCTCCTGAGACTTGCAAGTGGGTCCCTCTTCCAGGCCGTGCACCCCCTGGTCCTCTGTTGAGGGATGACTGTGCTATGTCACAGGTGAGTGCCATCCCCCCAGGGCGGTTCTGGGCTGGTGGGCTGTGTAGGGAGGCTCCCAGTCTGCTGAACTGATGGCTGAATGGGGCTTTGTTAATTCACACTGCTCCACCTTCCCAGCTCTGGGACAATCAGCTGAGGTTGCAGGGAAGGCTAATGTCCACGCCTAGTTTTGTGGAGTGTGCCTGTTATTTGAAGCACTTCCGTTACACTGGGTTGTGTGGGGCAGGTCTGGGCTATGGGGCTGGTGATGGACAGGAGTGTTTCCTGTCCACCAGGATGATGGCTGTGAGCGGACACCCCCCTTTTCTTGGGAATTTGTGGTGTTTAGTGAATTTTCTCAGCCACTGGATTATTGCCTTTTGACTCAGAGCTCTCTTAGTTCTGCTCTTGTCTTGACCTGCCCAAATTGCAAGTCTTTGAAGCTTTCTGTATTGGGCTTCTTAGAGTAATTGTTTTAGAAAAAGAAAAAAGGGATTAAAAAAAAAAAAAAGGGGCCCTCCTCACAGATCTAATGGGTTATTGAAATGCTAAGAGACAAAACAATTAGGGCCATTAAGGAAAGGTCCACAGGGCAGAGAGATCAGCTTTTCTTCAGGATTTGCATATGAGCCTGAGGGCCTGAGCTCTGCCCTTCCCCTTTCTATGTTCACCAGAACTCCAAAAATCTTCCGCTTTTATTTTGGAGTTTTTCGTGCTGTTTTTTTCTATGTCTGTCTCCTCTCTGCTGGGCTGGCTGCTCTCAGATTCTCTGGTGTCTGGTCTCAGTCTATCTATGCTTGGAGTTTGGATCAGTAGAATGAGTTTCCGATAAGGGCTGCCACTGCAGTTCTCCCTTCTCCTTCCCGGAGCTAACAGCCCCTCTTCCCACGGGACTGAGCCTGGCAGGGAGGGGCGCGGGTCCCCTGGCCACAAAAACTTACAGATTTCGCTGATCTCAGCAGTTCCACATTTTCATGAGTATTGTATGAAGTATGCCCAAAGTCAGATTGCTCTGTGGTGTCCAGTCCACGCAGTTCCTGGCTTTCTACCTACTTTCCTGGAGGAGTAACTAAAACATACAGCTCACCAGTCCACCATCTTGCCCCGCCTCTCTCTCTTAATCCTATTATTGAAGTTCTTATGGGAAGGACATAGAGAGAGAAATCCATTGGAAGCAAGAAGCTGAAAGTCAATGAAACCCAGAAGATAAGGGAGATGCCAGGAGAGGACAATATATGTACTGTTTTGTGACAGAGGAGCCAAGATCCAAGGATTAATGACAGCCAGTCCCAGAAAGCCAGTCTTCAGGAAGGAAGTATCACTTAAATGATGCCTTGATTTGGACTTCTGGCTTCAAAACTGTGAGCCAATAAATTCCCATTGTTTAAGTCAACCTATTGCATGATATTTACATTAACAAGAAAAAACCAAAACAATTTGTGTGCAATAATTGTTCAAGACCCTGGTTTCTTTTCTTTTGGGTACATACCTAGATGTGGGATTGCCAGGTCATATGGAAACTCTATACTTAACTTTCTGAGGAATCACCAAACTGTCTTCCAAAGTGGCTTCACCATTTTACATTTTCACGAACAATGAATGAGTGCTACACCCTCTTCATTTTTTTTTGGAAATATTTGAGCAGGATAGGGGTTCATTTTTCTTGGAATGCCTGGTAAATTTCACCAATGAAGCCAACTGGTACTTAGATTATCTTTGTTAGGAGGATTTTTTGGTTACTGATTTGATTTCTTTTTTTTTTTTTTAAACTTCATTTTATTGAGGTATATTCACATACCATGCAGTCATACAAAACAAATTGTACATTCGATTGTTCACAGTACCATTAGGTAGTTGTACATTCATCACCTAAATCAATCCCTGACACCTTCATTAGCACACACACAAAAATAATAAGAATAATAATTAAGGTGAAAAAGAGCAATTGAAGTAAAAAAGAACACTGGGTACCTTTGTCTGTTTGTTTGTTTCCTTCCCCTATTTTTCTACTCATCCATCCATAAACTAGACAAAGGGGAGTGTGGTCCTTATGGTTTTCCCAATCCCATTGTCACCCCTCATAAGCTACATTTTTATACAATTGTCTTTGAGATTCATGGGTTCTGGGTTGTAGTTTGATAGTTTCAGGTATCCACCAGCTACCCCAATTCTTTAGAACCTAAAGAGGGTTGTCCAAATTGTGTGTAAGAGTGCCCACCAGAGTGACCTCTCGGCTCCTTTTGGAATCTCTCTGCCACTGAAGCTTATTTCATTTCCTTTCACATCCCCCTTTTGGTCAAGAAGATGTTCTCCGTCCCACGATGCCAGCTCTACATTCCTCCCCGGGAGTCATATTCCACGTTGCCAGGGAGATTCACTCTCCTGGGTGTCTGATCCCACGTAGGGGGGCAGGGCAGTGATTTCACCTTTCAAGTTGGCTTAGCTAGAGAGAGAGGGCCACATATGAGCAACAAAGAGGCATTTGGGAGGAGGCTCTTAGGCACAATTATAGGGAGGCCTAGCCTCTCCTTTGCAGCAACCGTCTTCCCAAGGGTAAAACCTACGGTAGAGGGCTCAACCCATCAAACCACCAGTTCCCTATGTCCCATGCAGCCATCTTTGTAGTTACTAGTTATTAGTCTGTTGAGATCTTCTACTTCTTCAGTAAGTGTATGAAATTTGTGGAAATTTGTTCATTTCATTTAGTTAATCTAATTTTTTGGCATACATTTATTCATAGTATCATCTTATAGTCCTTTATATTTCTTTGTTTGGTAGTAATCTCCCCCTTCTCATTTCTGATTTTATTTATTTGTGTGTTCTTTTACTTTTTTGTTTGTCAATCTAGCTAAAGTTTTGTTGATTTTATTGATCTTCTCAAAGAAAAAAGTTTTGGTTTCCTTGATTCTCTACTTATTATTTATTATGTACTCCATTTATCTCCACTCTAATTTTTGTTATTTCCTTCCTTCTCCTCACTTTGGTTTTAGTTTGTTATTTTTCTAGATCCTGTCATTTTTTTTTTACCATTGAAACAATCTCACAGCCCATATTGCAAATCTTTAATCCTGTCATGGAATTTTTTTTTTTTTTTACATTTTGTATTGTAAAATATAACATATAAACAGTAAAATGATAACTTTTGAAGTACAATTTAGCAAGTAGTTAGAAAACAAATTTCAAAGAATTTTATGGGTTATATTTCCACAATTTTAGTTATTTCCTTACTGTGAACTATAACATATATGCAGAAAGGTGATAATTTTCAAAGTACAATTTAATGAGTAGCTTTAGAGCAAATTTTAAATAATATTATGGGGACACTTCCACCACCATTTCAGTTATTTCCTTCTAGCTATTCTAGTACACTTGCAAGTAAAAAATTAAAAATTTAACATATAAAGATTCAGTATTTCTAATCTTTTGTTAAATCTTATCTTGTCTGTTGCTACCACTTTCTCTCATTTAATCACTTTCTTGGCCTTCTGGGATGTCTAGGCAGTGACCAGCCTAACCTGTTCACATTGGAAGGGGATGCTGACATTATGGGAAAGGGGGATGCATCTGGTTGATGTTCCTGAAAAGGCTGTTGCCTCTGGGTTTTGGGACTTACTTGGCATAGGAACACTCTGGAGGATTTAAGTTTCTGAAAAATACAATTAGTGAATGAAACTTTTATACAGTCTCAGATAAGGACCAGTATATTCTTTAGGATTTGGGGGACTATTGTTGATTTGGGTTTTTCCTACTGTGGCCATTTGGCATATCTAGCTGGACCTTACATAAAAGTTACCTCTAGGATAGCCTCTCAAATCTGTTTGAAATCTCTTAGCTGCTGAAACCTTATTTTGTTGCCTTTCTTTTCCCCATTTTGGTCAAGAAGACATTCTTAATCCCTTGACACCACAACCAGTCTCATTCCTGGGATCCATGTCTCACATCACCAGGGTGACTCACTCACCTAGGAGTCATGTCCCACATAATGAGAGGGTGATGAATTTATTTACAGAGTTGAGCTTAGAGAGAGAAAGGTCACATCTGAGAAACAAAAGAGGTTCTCTGGAGGTGACTCCTAGGCATAATTATAGCTGGGTTTACCCACCCCTTTATAGCCATATGTTTCACAAGAGCAATCCTCAAGATTGAGGGCTTGACTTATTAAGTGGGGGTTCCTAATTTCACACAGCATATATTCTGTCCAAGACAATGTCTCACATTATCTTCACTTAGTTGCACAATCATCACCCTCAATTTTAAACAACTATGATGACCAAAACACCCTGAAGTTCTTATCAGCCCCTAATTATTTATCCCTACTATTTGTGTGATACTAGTAAGGTATTCCTATTAAATACAGTCCCTAGTATGCAACAGGTAGTTTTTCCCATATGCCACTCTGTTGTTAACTCTTTGTAGCAGTGTCATATCTTAGAAGTATATCATGTGAGCACTTACATTTGTAGTGCAAGTCCATGGGATACATGCCTTTAAACAACCCGTTTTGCTTATGTTCACCTACAATGCAGCACTGATACTTATAATCCCATTAATGAAAAATCATCAGCCCTGTCCATTCCCATACCTTTAAGTTACCCTGTTTTAATATGTCACTTTATATTAGGCTATCACCCCCTCTTCACTAGCTTCTGTCTATAACTAAGTCCCCTATATTCTCCATTATGAGACCCATATGTTACATTTTTCAGAGTTCACATTAGTAGTAACAAAATATCTCTTCTTTTGTGTCTGAATTACTTCACTCAGCATTATGTCTTCAAGGTTCATCCATGTTGTTATATATTTCAGGACCTCATTCCGTCTTACTGCTGCATCATACTCCAACATGTGTATATAATACATTTTGTTTATCCACGCATTTGTTGAAGGGCACTTGGATTGTTTCCATCTCTTGGCAATTGTGAACAATGCTGCTATGAACATCAGTGTGCAAATGTCTGTGTCAGTGCTTTCAGATCTTCTGGGTATATACCAAGAAATGGAATGGACAGATTGTAGGGTAACTTGATATCTAGTTTTCTGAGGAACCAACAAACTGTCTTCCACAGCAGCTGTAACAATACACATTCTCACCAGCAAGAAGAGTTCCAATTTCTCCACATCCCCTCCAGCATTTGTAGTTTCCTGTTGGTTTAATGGCAGCCATTCTTATAGGTGTGAGATGATATCTCATTGTTGTTTTGATTCACATTTCCCTAATGGTTAGTGAAGATCAACATTTTTTCATGTTCCTTTAGCCATCTGTATTTTCTCCCCTCTATGTGAGACATGACTCCCAGGTGTGTAAATCTCCCTGGCAATGTGGGACATGACTCCTGGGGATGAGCCTGGACCTGGCATCATGGGACTGAGAAAATCTTCTTGACCAAAAAGGGGAAATGAAATGAAACAAAGTAAAATTTCAGTGGCTGAGAGATTTCAAATGGAGTCAAGAGGCGACTCTGGAGGGCATTCTTATGCACTGTATAGACATTCCTTTTTTGTTTTTCATATATTGGAATAGCTAGAAGGAATATCTGAAACTGTGGAAATGCAACCTGGTAGCCTTGATTCTTGAAGACTGTTGCACAACTAGGCAGCTTACATGCTGTGACTGTGCAATTATGAAAACCTTGTGGCTTGCACTCCATTTATCCAGTGTATGGACAGATGAGCAGAAAAATGGGGACAAAACTAAATGAAAAATAAGGTGGGATGGGGGATGGAATGCTTTGGGTTTTCTTCTTTACTTTTATTGTTATTCTTATTTTTGTTCTTTTTGGTGTATGGAAAATGTTCAAAAATTTATTGGGGTGATGAATGCACAACTATATGATGTACTGTGGACAGCTGATTTACACTGGATGATTGTATGGTACGTGAATATATCTCAGTAAAACTGCATTTAAAAATTTTTTTTAATGGGCAAAAGATTTGAATAGAAGTTTTTCAGAGAGGAAATACAAATGGCCAAAACACACATGAAAAGATGCTCAGCTTTACTAGCTATTGAAAACTACAATGAGATTTCATTTCACACCTACTAGAATCTCAACTATTAAAAAAGCAGAAAGCTACATGTGTTGGAGAGGATGTGGAGAAAGAGAAACACTCATTCATTACAATTGCTGGTCAGAATGTAAAACAGTGCTGAGGCTGTGGAAGACACTTTGGCATTTCCTCAGGAAGCTAAGTATAGAATTGCCATGTGATCTGGCAATCCCACTTCTATGTATATACACAGAAGTACTGAAAGCAGGGATGCAAACAGACATTTGCACACCAATGCTCATAGCGGCATTATTCACAATAGCCAAAAGATGGAAACCACTCAAGTGTCCATCAGCAGAAGAATGGATAAACATAATGTGGTATATACGATGGAATGTTATTCAGCAGTCAGAAGAAATGAAGTCACGATGCATATGACAACATGTTGGAGGTCATTACATTGAGTGAAATAAGCCAGACACAAAATGATG
Source organism: Choloepus didactylus (assembly GCF_015220235.1). NCBI lineage: Eukaryota > Metazoa > Chordata > Mammalia > Pilosa > Megalonychidae > Choloepus > Choloepus didactylus. The sequence goes on along the minus strand of NC_051326.1, from coordinate 62,678,503 downwards.
ACTATAGTATGATCTCACTAATATGAACTAAGTATAATAAGCAGACTCTTAAAGGTAGGAATTAGAATATGGACATGGAATGGGGTAGAGAATGGGAGCTGATGCTTAATTTATGCAGAATTTCTACTTAGGTTGATTTTAAATGTTCAGAAAAGGTAGAGGAGATGGTACCACATTACTCTGAGTATATAATTAACAGCAATAAATTATGTGTGCTAATGCGGAAGAAAGGCTAGATGTAGCTCATGTATCTTACTAGAAGGAATGCTAGAGGATAAAACATGGGATTGTATAACATAGTGAACCCTGTGGTAGATGATGTCTGTGGTGACTAGTACAAATATAAGAATGTTCTTTCATGATAACAAATGAACATCACTAGTGCAAGGGGTTAATAATAGGGTGGCATATGGGGAAAATATACCTGTTGCAAACTATGGACTACATTAACAGCAATATTTTAGTATTCTTAAATATAAATAAATCTATATAGAGAGATTTAGATTAATGGCTATGTAGGGCTGGGGAAGGATAGAGTGACTGAGAGATGGCTGCTAAGGGCTACAGAGTTTTTCTTTTTGCCATAATGAAAATGTTATTAAATTGATTGTGATGACGAATACACAACTCTGTGTTTATACCTAAATCCATTTATTGTACACCTTGAATGTATTGTATAGTATGTGAATATATCTCAGTAAAACTGCTTTAAAAACACCCACAATGAAGTTCATTCATGCCCACTAGGACAGCTATTATTAAAAGAAATAACATGTCTTGGGAGAGGATGTGGAGAAATAGGAACCCTTGTACAATCTGGGTGGGAATGTAAATTGGTGCACCCATTCAGGAAATCAGCTTGCAGTCCACAGAAATTAAGCATAGGATTACCATTAACAGATAGCACTAGCATATAGTGAAAATAATTAAAAGCAGGGACTCAAACATATATTTGCATACCAATAGTCATAGTGTCATCATTTACTGTTGTCAGAATGTGGAAGCAATCCAAGTGTCTACCAACAGAAGAATGGATAAAGAAAATGTAGTATATGTATATACAATGGAATATTATTCAGACATAAAATGGAATGAAGTTCTGGTATATGTCATAACATGAACTGTGAAGACATCAGGTTGAGTGAAGTAAGCCAAGCACAAAAGGACAAATATTGTATGATCGCACCTGCATGAAAAAATTAGGAAAAGCAAATTAATAGCCTAAGTAATTATAATATTGGTTTCCAGGGGCCAAAATGGAGGTGGGTAATGAAGAGTTAATACTTTATTGGTAAAGAATTTTTATATTCTGGGTGATGGTAATGTTTTAGTAATGAATGGTGATGATTGTAGCACAACATTGTGAATATATTTAACATCATTGAATTGCAGAGGTGAAAGTGGCCAAAATGATTAATTGATAAGTTGTGCTACCAGAATAGAACTGTAAAACAGAAAGAGTGAACCCTAATTAAACTGTGGACCAAATTTAATAAAAAATAATATTGTTTTATCAACGGTGGTAACAAGGTACAGCAATAATACAAAATTTTAACAACAGGATAAACTGTAGATGGGGTTGTTATATGGGAACTGTGTACTTTCTGCATGATTTTTCTGTCACCTACAACTGCTGTAAGAAAAATTTCAAGTGTTATTAATCTTAAAAATGGATCAAATAAATAGATGGTCCAATGATACAGAATTGTTGCTGTACCCTCTTTTGCTTCCCTCAATGCTGCATTTTCTTCAAACCCAACACCTATCACCCTGTATTGACTGAACCCATCTGCTGATGCATCTATCAGTCCAACTGGACTACAGTATTCTGCTGCCATTCATCTCTCTGTCTTCTCTTCACCACATGCCAATCTCATGTAGACACTATCTTGACTAATGAGTGAATTATATTCCCTTGGTGCTAGGTGAGGAAAAGACAACTGGACACATTTCCTCTTGTAAAAACTGTGGTAAGGGAGATTGGTACACATTTTATGGTAAATATTGGAAAATAATACTTGTTGATCAATCCCTTACCCATCACAAAAATCACAGTGATATGGGGAAACATGATTGCTGCTTAGAGCTTTGAATACTTCTTAGATGCTCTTAGAAGTTTCAGGCCCACAGGAGAAGCCTGCCCATCCACTGGAAACAGGGTTTAATTTCACCAGAAAGACTAAGCCCCTACTCTCCTACACTAGCATTGTCAAGAACTCAGTCTTCAGCTGCCTTCCATTGGGTTTTCACTCAGACAGTCTGAACATTAAGCAGGCACAGCTAAGGAAGGAGAAACAAGCTCCCCAGTCTGGTCCACAATTCCCAGACCAGCCAGTGAAGAAACCACCCACTTAGGCTGGAGAAAATAATTGCTTTAGTTTGAGTTTTTTAACTTCATTTTAGATGCCTGTAATAAATCCTAGTAGAGTTTAAAGCTTAGAAATAAAATCCAGACAAGAGTTTTCAATGCTGTTATTGTAGGAGGGCAAAGGGAAAAACTGAAACAATTAAAGAAAAGCGTGAGACTTCCAAGACAGCATGCAGAAAACAGGAGAGAAGGGGCCAGGATTTGGTTTTGAGATGTTCCGAGAGCATTGTTTGAATAATTCTTTGCAGAAGACACTGGGAAGGAGTTACTACAGTGGTTTGAAGACATCAGGATCCCTGGGTGGCTGCACCTATCGAGTCGGACTTGAAAAGATTTTTCCGAGGCTCTTCCAGCAATTGGGTGCACAGCAGTCTCGGGCACACCAGAACCAATGAGTTCTGGTCCCACCCGGCTAGGCAGCCCCACACCAGGGTTATACATCTGCAGGTATCTCCTGGAATTGATCCTGGGGGTACAGGGATGTGTCTTCCGAAGATCTTTCCAAGTTTCATTCTGCAGGTGGAGACTGCCATGGGCTTTCCAGAAGATCCAGGGAGGGTGTCATGACTGACTGCTGTCCCATGTAGGTAGGTCCCAGTCATACATTCTGTCCCCTAAAACTTCCCAGTCCTGTTTGGTAGCCATTTAAAACTGGTGTGGGGAAGTTCCGAGGATCCTGATTAGGTGGGGCCTTTGATTCTGCTTTTCTTCCACACTCCCAGGACATGCTACTCATGCTGGTTTATGTAACAAATTCTCTGAATATAAAGTCCTATTTTGGGTCTCAGCTGCCTTAGAAAAGAGGTTCTCAAACTTTGATTCCTATCAGAATCATCTGGAGAACTTTAAGGACTCTGAATGTCCAGGTAACACTGAAAACAATTGAGTCAGCATCTCTGGTGATGGGAAACAGACATTAGAACTTTTTAAAAACCACAGATGGTGTCAATGTGCAGAAGTGTTTGAGATCCACTTCCTTAGAATATGCAACTTAATGAGGGAAACATTTATCTTTAAAAATATGAAGTTAGTCACAAGTTCAAAAATTGCAGAATATTTTTATTAAAAGAAAAAAATTCCTTTTGTAGTATAACACACACACATTTAAAAATGTGCAGACATAAATTTATATAGTTTTACATTTTAAGAAAGTTCTATGTGTTTCATTTTTGGTTTTTATGCAAAGATTTGCAACCATATTCAGACAATAGACAAAATAAAACTAGGTTATACATAAAAAGAAAGTCTTTGAATGCCACTTAAATATAAAATTCTATTGAGAATGAGATTGTCTATCAGTTTGCTAAAGCTTCCAAAATACAATACACCAGAAATGGGTTGGTTTTTCCAATGGGGATTTATTAGTTTACAAATCTACAGTTCTAAGGCATCAACAAGAGGATATCTTCACTGAAGAAATGCTGGTGGAGTCCAGGACACCTCTGTTAGCTGGAAAGGCACATGGCTGGTTTCTGCTGGTCCTTTGCTCCTTCCTGGGTTGCATTGCTTTCAACTTCTGATTCCAGTGGCTTTCTCTTTAAGCACTTGTGTATTCACACTTAGCTTCTCCAGGGGAAACTCCCAGCTTGATATCTTAGCTTAGCAACTCCAAATATCTGGTTTCAATGGCTGTCTTCAAAATGTCTCTGGTTGTTTTCTCTCTAAGCATCTCTGTCTGTGTCAGCAACTGTGCATCCTCCTAGCCTCTCCCAGGGCCAAACTCTTGATTACATCTTGGCTTCTCTCAAAAGTGAGTCTCTCAGCTTCTGTGTATCTATATTTGTTCTCCTAGGGCATCTTGTCTTCTCTGCTCTCTTTGTGAGCTCTCTTTAAAGGACTACAGTGATCTAATTAAGACCCACCCAGAATGGGCAGGATCACACCTCCATGGAAATGATCTAATCAAATGGTCTCACCTACAGTTGGGTGGCTCACATCTCCATGGAAAAGTTCAATCAAAAGTTTCCACCCTAATCAAAAGGCTAGTAGTAAATGGGCCCCACAAGATTGCATTAAAGAACATGGCTTTTGTGGGGGACATAATAGATTCAAACCAGCACAGATGGCAATAAAACTGTACTACATTGTGCTACTTTTTAATTTACTTACTTTTTATTTCCCCTTGATGAAAAACTAAATATACAATTGGTTTCCATCCTTAACATATTCCAAAGAGCATTATGTGATCTGTGCCCTACCATTCCCTTCCTCGATCCTCCATCACAATACCATACATTATTTTTCTCACATCGTTAAGTACATCATATATTTTCATATTTATTCATATTCCATTTATTTTAAGTTCAGGGGTCCTTCAGGGAATTCCAGCTTTATGCCAATAGAATCCCAGTGTGTCAGGTTCCCTGCTGAATCTCCAGAACCTAGACTGTTTCTTAGTATAAAAATTCACTCAAAACTATTTATTAATGAATAAATGAATGAATACATCTCTTTAATTGACTTTCACAATGGCCTTACCTCTTTGCTCTCCAACTTTATATGAGGGTTGTAATTGTGTAATTGTCTGGAATATCTAATCAAAGCAAACAGGGTGTGTCTCCAGGATCATAGCCCTGATTAGTTTACTGTTTCCCTATACAAAGGGAAGGAAAAATAGAGCTGTATTTTCCCTGAGAAGCTGATCAGTACAGGACTTTGTGAGAAGAAAAAAGTGCTGCCTTCCTGTGGATCCTGCCCCAGAATCTAGTTAGCTGCATTGTCTCCTACAATTTTTGAGTTCTGGTGAGTTTTTCAAACAACAAGATATGAGCCAACCTCATTCTCTTAGAATTTTATAAAAACTCTTTCTTTAGGAATTTTTTTATATCAAAGCAACATCTTACAATCTTCAAATTCTATTGTGAGTACTTTCACTTCACTGTTCTTAGTTACTGTTTTGAATATTTATGTCTGTTTTGGCTGGAATCTAATTATTTTTAACTGCCTCCTCCAAGATTCTAGATTTATGCTGTCCTATAAAGTAATCACTAGCTATGTGTAGCTATTAAATTGAAATTTAAATTAAAGAAAATTAAAACTAAACTTCACATCCTTGGTAACATAAGGCGACACAGATATAGAACATTTCCTTCATCTAAGAAAGCTCTATTGGGCACATGGATCAGGAACTTAGGGCTTTCTTCTATTTTTTCATTGCCTTACAAAAAACATGCTTTCTGCATTTCTCTGTTAATTCTCTTCTATGGATTTCCTCAAGTGATTATTTCATTGTATTAGTTTTAACTCCTTAAGATAGATGCTTATACCATTTATTTTAATTCTTTTCAAAAATTAATTTAAGTATTTAAGGAAAACAATTTTCCTGCTAATTGCATAGCTCTGAACCTTTGGTACTTTCACATAATGTATGCAAGTATTTTTTTTTATAATGATTTTTTTTTTCAATTTGTGCCAAGGTTATTCAAAAGAGCAGTTTTTCTTTTCTCCATTTTTGGTTTTAAATTGTCTTTTGTATGGTTGTCATTATTTTCTGTGATTATTTCATTGTGTATAGGAAATGTATATTCCTTTAAAAGAAAAAAAATGTGAGTGGTTTTCCTTCATCCTATTATACAAATCATTTGTTTGCAAGGTTCATGTGTACTTTAAAGGTAGATGTTTCACTTTCAGGGTGTGGTCTTTTCATTTATAAAATTCTAGAATAATTGTAAACTTCAATCTTCTGTCACCATTCCTGAGTTACTTTGGATATATTAAATACTGAACATCATGAAAGTTGGATTTTGATTTGTGATTCAGTATGCATTTATATTTGTTTTTACTTTATAATTTCTGCATATGTAAAGCTATTCTCTCTTATTTCATGATGAGTCTTTGATTTCTTTTTAGTATACTGCTAGAATATAAGAAGCAAGAAGGCCACAATCATATAGTTTTGTTAAGTTCTATATTCGTATCATGTGGACTAGACTTTAGTGTATGTTTGGTGTTGAGATTAATAACATCACTTTTCCTTACTAAAGTTCTGAATTAAATGGAACACAATGGATAAGGGAAAGAATATAGATATCAGTTACTTTTGTATTGATAGCTCTGTTGGAGAACATTGTTTTGGTGTCGGAAAACAAAGAAGTCCCTCACACTGCTCTCCAGAACTAAGCATACGTGTTCAAACAGATTGAAAAGGGCTAGACAACAAGCAGCCTACCTCTACATGGTAGAGAATGCCCTTCTTTAAGAGTACTGGAGGGAGGGCCTAAACTGTGCAACCATCCTGAAGTCGCCAAAGATATGTCACTATTCCTGCTTTGGTGAGAAGTTTGTGGATATATACATATTTTTTTTCCCTGAATGTATATGAATGGACAAATACATTAGAATACATTAGAATACTTTTTTTTTCATTTTCCTAAAGATTGTTTGTTCTTTGTAATACATTTAATCTCCTTTTCCTGAGAAATTTTCAATTGACTATACATATAGTCTTTGATGAAATTCATTTTATTTAACTTCCTTCTCATAATATGTGTCCTTTTCTGTTACTGGTACAGTCTTCATGTGAAAAATTAAATTAATTGATATTTCATTTATGGATTATTCTTATGCAAAAAATACTCTAAATCCATCTCTGGCTTTGATATTTGAGGAAGAATTTACTTTGTTATAAAATCAAGTATTACAATTGCTTTCCCTGAAGACTTTGTAGCATTCTCCAATATTAGATTTTGTTTAGCAAATATCTTTTCATATTCATGAGTTTTTGTCCAGCCCCTGAAATAAATCTGTGAATAGCATACTTTGTATGGGACTTGTGTTAATTTTAATTGTTTTATTAATTTAAATTTTTAAATATTTTATACAGCTTTATTAAACTCTAAAATTCCTTTTTCATTTATTTTAATATTTGAGTCAAATCATAAAATTATTTTTTCATATCATTTCTTTTGTCATCTTTGAAGGTAACATGAATTTTATTGGTATTGTGTATGTCTTCCATAGGTTTCATGTTCTAATTTTTAAAGAGTTGTTAGTTAATCCTTTTCCCATTGCTCATTTTAAAGCCCATCTTGCATATGTGAGTGACTTGTTAGCAGTGTCTGTTCTTCTTTATCTCCTAATGTGACCTCTTTTCTGAGACGATTTGATTTTGTTTTTCTATGACATTTTGGAGTTCTGCCACATCACTTTTTTCTTTTCCTTTTACCTTAAAATCTCATATTTCCATTCTTGTAACTCTGCTTTAAAATTCTTTTTAAGAAAATATTTTAAATTAATTTTAACCTATTTATTCCTAAAATTATTGGATAAATTTTAAATGATAGCCTTTTGCTCTAAAGCCAAAAACTAACTTTCTATTTTGTTCTGAATTTCTATTGAAGTCAAAACCAAACAATCCCATCACCTTTGCCTGGTTATTTTTTCTAGATTTTCCTTCATGTTCCCTGGATGCTCTTGTGTAGTTTAGAAGATAGTTCAATCAGTATATCACATTTATTGAATGTCCATTGGTATTGTGATCCTGAATTTTTGGCTATATTTCCCCATTTAGCAGATCCTTGCATTAACCTAGGACTTTTCTTTCAGATCTGATTGAAAGGACTTTCCTCCTTGATGAAGTGACTTAGAGAAGGAAATAGTGCCCAGACCAGCTATCACACCTAAGTCACTGAAGCAACTCTCCAGGTCCTCAGATTCCTCAGCACACCTAGAAAGCAAAGAATCCGAATTTTTTATCATAAGCCATGCACATAACAGGTGCAGAGAAGAGCTTGGTGATCATCATGGCACTGCCTGCCTATGTGATGCTGAAGATATTCTCTTTCCTGTACGTTCCAGAGAGGATTCTAATTTCTAGGTATTGACCAGTGTCCAAGTGGAAGGGGTGTTTGTGCTATTTCCAAAGCTCAGGGAAGAGGCAAATAATTGAGTGAATATGTTATATGTTCCAGTCCAAGTGACACAAAGGGAAAACATTGTTATAAGGGCTCAGGGTACAGCTGAAGTAGGACACTCAAATACTTCTTAGGCATTGTGGCAACAGAGCAGAAAAATGGGTCAGTGATAAACCCTTGGTTTCTGTTCACTTTTGAAGATGAATGTAAATTTCCTCCCCCTACAGGGTTTGTAAGTTTTGGAAGATGCTTGTGGAAGACTTTTCACTATGGAGAAACGTCAACTTAACAATAGTTAGGGTATGTATAAACTCTATATGGGAATATTCTTGAGGGTCTCTCGTATCCTTGGGATGGCAGTTCTCACCCTGAGCCCACATTGGGCTGCTGACAGGGGATATAACTTATCTGTCCTTGAGTGTTTTAAGAACTTTAAAATTGCCCTTGGCCCTTAAATGACATTTCATCTACTCTGACTCAAGCAGGAGAAGGGTGATTTTAGCCCTTTCATCACCTACCATGTTTGGCTATTGCAGGTAGAAGCCCCTGTCATGAGGCATCTCTTCCAGAGATATGTGGGATCAGGACTGCAGTCATTGAGTGTGGCAGGCTACCGGATCCGTGGCATGCGTTGCACAGAAAGCATTCCAGCTTTGATTAAGGAAGTTGGGAAGAAGTGCCCCCACCTGACCAAACTGGAGATACATGTTGCATACCTGAGGAAACTTCCAATCACTAAACTGCCCCAATCCCTGAGGCATCTGGAACTGCACAGCTGTGAAATTTCCAAGAAATGGCTCCTCAAGGAATGCAACATGTCCCCACTACCATTCCTGCAGCACTTTGTCCTGGACAATGTCCCTGCATTCAATGACAAACAACTAAAGGCCTTGTCCGGGCTGAAAGCACTGTGTTCCCTGGAGCTGGTGAACATTCCCCTAGTGTCTGATGAGGGGCTCATGGTGGCCTTCTCTGAAGTTGAAGTTTTCTGCAACTTAAAACTGGTGAACAGCTCCTTATCAGCAGATGGGCTCTTACGAGCAGTGCACCAACATTTTCAGAAGCTTCAAAAGCTCATTATCAGTGTGAATGGGCTCACAACCAAAGGGCTCTCTCAACTAGAAAGGATGAATTCACTGCAGCATTTGGTACTAAATGGTCCTCCTGTGAGTAAAGACTTCCCATCTACAACTCACATCCTCTCTGTTTGCCTCAAGATGCCCAGACTCCAAACGCTAAAGCTCCTGGATGTCTGCACCGCAGACCAGGAAAGCGAGGATGCCAAGGCTCATCTGCAGGAAATGCTGCTCCACTGCAAGGTCACCATTAGGTCCCACCAAAAGCCTTCCACTGACTGGTGGAAGTGATGCCATGACATGATTCAGACCTATTCCTTATCAACTTCCCTACACACTCCATGTCATCTTATTTCTTCCCTTCCTGCCAAATGGATAAACCTCAAGTGTTTCTACTTTCAGAGGTATTTTGAACCCTGAGAGGACTTAACTTACCATACTGTCATCTGGGCCCTGGTTTTTGAACCAGACACACAGGAACCTGAAAGATAATTCCAGCAATTATATGTTTTGTGGCTTTTATCAAGTCACGTGAATCCTATGCAATCTGATTTCATAATAAGAAAAAAGAAGACAATAACTGCAATCTCCTAGTGTCTTTTGAATAAATGCCAATTATATATGTAAATTCCCTGTCACCTAATATATGACCAATATTGTTGATATTCTTGGACAAGTATATTCTTTGGGATAGGAAAGGTAGAAAGGTGTGACTGAGGTCAAAAGAATCCTCAGGTTGACAATCTCAGAATAGGAGCCTCTGTCAGAATGGGATTTCTGCCTTAGGGACCACAGAGCTAGCAATGAGTATCTCTGGGGATGAGTTTGTAGTTGTATAATTATTTTCATGAGTTGAAAAAATATTTTTGTTTTTAAAAATATATTTAGCCCATTTTGCACGTGCGCACACACACACACACACATGATTTTTAAGCCATAAAGCATGTTATTTAAAAGGTATTAATGTCCTCAATTTTAAATCAGGTATTTTTTTCATATGTCAGATTCAGTATGATATTAAGATGGTGGAGATAAGTGTCATCACAAGATAACACTAATGAATGAAAAGAAACCATATTTTGTGGGATTTGTTGGGGAGAGGATCTTGGAGTTCAAGGGCCTATAGCAGTGGTGTGGTAGTAACCTGGCTTTCTGGAAAAAGAAAGACCATATTTACATCTTTTCCTGATTTCTGTTGTTCATATAGCCATGCAATAATCAATTTCAGGCTGGGAAACTTGTAAATGCTTGGCTCATAGAAGTAATGAATGTTTAAATTATCAGCTTTTACCAGTTAGTACATGCCAGCCCAAGCATAACTCTGGGTAAGAAGTCAATGCACTGCGATGCAGTAAGTCAGTAGCTCTCCTGTGGTACCCCAGGACAGGAATGTGATAGTGGGTTTGAGATAAACAGATGGCACCAGGGCCATCAGGTTCCATTTTAAGGAAGCCAATTAGATTAGCCCTTCCCACCTCTGATTCAGTGACTCCTTGACTGGTCCTAGCTCTCCACAGTAGGGAAGCAAAGAGGCCAAAAATATGATTCCTCTCCCTTGTAACCTCACCCCTTTCCCAACTGTTTTCCTGCGCCTGAGGAAGGATGAAGTACAAGGTCTTCTCCACTGCCCAAGGTGTGTATGATTTAGTGAATTAAGCTTAATGACTGCACAGTCAGGACCGAGGAGAAGTTCCTAGTAGTGAAGGAGCTTCTTGCTTCAGTTTTAGCATCATCCTTCTTTCATTTTAGATAGCATCCAGCATTGATTCCAATATTCAGATGTGTTCTGGAAGGTTGCCAAATGCTTGAAGCTCACATGTAGCTATCCAGGTTCCAAGTGGCCCAGATTTATCATCCTTTAGTTTTTGTAAAGATCTATAGGCTAATAAGACAGTGGATCTTGCAGTAGCATATATGTGACCTAACGTTTCCCATTTTAACCACATTCACATATGTAATTTAGTGCTGTTAATTGCATTTACAATATTGTGCTACCATCACCACCATCCATTTTCAAAACTTTACAAGTCAACATAAATAGATTTGGTAAAAATTAAGCATTAATACCCCATTGTCTATCCCCAACCCAGACCCTGGTAAACTAAATTCTAGAGTCTAACTATATGAGGTTGCTTATTCTAATGATTTCATATCAGATTATACATTTCTGGCACATTCACTCAGAAAAATGTCTTCAAGGTTCATCCATTTTGTCACATGTATGAGGGCTTCATTCCTTTTTATGACTGAATAATATTTCATTGCATGTATATACCACATTCCTTTTATCCATTCATTGGTTGATGGACACATGTGTTGCTTCTACCATTTTGCAATTGTGAATAATGCCCCTATGAACATCAGTGTGCAAATATCTGTTATAGTACCTGCTTTCAATTCTTCTGGGTATATACCTAGAAGTGGGATTGCTGGATCATATGGTTCTATACTTAGCTTTCTATGCTTGTCTCCCTGAGGAACTGCCAAACTGTCTTCCACAGTGGCTGCACCATTTTACATCCCCACCAGTAATGAATGAGTATTCCTATTCCTTCACATCCTGTCCTACCCTCATAATTTTCTGTTTTATTATTTAAATAGCCATTCTAGTGGGTGTGAAATGACATCTCATTGTGGTTTTTATTTCCATTTCTCTAATAGCTAGTGATGTTCAGCTTTGTCATGAGCTTTTTTAAGCATTTGTATATCCTCTTTGGAGCATTGTCTATTCAAGTCTTTGGCACATTTCTTAACTGGGTTGTTTGTCTTTTTCTTGTTGAATTTTAGGATTGCTTTATATATTCTGGACATTAACTCCTTATCAGATATGTGGTTTCCAAATATTTTCTCCCATTGAGTGGGTTATTTTTTCAGTTTTGTGATAAAGTCCTTTGATACAAAAAAGGTTTTAGTTTTGATGAGATCCCATTTATCTATTTTTTTTCCTTTGAGTGTAGATTCTAAGAAACCATTGCCTAACAGAAAATCCTGAAGCTACTTCCATATGTTTCCTTCCAGGAGCTTTATAGACCTGGTTCTTATATTTAAGTCCTTGATCCATTTTGAATTAATTTTTCTTGTGAGATAGGTGTCCTCATTCACTCTATTTCATATGGACATCCAGTTCTCCCAGCGCCATTTTGGAAGAGACTCTTTCCCAGTTTAGCGGGCTTGGCAGACTAGTCAAAAGTCAATTGGCTATAGATGTGAGGGTGTATTTCTGAGCTCTTGATTTGATTCCATTGTTCTATATGTCTATCCTTGTGTGAACACCAGGTTGTTTTGACCACTGTAGCATTGTAGTAATCTTTAATGTAAGGATGTTTCTGGCCATTTGGTGCCCCTTACACTTCCAAATTAATTTGACAATTGGCTTTTCCATTTCTGTAAAGTAGGCTGTTGAAATTTTGATTAGGACTGTATTGAATCTGTAAATCATTTTGGGTAGGATTGACACCTTTAGGATAATTGGTTTTCCAATCCATGAACACAGAATGTCCTTCCATATTTATTTAGGTCTTCTTTGATTTCTTTTAGCAATGTTTTGTAGTTTTCTGTGTACAAGTCCTTTTCATCTTTGGTTAAGTTTACCCTTAAATATTTGTTTCTTTTAGTTGTTTTGTAAATGTTATTATTTCCTTTAGTTCATCCTCAGATTGCTCATTACTACTGTTTAGAAACACTACTGATATTTGTGTGCTGATTTTCTACCCTGTCACTTTGCTGAATTTGTTAATTAGCCCTAGTAGCCTAATTGTAGATTTTTCAGGACTTTTCTACATATAGGATCATGACATCTGCAAATATTGAAACTTTTACTTCTTCCTTTCCAATTTGGATGATTTTATTTCTTTTTCTTGCCTAGCTGCTCTTCCCAGAACTTCCAGCACAATACTGAATAATCGTGGTGACTGTGGGCATTCTTGTCTTGTTCCAGATCTTGGAGGGAAAGCTTTCAGTCATTCACCGCTGAGTATTAGGTTAGCTGCGGGTTTTTCATTTATGCCCTTTATCATGTTTAGGAACTTGCCTTCTACAATTTTTTGAAGGGTTTTTATCAAGAAAAGATGCCACGTTTTGTCAAATGCCTTTTCTGTGAGCTGATCAGGTGGTTTTGTCCCTTAATTTTTTTATTATTGTATATTACATTAGTTGATTTTCTTATGTTGAACTGTATTTGCCTACCTGGGATAAAACCCACTTGATCATGTTGTATAATTCTTTTAATGTGCTGTTGGATTCAATTTGCAAGTATTTTGTCAGGATTTTTGCATCTATATACATTAGAGAGACTGGTAATAATTTTATTTTCTTGTAAGTATCCTTAGCTGGCCTTGGTATTAGAGTGATGTTGGTGTCATAGAATAAGTTAGGTAGTGTTCCCTCCTGTTCAATTTTTTGGAAGAGTTTGAACAGAATCGGTATTAGTACTTTTTTTAATGTATGATACAGTTCACCTGTGAAGCCATCTGATCCTGGACTTTTCTTTGTTGTTAGTTTTTTGTTTTTTGTTTTTTTTTTGTTTGTTTGTTTGTTTGTTTTGCTGAGTAATTTATTCTCTTGTAATTTGTTTGTTGAGATCTTTCATTTCTCTTAAGCCACTGTAGGTTGTTTGTGTGTTTCCAGGAATTTGTCCATTTCATCTATGTTGTCCAATTTGTTGGCAGTTTTTCATACTATCCTCTTATGATCCTTTTTTCTGTGGGGTCTTTAGCAATGTCCCCCCTCTCATTTCTGATTTTATTTATTTGCATCTATTTAATTCATTGGCAGTCTAGCTAACAGTGCAACAATTTCTTTTCAAAGAAGCAACTTTTTGGCTTGGTTAATGCTCTCTGTTTTTTATTTTCAATTTTATTTATTTATGCTCTAGTCATTTTAATTTCTTACTTTCTGCTTGCTTTGTGTTTTGTTTGATGCTCTTTTTCGTGTTCCTCCTGGTGTGCATTTAAGTCTTTCATTTTAGCTCTTTTTTTTTTTTTACTTTTTTTAAAAATTCAGTTTTATTGAAATATATTCATATATCATACAATCATCCATGGTATAAAATCAACTGTTCACAGTACGATCATATAGTTATGCATTCATCACCCCAATCTATTTCTGAACATTTTTCTTACATCAGAATCAGAATAAGAATAAAAAATAAAAGTAAAAAAAGAACACCCAAATCATGCCCCCATCCCACCCTATTTGTCATTTAGTTTTTATCCCAATTTTTCTACTCATCCATCCATACACTAGATAAAGGAAGTGTGATCCACAAGGTTTTCACAATCACACTGTCACCTCTTGTACTCTATGTTATTATATAATTGTCTTCAGGAGTCCGAGCTCTTTTGTTTTTAATTTAAGTATTCAGGGCTATAAATTTTCCTCTCAGCACTGCTGTTGCTGCATCTCATGACTTTTTAAGTGTTTTGTTTTCATTTTCATCTGTGTGATGATTTGAAGCCATATGTACCCCCAGAAGATCATGTTCTTAAAGCTAAACCATTTCTATGGGTGTAGACCTATTTCAGGTGGGATCTTTTAATTAGGTTATTTCAGTTGAGGCATGCCCCAGGTGGGTGCTAATCTTCTTACTGGAGTCTTCTAGAAGTGGATGAAATGTAGAGAAAGAACAGAACCTGATAGAGAAGGACACACATAGAAGCTGAGAGAGAAAAACCACAAAACAGAGGGGAAGCCACTGAAGCCAAAAGCTGGAAGCAATGAAGAGAGAGACCAGAAGACATTGCATGTCCCCAGGATCAGCAGTAGCTGGTCTCTGGCGAGCAAGCATCTCCTGTTGATGCCTTAATTCGTACATTTTCATGGCTTCAGAACTCTAAGCTTCTAAACTAATAAATTCCTACTGTTAAAAGCAAGCCCATTTCTGGTATATTGACATCAACAGGTTTAGCAAACTGAAATAGTTTGTCTCAGGATATTTACAGATTTCCCATGCAATTTGTTCTTTGTCCCACCAATCATGTAAGAGTGTGTTACTCAACTTCCATGTATTTGCAGATTTTCTGGTTCTCTACCTGTTATTGACTTCTTGCTTCATTCCAATATGGTCAAAGAAAATGCTTTGTATAATTTCAATCCTTTAAAGTTTATTAAGGCTTTGTTTTGTGTCCCAGCATGTGTTGTATCTTGGAGAATGACCCATGTGTACTTTAGAAGAAGGTATATTCTTCTGTTTTGGGGTGCAATGTTCCATATATGTTTGTTAGGTCTAGTTCATTTATCATGTAATTCAAATTCTCTGGTTCCTTATTGATATTCTATCTAGTTATTTTGTCTATTGATGAGAGTCATGCATTGAAGTGGTGGATTATTGAAGAGCTGTCTATTTCTCCCATCTGTTTTACCAGTGTTTGCTTCACGTATTTTGGGCACCATGGTTAGGTGCATAAATATTAATAATTGTTATTTTTTCCTGGTGAAGTGCCCTATTTATTAATATATAGTGTCTTCATTTGTCTCTTATAACAGGTTTTGACTTAAAGTTGATTTTGTCTGATATTAATATAGCCACTCCAGAACATTTTTGGTTATTATTTGCATGGGATATCTTTTTACATCCATTTACTTTCAATCCATTTGTCTTTGGGTCTAAGGTAAGTTCTTTGTTAACATCATATATTTGGATCATGCTTTTAAATCCAGTCTGCAAATCCATGTCTTTTTATTGGAGAAATTAGTTCATTAACATTGAGAGTTATTAGTGTAATGGCAGTACTTACTTCAACCATTTTGTCCTTTGATGTTTATGTCATATCCATTTTTGTCTTTCTTTTCTTTTATTGCAACATTTCCTCTATGGTTAATCTTTTGTGATATATCTGACTGATCCCTTTGTCACATATTTTTCTGTATATTTTTAAAATATTTTCTTCATGATTACCATTGGGTTCATACTACATAACCTACATCTATAACCTACATATTTAAAAAGTTACCAAATTAGCTTCAATAGAATACACATTTTTTTCTTCCATATACCTGTTTCCCCATCTTATGTTGTTTCTGTCCCACATATTTCTTTATGTTTCAGGTCCATTATCAGGAAATATATATTTTTTCTTGCTCAAGTGTATGTTGACTCTTAAAGGTATTAAAGAGTAGAGCTGTATATTGAGAATACAGTAGTATTGGGTTTATTTTCTTTTTTTAAATTCAATTTTATTGAAATACACTCACAAACCATACAATAATCCACAGTGTACAATCAGCTGTCCACAGTACCCTTATATAGTTGTATATTCAACACTACAATCAACATTTGAATATCCTCATTACCACATACAAAAAAGATTAAGAATAAAAATTAAAGTATAACAGAACAGCCAAAACTTCACATACCTCCATCTCTTCTTATTGTTCATCTACTTTTTGTCCTCATTTTTCTACTCACCTGTCCATACACTGGATAAAGGGAGTGGGAGCCACAAAGTTTTCACAATCACATAGACAGACAGTGTAAGCTATACAGTTATACAATCGTCTTCAAGAATCAAGGCTACTGGGTTGCAGTTCAGTTTCAGGTATTTCCTTCTAGGTATTCCAATACACTAAAAGTTAAAAAGGGATATCTACATAATGCATAAGGATAACCTCCAGAATTACCTTTCAACTCTATTTGAAATCTCTCAGACACTGAAACTTTATTTTATTTCATTTCTCTTCCCCTTTTTGGTCCAATAAGGCTTTCGTAATCCCATGATGCCAGGGCCAATCGCATCCCTGTGAGTCATCTCTCACATTGCCAGGGAGATTTACACCCCTGGGAGTCATGTCCCATGTAGGGGGGAGGACAGTGAATTTACCTGCAGAATTGGCTTAGAGAGAGGCCACATCTGAGCAAAAAAAGAGGTTCTCTGGGGGTGACTCTTAGGCACAATTTTAAGTAGGGTTAGCCTCTACTTTGCAGTATCAAACTTCATATGGGCAAGCCCCAAGATTAAGGGCTTGGCCCTCTAAATTGGCAGTCCCCAATGCTTGTGGGAATATCAGTAACTCTCCAGGTGGGGAAGTTTACCATTTCCACATTTTTCCCCAGTCCCTCAAGAGGGCTTTGCAAATACATTTTTATTCTCTGCCTAATTACTCTGGGATGTATCCAGGCTTTACATTAACATGCAAAAAAAAAACCAGATCTCACTCCATATTCAATGTTCCACATAATTATGCTGTTTGAATAAATTAACCATACAAGTTAAATTAAATAGTGTGTTGCAAAAAATATAGGTTTTGCATCCAATAAACATGTCTTCCTTTGGTCTCTCATAGAAGTTGAAGTTTTAAAACACTGTCACTATCATCCTTTACCATTTAGTCTTATTTACATTTGTTCTAACCAAATCCATTTCATTCATATTTCTAACTGAAGTCTGATCTCTTTGTCAGACTCTTTAATATTTGCTGTTTGGGGTAATGCTGATATTCATAGCTGCTAGACCCTGGCTCTGAGTCTCAGGTGTCACAGACACCTAAAGTTCCAGGGACCAGGTTATAAACAAAGAGCTCAGCTTCTCAGGATGTAGAAATAGACATCACAACTCACGAGTAGATGTAACTGCTGTAAGAGCTTATACTCTACGAACCTTTTCAGTAAGCCTGATAACCTTTGCTCGCAGATTCAATTCTCAGAGTTTTCACATTATAGTTAGTCCATATTAGTGAGACAATATGATGTTTTTCTTTTCATTTCTGGTTTACTTCACTAAAAATACTGTCCACAATGTAAATTCACTTCAAAAATTCATTCCTTCTTGTAGCAGCTCAATATTCCATTGTATGTATACATCACAGTTCACCATTTCATTCATCAGTCAATGTACCCTCAGGCCACCTCTTCCCACTGGGAATTGTGAATGTTGCCACAAGTATATACTGAATAATTGGATTGCAGGACCATATGGCAACCCCATGCTAGGCTTCCTATGTAACCACCACTCTGCCTTCCAGATGGGCTGCACCATACTACTTCCCCACATCAGTGACTAGGTACATCCCTTTCTCCACATTTTCTCCAGCACTTGTATCCATCAATTTATTTTTTAGATAGTTTAATTCACACACCATACATTCCAGCCTAAGTAAACAATCAGTAGTTCCCTGTATAATCAAATAGTTATGCGTTGACCACCACTATCTACATGAGGACATTTCCATTTTTCTTCCCACAAAGAAAGAAGAGGTGAAAAAAGAAAAATGAAAAAGAAAGAAAAATAATGACAATAACTAAAAAACAAACAAACAAACAAACCACTAAAATACTAAGCTAAGTATCCCAGTTCATCACTTTCAAATTCTGCCTTCCATCTAACACCAGGACTCAATTTTGCCAAATTTTCTGCCATTTTAAAACAAAGATCACCTTTCTTCCAGTTTGGAATAATTCATGCATCATTTCTGTCTAAGTCCTCATGAGAAGTATCTTTAGAGTCTATACTTCTATCAGTAGCCTCTTCAAAGCATTCTAGGCCTTTTCTATTGAGCTCCTCACAATTCTTTCAGAATCTTCCCTTTACCCATTTAAAAAGCCATCCCTTCATGTTTTGTATTTGCAAACTTAGAAAAATGAAACCTCTCAGAATGCAATATACCAGAAAAGGGTATTTGTTAGGTTAGAAATTTACAGTTCTAATGCCATATAAGTGTCCAAACAAAGGCATCAACACAAGGATACCTTCACTGAAAGAAGGCCAATGGCATCGAGAACACCTTTGTCAGCTGGGAAGGCACATGGCTGGTATTAGCTGGTCCTTTGCTTCTGGGTTGCATTGCCTTCAGATAATTCCAGTAGATTTCTCTTTAAGCATCTGAGGGTTCTCACTTAGCTTCTATGGGGCAAACTTGGGACTTCATCTTTTAGCTCTGCATCTCCAAACATCTTCCAGTATGCATCTCCAAGCATCTGGGTCTGTGTCAGCTCTAAGCACTCGCTCTCCCAATCTCTCTCTCTCTCTCTCTCTCTCTTTCTCTCTCTCTCTGAATTCTCTTAAGAACTCCAGTAAACTAATTATGACCACCTTGAATGGATGGGGTCATATCTCCATGGAAATAATCTAATCAAAATGTCCCACACACAATAGGTTGTCCCCATATAAATGGATTAAAAGAACTTAGTCTTTTATGGAGTACATAACAGATTCAAATCGCACAGCCTCTAATGTATTTTTAATCTCTACTATTGTGCCTTTAATCCCCATAATTTGTTATGTTTATTTTTATACTTTCATTGTTTTCTTTATGCTCACACATTGTCTTCTTAATATCCTTTATCTCTTTAGCTATATTTTCCTTCATCTCCTTGAATTGATTTTGGTGATTATTTGAACTTCTTTGATTTCTTATTCCAGAGGAAAAAAAACAGAGATAATGAATAATGGAAATGGCACAATGGAAGTGGAAATGGAGAGGGGGGTAATGAATAGAGATTTTAAGAGTTAGAAAATTAAACTATTTTTAATCAAGAAACTACAAAAATTTTTATAAGCAACTTCATTGGAACTATGCAAAATAGTTTTCAGCAATCAAGTGACCACAACTCCACATACATCATTCAACACTGTGATGACATAACTTTTTCTGTTTCCTTAAGTGTAGAGAAAGCAGTTATTTTATGTATGTCTAATACCCACAGAGGAAACATTTGAATGAGCAGGAAAATTTCTGTACATGCCATAAGGCAAGAAATATTTTGGGAGGGAATGCTTTTACTGGCAGTAATTTCAGAGTCTGAACAGGATAGATCTAGGAAACATCCCAAAATATAATTGTCTGTAATATTCTAATTCTTATTTCTGGAGATGGCCTTGGTTTCCACTGCAGCCTGTTATTTCTCAGTTCCTCTTACTGGAATTTTAAATATTCATAATCATTTTTCATCTTTACATGTTCAATTTTAATACATAAGCTTTTGCTCTTGAAATAATTAAACTTAATATTCAATTTTATCAGACTTATGAAAGCCGCTATTTCATATTTTTGTCTGAAAAGTTCTGTATAGGAAATAAAGACATATTGCAACTTTCAAAAAAAAAAAATAACTAGGCCATAGATGTGAGGGCTTATTTCTGAAATCCCAATTCTATTCTATTGCTCTATATTTCTGTCCTTGTGCCAGTACTAAACTTTTTTGATTGCTGTAAGTTTGTAATAAGTTTTTTTTTATTAAATTCAGTTTTATTGAAATACATTCACACACCATACAATCATCCATGATATACAATCCACTGTTCACAGTATGATAACATAGTTATGCATTCGTCACCACAATCTATCTCTGAACATTTTCCTTACATCAGAAAGAACCAGAACAAGAATAAAAAATAAAAGTGAAAAAAAACACCCAAATCATCCCCCCATCCCACCCCATTTGTCCTTTAGTTTTTATCCCCATTCCTCCACTCATCCATACACTAGATAAAGGGGGTGTGATCCACAAGGTCTTCACAATCACACTGTCACCCCTTGTAATCTACATTATTGTATAATTGTCTTCAGGAGTCCAGACTGCTAGGTTGGAGTTTGGTAGTTTCAGCTATTTACTTAAAGCTATTCCAATACATTAAAGCCTAAGAGATGTTATCTATATAGTGCATAAGAATGTCCACCAGAGTGACCTCTCGACTCCATTTGGAATCTCTCAGCCACTGAAACCATTTCGTCTCATTTTGCATCCCCCTTTTGGTCAAGAAGATACTCTCAGTCCCACGATGCCAGGTCCACATTCATTCCCGGAAGTCATACTCTGCTTTGCCAGGGAGATTTACACCCCTGGGAGTTGGGTCCCAAGTAGGGGGGAGGGCAGCGAGTTCACCTGTCGAGATGGCTCAGTTAGAGAGAGAGAGGGCCACATCTGAGCAACAAAGAGGTACTCAGGGGGAGACTCTTAGGCACCATTACATACAACTTTAGACTCTCCTTTGTGGTAATGAGCTTCATAAGGGCAAGTCCCATGCTCGAGGGCTCAGCACATCAAACCGCCAGTCCCAATGTTTGTGACAACATATGGTAGGGGATCAGCATCTCAAAGTTTAGAGATAGGCCTTACAATTCAGGGATAGAGTTAACTGCTGTAAGAGCTTACAATCTAGGGACTATTACAATTATTGTGTCCACGTTAGGCTATGTTCTAAGATTCAATTCTGAGTTTATACATTGTAGTTAGTTCATATTGGTGAGGCATCATCCCTCTCACCATGTTTTCTCCAACACTTTTACTCCTATATATATATTTTCCTACAATTTTATAGAGTTATATTCACATACCATACATTTATTCACAGTGTACAATCAGTTGTTCATGGTATCATCATAAAGTGGTACATTTATCACCACAATCAGCATTTGAACATACTGATTACTACAAGAAAAATTGTTTGTTTTTTTTTTTTTAGCAATAAGAAAAAATGATAAAAAGAAAAATAACATGTCATACAATACAATATACTACTAAGGACAGCAGATAACACCACTACCAAGAATCCCATATTACTCCCCTATATCCCCTTCTCATATACATTTAGTGTTGGTGTATTGCCTTTGTTACATTTAATGGAGGTATATTATAATGTTACTGTTGACCATAAACTCCAGTTTGCTTTGATTATGTTTTTTCCTGTATACCATCCCTTTTTCAAATTTCTACATGGTTGACATTCATTTGCTTTCCCACATTCAAAAACATTTTTATATTTGTATATTTAGTAACAGTCATTGGCCACTCCAGTTTTTGCCACTTTATACAGTCCCAGTCTTTATCATCTATCTTTAACTCTGGTGTCATACATTCTCCTATCCCACCTCTTTCAGCTTTACTCACAGACATCTTTGTTCAGTGTACTTACAATACCGTGCTACCATCACACAGTATTATGCTATCTATTTCTGGATCTATGCAATCAATCCTAAACATTCTGTACTCCTTCAGCATCAGATGGCTGATCTCTGCCCTCTTTCTATCTCTTGGTCGCCTGTGTTGTCAGCTTTTAACTCCCAAAGTTTGTTCATTAATGTCTGTTCATATTAGTGAGACCATACAGAATCTGTCCTTTTGTTTCTGGCTAACTTCACTCAACATAATGTCCTCAAGGTTCATCCATATTATTACATGATCCATGTCTTTGTTCTGTCTTACAGCTGCATAATATTCCATCATGTGTATATACCACAGTTTGTTTATCCACTTGTCCTTTGATGGGCATTTGGGCTGTTTCCATCTCTTGGCAATTGTGAATAACGCTGCAATAAACATTGGTTTACAAATGTCTGTTTGTGTCTTAAGTTTCAGTTCCTCTGAGTATATACCCAGCAATGGAATAGCTGGGTCATATGGCAAATCTATATTTAGCTTCCTGAGGAACCTCCATACTGTCTTCCAGAGTGGCTGTACCAATCTACTTTCCCACCAACAATAAATAAGTGTGCCTCTTTCTCCACATCCTCTCCAGCACTTGTCATTTTCTGTTTTTTGGATAATGGCCATTCTGGTAGGTGTGAGATGATATCTCATTGTGGTTTTGATTTGCATTTCCTTAATAGCCAGTGAAGTTGAGCATTTTTTCATATGCTTTTGAGCCATTTGTATTTCCTCTTCAGAAAAATGTCTGTTCATGTCTTTTGCCCATTTTTTAATTGGGTTGTTTGTCTTTCTGGTATTGAGATGCAGGATTCCTTTATATATTTGGGATATTAAACCCTTATCTGATATGTGGTTTCCAAATATCATCTCCCATTGTGTAGGTTGCCTTTTGACTTTTCTGACAAAGTCCTTTGATGTACAAAAGTGTTGAATTTTGAGGAGATCCCATTTGTCTATTTGTTCTTTGGTTGCTCGTGCCTTGGGTGTGAGGTCTAAGAAACCACCTCCTTTCACAAGATCTTTAAGATATTGCCCTACATTTTCTTCTAAGAGTTTTATGGTCTTGGTGCTAATGTTTAGGTCTTTGACCCACTTTGAATTAATTTTGGTATAAGGTGTGAGATGGACATCCTCTTTCATTCTTTTGGAAATGGATATCCAGTTCTCCAAACACCATTTATTGAACAGGCTGCTCTTTCCTAGTTGCTTCGGCTTCACTGCCTTATCAAAGATCAGTTGTCCATAGATGTGAGGGTCTATTTCTGAACACTCAATTCGATTCCATTGATCAGTATATCTGTCCTTATGCCAGTACCATGCTGTTTTGAGCACTGTAGCTTTGTAATATGCTTCAAAGTCAGGTAGTGTGAGACCTCCCACTTCACTCCTCTTTCTCAAGACATTTTTGGCTATTCGGGGCACCTTACCCTTCCAAATAAATTTAGTTATTGGTTTTTCTATTTCTGTAAAGTAAGTTGTTGGGATTTGAATTGGTATTGCATTGAATCTGTAAATCAGTTTGGGTAAAATTGCCATCTTAACTATATTTAGTCTTCCAATCCATAAACATGGTATGTTCTTCCATTTTTTCAGGTCTTGTTCAATTTCTTTTAGCAGTTTCTTATAGTTTTCTATGTAAAGGTCTTTTGTGTCCTTGGTTAAGTTTATTCCTAAATACTTGATTCTTTTGGTTGCTATTGTAAATGGGATTTTTTTCTTGATTTCTTCCTCTTGTTGCACATTACTTGTGTATAGAAGCACTACAGATTTTTGCGTGTTGATCTTGTAGCCTGCTACTTTGCTGTATTCATTGACTAGTTCTAGTAGATTTGCTGTAGATTTTTCTGGATTTCCTACATATAGAATCATGTCATCTGCAAATAGTGAAAGTTTTACTTCTTCCTCTCCAATTTGGATGCCTTTTATTTCTTTTTCTTGCCTAATTGCTCTAGCTAGAATTTCCAGCACAATGCTGAATAGCAATGGTGATAGTGGGCATCCCTGTCTTGTTCCTGATCTTAGAGGAAAAGCTTTCAGTCTCTCCCCATTGAGTGTGATGTTAGCTGTGGGTTTTTCATATATTGCCTTTATCATATTGAAAGAGTTCCCTTCTATTCCTATCTTTTGAAGTGTTTTCATCAGGAAAGGATGTTGAATTTTGTCAAATGCCTTTTCTGCATCAATCGAGATGATCATGTGGTTCTTCTGCTTTGATTTATTGATGTGGTGTATTACATTAATTGATTTTCTTGTGTTGAACCAGCCTTGCATACCTGGAATAAATCCCACCTGGTCGTGGTGTATAATTCTTTTAATGTGCTGCTGGATTTGATTTGCGAGTATTTTGTTGAGGATTTTTGCGTCTATATTCATTAAAGAAATTGGTCTATAATTTTCTTTTTTTGTAGTATCTTTGCCTGGTTTTGGTATTAGGGTGATGATGGCTTCATAGAAAGAGTTAGGTAGCTTTCCCTCTACTTCAATTTTTTTGAAGAGATTGAGCAGTATCGGTACTAATTCATTCTTGAATGCTTGGTAGAATTCACATGTGAAACCATCTGGTCCCGGGCTTTTCCTTTTTGGGAGCTTTTTGATGACTGACTCAATCTCTTTACTTGTGATTGGTTTGTTGAGGTCATCTATTTCTTCTTGAGTTAATGTTGGTTGTTTATGCTTTTCTAGGAAGTTGTCCATTTCATCTAAGTTGTCTAGTTTATTAGCATATAGTTGCTCATAGTATCTTCTCATTATCTCCTTAATTTCTGCAGGGTTGGTAGTTATATTTCCTTTCCCATTTCTCATTGCATTTATTTGCATCTGCTCTCTCTTTTTTTTTGTTAGCCTAGCCAGTGGTCCATCGATTTTATTGATTTTCTCAAAGAACCAACTTCTGGTTTTGTTGATTCTCTCTATTGTTTTCCTGTTCTCAATTGCATTTATTTCTGCTCTAATCTTTGTTATTTCTTCCCTTCTGCTTTCTTTGGGGTTAGTTTGCTGTTCTTTCTCTAATTCCTCCAGGTGAGCAGTTAACTCTTCAATTTTTGCTCTCTCTTCTCTTTTAATATAGGCATTTAGGGCAATAAATTTCCCTCTCAGCACCGCCTTTGCTGCATCCCATAAGTTTTGATAAGTTGTGTTTTCATTGTCATTTGCCTCGAGGTATTTACTAATTTCTCTTGTAATTTCTTCCTTTACCCACTGGTTTTCTAAGAGGGTGTTGTTTAGCCTCCATATGTTTGTGAATTTTATGACCTTCTGCCTTTTATTTATTTGCAACTTAATTCCATTGTGGTCTGAGAAAGTGTTTTGTATAATATCAATATTTTTAAATTTGTTGAGACTTGCTTTGTGACCCAACATGTGGTCTATCCTAGAGAATGTTCCATGAGCACTTGAGAAAAAAGTGTATCCTGCTGTTGTTGGATGTAGTGTTCTATAAATGTCTGTCAAGTCTAGTTCATTTATCATACAATTCAACATCTCTGTTTCTTTAGTGATCCTCTGTCTAGATGTTCTATCCATTGATGAGAGTGGTGTATTGAAGTCTCCAACTTTTATTGTAGAGGTATCTATTTCTCCTTTCAGTGATTGCAGTGTTTGCCTCATGAATTTTGGGGCATTCTGGTCTGGTGCATAAATATTTATGACTGTTATGTTTTCTTGATGAACTGACCCTTTTATTAATATATAGTGTCCTTCTTTGTCTCTTTTAATTGTTTTGCTTTTGAAGTCTAACTTGTCTGATACTAATATAGCTACTCCCGCTTTTTTCGGGTTGTTGTTTGCATGAAATATCTTTTTCCAACCTTTCACTTTCAGTCTATGTTTGTCCTTGTGTCTAAAGTGAGTTTCTTGCAGACAGCATATAGATGGGTCCTGTTTTTTAATCCATTCTGCCAGTCTGTGTCTTTTTATTGGGGAGTTTAATCCATTTACATTTAGTGTTATTACTGTAAGGGCAGTACTTTCTACTACCATTTTGTTTTTTGGAATTTATATGTCATATCTTATTTTTTCCTCTCCTTTTACCTTTCCTGATAATCTTCATTTCTGCACTCTTCTCCACAGCTCTCTCTCCTGTCTTTTCCTATCAGCCTGTAGCACTCCCTTTAGTATTTCTTGTAGTGCCGGTCTCTTATTCACAAACTCTCTCAGTGTCTGTTTGTCTGAAAATGTTTTAATCTCTCCCTCATTTTTGAAGGAAAGTTTTGCTGGATATAGAATTCTTGGTTGGCAGTTTTTCTCTTTCAGTATCTTAAATATATCATGCTACTGTCTTCTTGCCTCCATGGTTTCTGCAGAGAAATCTGTACATAGTCTTCTTGACTTTCCCTTGTATGTGATGGATTGCTTTTCTCTTGCTGCTTTCAGAATCCTCTCTTTCTCTTTAACATTGGACAATCTGACCAGTAAGTGTCTTGGAGTAGGTCTATTGGGATCTATTGTATTTGGGGTACGTTGTACTTCTTGAATCTCTAATTTTCTGTCTGTTATAAGAGTTGGGAAATTTTCAGTGAATATGTCTTCTATTACTCTTTCTGCCCCTTTTCCCCTCTCTTCTCCTTCTGGGATACCCATAACACGTATATTTGTGCGTTTCATGTTGTCACTCAGCTCCCTAAGACCCTGCTCATATTTTTCCATTTGTTTCACCATCTGTTCTTTTGTGTGTATGAATTCGAATGACCTGTCTTCCAGTTCACTGATCCTTTCTTCTGCCTGTTCAAATCTACTGTTGTGTTCCTCCATTGTGTTTTTCATCTCCTCCATTGTGGCCTTCATTCCCATGAGTTCTGCCATTTGTTTTTTTAAGTTTATGAATTCTTCTTTATGGTCAGCCAGTGTCTTCCTTTTTTTTTTTTTTTTTTAATCTTCATTTTATTGAGATATATTCACATACCACGCAGTCATACAAAACAAATCGTACTTTCGATTGTTAACAGTACCATTACATAGTGGTACATTCATCACCTAAATCAATCCCAGACACCTTCATTATAACACACAAAAAAATAACAAGAATAATAATTAGAGTGAACAAGAGCAATTGAAGTAAAAAAGAACACTGGGTACCTTTGTCTGTTTGTTTCCTTCCCCTATTTTTCTACTCATCCATCCATAAACTAGACAAAGTGGAGTGTGGTCCCTATGGCTTTCCCAATCCCATTGTCACCCCTCATAAGCTACATTTTTATACAACTGTCTTCGAGATTCATGCGTTCTGGGTTGTAGTTTGATAGTTTCAGGTATCCACCACCAGCTACCCCAATTCCTTAGAACCTAAAAAGGGTTGTCTAAAGTGTGCATAAGAGTGCCCACCAGAGTGACCTCTCGGCTCCTTTTGGAATCTCTCTGCCACTGAAGCTTATTTCATTTCCTTTCACATCCCCCTTTTGGTCAAGAAGATGTTCTCCGTCCCACGATGCCAGGTCTACATTCCTCCCCGGGAGTCACATTCCACGTTGCCACGGAGATTCACTCCCCTGGGTGTCTGATCCCACGTAGGGGGGAGGGCAGTGATTTCACCTTTCAAGTTGGCTTAGCTAGAGCGACAGGGCCACATCTGAGCAACAAAGAGGCATTCGGGAGGAGGCTCTTAGGCACAACCATAGGGAGGCCTAGCCTCTCCTTTGCAGCAACTGTCTTCCCAAGGGTAAAACCTGTGGTAGAGGGCTCAACCCATCAAACCACCAGTCTCCTATGTCTGTGGTCATGTTAGCAACCATGGAGGTGGGGTAGGCGAATACCCCTGCATTCTCCACAGGCTCCTCAAGGGGGCACTGCATCTTTTTTTTTTCCTTGTTTTTCTTTCTTTTTTTTTTTTTTTTAACTTTCCCGTCTTTTTTAAATCAACTGTATGAAAAAAAAGTTAAAAAGAAAACAAACATACAATAAAAGAACATTTCAAAGAGACCATAACAAGGGAGTAAGAAAAAGACAACTAACCTAAGATAACTGCTTAACTTCCAACATGTTCCTACTTTACCCCAAGAAAGTTACCTAATATAGCAACATTTCTGTGAACTTGCTCCTACTATATCCATCAGAAATTAACAGACCATAGTCATTCCTGGGCATCCCCAGAACGTTAAATAGCTTATCTGTTCTTCTTGGATTATTGTTCCCCCTTCCTTAATTGCTCTCTATTGTTAGTTCCCCTACATTCTACATTATAAACCATTCGTTTTACATTTTTCAAAGTTCACATTAGTGGTAGCATATAATATTTCTCTTTTTGTGCCTGGCTTATTTCGCTCAGCATTATGTCTTCAAGGTTCATCCATGTTGTCATATGTTTCACGAGATCGTTCCTTCTTACTGCCGCGTAGTATTCCATCGTGTGTATATACCAAATTTTATTTATTCACTCATCTGTTGAAGGACATTTGGGTTGTTTCCATCTCTTGGCAATTGTGAATAATGCTGCTGTGAACATTGGCGTGCAGATATCCGTTCGTGTCACTGCTTTCCGATCTTCCAGGTATATACCGAGAAGTGCAATCGCTGGATCGAATGGTAACTCTATATCTAGTTTTCTAAGGAACTGCCAGACTGACTTCCAGAGTGGCTGAACCATTATACAGTCCCACCAACAATGAATAAGAGTTCCAATTTCTCCACATCCCCTCCAGCATTTGTAGTTTCCTGTTTGTTTAATGGCAGCCATTCTAACCGGTGTTAGATGGTATCTCATTGTGGTCTTAATTTGCATCTCTCTAATTGCTAGTGACGCTGAACATTTTTTCATGTGTTTCTTGGCCATTTGTATTTCCTCTTCAGAGAACTGTCTTTTCATATCTTTTGCCCATTTTATAATTGGGCTGTCTGTACTATTGTCATTGAGTTGTAGGATTTCTTTATATATGCAAGATATCAGTCTTTTGTCAGATACATGGTTTCCAAAAATTTTTTCCCATTGAGTTGGCTGCCTCTTTACCTTTTTGAGAAATTCCTTTGAGGTGCAGAAAATTCTAAGCTTGAGGAGGTCCCATTTATCTATTTTCTCTTTTGTTGCTTGTGCTTTGGGTGTAAAGTCTAGGAAGTGGCCGCCTAATACAAGGTCTTGAAGATGTTTTCCTACATTATCTTCTAGGAGTTTTACGGTACTTTCTTTTATATTGAGATCTTTGCTCCATTTTGAGTTAATTTTTGTGTAGGGGGTGAGGTAGGGGTCCTCTTTCATTCTTTTGGATATGGATATCCAACTCTCCCAGCCCCATTTGTTGAAAAGACCATTATGACTCAGTTCAGTGACTTTGGGGGCCTTATCAAAGATCAGTCGGCCATAGATCTGAGGGTCTATGTTCGAATTCTCAATTCGATTCCATTGATCTATATGTCTATTTTTGTGCCAGTACCATGCTGTTTTGGCAACTGTGGCTTTATAATAAGCTTCAAAGTCAGGGAGTGTAAGTCCTCCCACTTCGTTTTTCTTTTTTAGAGTGTCTTTAGCAATTCGAGGCATCTTCCCTTTCCAAATAAATTTGATAACTAGCTTTTCCAAGTCTGCAAAGTAGGTTGTTGGAATTTTGATTGGGATTGCATTGAATCTGTAGATGAGTTTGGGTAGAATTGACATCTTAATGACATTTAGTCTTCCTATCTATGAACATGGAATATTTTTCCATCTTTTAAGGTCCCCTTCTATTTCTTTTAGTAGAGTTATGTAGTTTTCTTTGTATAGGTCTTTTACATCTTTGGTTAAGTTTATTCCTAGGTACTTGATTTTTTTAGTTGCTATTGAAAATGGTATCTTTTTCTTGAGTGTCTCTTCAGTTTGTTCATTTCTAGCATATAGAAACATTACTGACTTATGTGCATTAATCTTGTATCCCGCTACTTTGCTAAATTTGTTTATTAGCTCTAGTAGCTGTATCGTCGATTTCTCAGGGTTTTCTACATATAAGATCATATCAGCTGCAAACAATGAGAGTTTTACTTCTTCTTTTCCAATTTGGATGCCTTTTATTTCTTTGTCTTGCCGGATTGCCGTGGCTAGCACTTCCAGTACAATGTTGAATAACAGTGGTGACAGCGGGCATCCTTGTCTTGTTCCTGATCTTAGAGGGAAGGCTTTCAGTCTCTCACCATTGAGTACTATGCTGGCTGTGGGTTTTTCATATATGCTCTTTATCATGTTGAGGAAGTTTCCTTCAATTCCTACCTTTTGAAGTGTTTTTATCAAAAACGGATGTTGGATTTTGTCAAATGCTTTTTCAGCATCTATTGAGATGATCAATTGATTTTTCCCTTTTGACTTGTTAATGTGTTGTAATACATTGATTGATTTTCTTATGTTGAACCATCCTTGCATGCCTGGAATAAACCCCACTTGGTCATGGTGTATGATTTTTTTAATGTGTCTTTGGATTCGATTTGCAAGTATTTTGTTGAGGATTTTTGCATCTATATTCATTAGGGAGATTGGCCGGTAGTTTTCCTTTTTTGTAGCATCTTTGCCTGGTTTTGGTATTAGATTGATGTTAGCTTCATAAAATGAGTTAGGTAGTGTTCCATTTTCTTCAATGTTTTGAAAGAGTTTGAGTAAGATTGGTGTGAGTTCTTTCTGGAAAGTTTGGTAGAATTCCCCTGTGAAGCCATCTGGCCCTGGGCATTTATTTGTGGGAAGATTTTTGATGACTGATTGGATCTCTTTGCTTGTGATGGGTTGGTTGAGGTCTTCTATTTCTTCTCTGGTCAGTCTAGGTTGTTCATATGTTTCCAGGAAATTGTCCATTTCCTCTACATTATCCAGTTTGTTGCCATACAGTTGTTCATAGCATGCTCTTATAATTTTTTTAATTTCTTCAGGATCTGCAGTTATGTCACCTTTTTCATTCATTATTTTGTTTATATGGGTCTTCTCTCTTTTTGATTTTGTCAGTCTAGCTAGGGGCTTGTCAATCTTGTTGATCTTCTCAAAGAACCAACTTTTGGTGATATTTATCTTCTCTATTGTTTTTTTTTTCTCTATGTCATTTATTTCTGCTTTAATCCTTGTTATTTCTTTTCTTGTTCTTGGTTTAGGATTGGTTTGCTGTTCATTTTCTAGCTTCTTCAGTTGATCCATTAGTTCTTTGATTTTGGCTCTTTCTTCCTTTTTAATATATGCGTTTAATGCTATAAATTTCCCCCTCAGCACTGCTTTTGCTGCATCCCATAGGTTTTGGTATGTTGTGTTCTCATTTTCATTCGTCTCTATATATTTAGCAATTTCTCTTGCTATTTCTTCTTTAACCCACTGATTGTTTAGGAGTGTGTTGTTTAACCTCCAGGTATTTGTGAATATTCTAAGTCTCTGATGGTTATTGACTTCTAATTGTATTCCATTGTGGTCAGAGAATGTGCTTTGAATAATTTCGATCTTTTTAAATTTATTGAGGCTTGTTTTATGTCCCAGCATATGATCTATTCTGGAGAAAGTTCCATGAGCACTAGAAAAGTATGTGTATCCTGCTGATTTGGGATGTAATGTCCTGTATATGTCTGTTAAATCTAATTCATTTATCAGATTGTTTAGGTTTTCAATTTCCTTATTGGTCTTCTGTCTGGTTGATCTATCTATAGGAGAGAGTGATGTGTTGAAGTCTCCCACAATTATTGTGGAAACATCAATTGCTTCCTTTAGTTTTGCCAGTGTTTCTCTCATGTATTTTGTGGCACCTTGATTGGGTGCATAGACATTTACGATTGTTATTTCTTCTTGCTGAATTGCCCCTTTTATTAGTACATAGTGGCCTTCTTTGTCTCTCAAAACATCCCTGCATTTGAAGTCTATTTTATCTGAGATTAATATTGCTACACCTGCTTTCTTTTGGCTGTAGCTTGCATGAAATATTTTTTTCCATCCTTTCACTTTCAGTTTCTTTGTGTCCCTGTGTCTAAGATGAGTCTCTTGTATGCAACATATTGATGGTTCATTTTTTTTGATCCATTCTGCGAATCTGTATCTTTTAATTGGGGAGTTTAATCCATTTACATTCAACGTTATAACCGTGAAGGCATTTCTTGAATCGGCCATCTTATCCTTTGGTTTATGTTTGCCATATTTTTCCCCTCTGTCTATTAATATCCTTTATTGTACCCATACCGAATCTCTTTAGTACTGAACCTTTCTCCAAGTCTCTCTGTCCTTTCTTTATTTCTCTGTCTGTAGGGCTCCCTTTAGTATCTCCAGTAGGGCAGGTCTCTTGTTAGCAAATTCTCTCAGCATTTGTTTGTCAGTGAAAAATGTAAGCTCTCCCTCAAATTTGAAGGAGAGCTTTTCTGGATAAAGTATTCTTGGCTGGAAATTTTTCTCACTCAGAATTTTAAATATATCGTGCCACTGCCTTCTCGCCTCCATGGTGGCTGCTGAGTAGTCACTACTTAGTCTTATGCTGTTTCCTTTGTATGTGGTGAATTGCTTTTCTCTTGCTGCTTTCAGAACTTGCTCCTTCTCTTCTGTGTTTGACAGTGTGATCTGTATATGTCTCGGAGTGGGTTTATTTGGATTTATTCTATTTGGGGTTCGCTGAGCATTTATGATTTGTGTATTTATGTTGTTTGAAGATTTGGGAAGTTTTCCCCAACAATTTCTTTGAATACTCTTCCTAGACCTTTCCCCTTTTATTCCCTTTCTGGGACACCAATGAGTCTTATAATTGGACGTTTCATATTATCTATCATATCCCTGAGGTCCATTTTGATTTTTTCAATTTTTTTCCCCATTCTTTCTTTTATGCTTTCATTTTCCATTTTGTCATCTTCGAGGTCACTGATTCATTGTTCAACTTCCTCTAGTCTTGTACTATGAGTGTCCAGAATCTTTTTAATTTGATCAACAGTTTCTTTAATTTCCATAAGATCATCCATTTTTTATTTAGTCTTGTAATGTCTTCTTTATGCTCTTCTAGGGTCTTCTTGATTTCCTTTGTCTCCCGTACTATGGTCTCATTGTTCATCTTTAGTTCTTTGAGTAGCTGCTCTAGGTGCTGTGTCTCTTCTAATCTTTTAATTTGGGTGCTTGGGCTTGGGTTATCCATATCGTCTGTTTTTTTTCATATGCTTTATAATTTTCTGTTGTTTTTGGCCTCGTGGCATTTGCTGAACTTGATAGGGTTCTTTTAGGATTTGTGGACAAGTTGAAGTCCTTATCTCTAATTTATCAGATCTACAGCTTCGTGGAGTACACTTTCTCTAACTAACCAGCAGGTGGCGTCCACGAGCCACCTGTTCTCCACAAGCCAGTTCTCCCCTGCTTAACCTTTTTGATGAGTGGGGGAGTGAGTCTTGTGGGGTCCAATTGGTGTACCAAGCTTGCGTGTGTAGTTGGTGTTGCCTGCCCTGTATATGGGGCGTTTTTCTGGGCAGTCAGGGAGGGGGGGGTGGCTCTAACAATCAAATCTCCCTGGTGATCCTAGAGTTTTAAAGCTGCTGCAATAGTCTAATCCTTCAGTTCAGTCATGCCACAGTTTGTCTCTGCCACTGACCCACAAGTCCTTGGTATTGGCGTATGGCTCCTGAGACTTGCAAGTGGGCCCCTCTTCCAGGCCGTGCACCCCAGGTCCTCTGTTGAGGGATGACTGTGCTATGTCACAGGTGAGTGCCGTCCCCCCAGGGCAGTTCTGGGCTGCTGGGCTGTGTAGGGAGGCTCCCAGTCTGCTGAAATGATGGCTGAATGGGGCTTTGTTAATTCACACTGCTCTACTTTCCCAACTCTGGGACAATCAGCTGAGGTTGAAGGGAAGGCTAATGTCCATGCCCAGTTTTGTGGTGTGTGCCTGTTATTTGAAGCACTTCCGTCACACTGGGTTGTCTGGGGCAGTTCTGGGCTATGGGGCTGGCGATGGGCAGGAGTGTTTCCTGTCCACCAGGATGATGGCTGTGAGCGGACACCCCCCTTTTCTTGGGAAGTTGTGGTGTTTAGTGAATTTTCTCAGCCGCTGGATTATTGCGTTTTGTCTCAGAGCTCTCCTAGTTCTGCTCTTGACTTGACCTGCCCAAACTGCAAGTCTTTGAAGCTTTCTGTATTGGGCTTCTTAGAGTAATTGTTTTAGAAAAAGAAAAAAGGATTAAAAAAAAAAAAAGGGCCCTCCTCACAGATCTAATGGGTTATTGAAATGCTAAGAGACAAAGCAACCAGGGCCATTAAGGGAAGGTCCACAGGGCAGAGAGATCAGCTTTTCTTTGGAATTTGCATATGCGCCTCAGGGCCTGAGCTCGGGCCTGGGCTCTGCCCTTCCCCTTCCTGTATTCACCAGAACTCCAAAAATCCTCCACTTTTATTCTGGAGTTTTTCGTGTTGTTTTTTTTCTATGCCTGTCTCCTCTCTGCTGGGCTGGCTGCCCTCAGATTCTCTGGTGTCTGGTCTCCGTCTATCTATGGTTGGAGTTTGGATCAGCAGAATGAGTTTCCGATAAGGGCTGCCACTGCAGTTCTCCCTTCTCCTTCCCAGAGTTGACAGCCCCTCCTCCCACGGGACTGAGCCTGGCAGGGAGGGGCGCGGGTCCCCTGGCCGCAAAAACTTACAGTTTCGCTGATCTCAGCAGTTCCACGTTTTCATGAGTGTTGTATGAAGTATGCCCAAAGTCAGATTGCTCTGTGGTGTCCAGTCCACGCAGTTCCTGGCTTTCTACCTACTTTCCTGGAGGAGTAACTAAAACATACAGCTCACCAGTCTGCCATCTTCCAGTGTCTTCTTTATATCCTTCAGCTCTTTTGCTATATCTTCCTTCATTTCATCAAATTTATTTAGCATTAGTTGCCTCCACTCCTGTGTCTCAGCTGAGCTATTAGTTTGTTCCTTTGGCTGGTCCATGTTTTCGTGTTTCCTGGTATGGCTTGTTATCTTAAGTTGTCTAGGCATCTGATTCTCTCGATTAGTTTATTTTGGAGCTTGTTTTCTGTCTTTTACCTAGTGGTTTTCTTGTTGGTTGGCTTTGTTTTCTGGCCTCTGTTATTCAGTTCAACTTATTCTAGACCTCTAACTTAGGTTCTATTTAGTTGATCAGAATTTTTCCCCTCTTGTTTTTTCTGTTTCTTGCTTTGCCTCTATGTAACCTTTTTGTGAGTGGGTCTCCTCAGATATGGTCGACCCTAGTCAGATTTTCCCAGTCTAGTGAGGCCCAGGTCTCAGTGGGAGGGTATGGAGTTTTCCTGAGAATGAGACCCTCCTATGAGGCCTTTAGAATTGGTGCTTTTCCTCTCCTGTCCAGCAGGTGGCGCTGGCCAGCCCACAGCTCCCCCACCAGTGTAAGGAGTTATGGAGCCTTTAGTTCTCCTGGTGACTCTGATCCTGTCAGGGGCGTGGCTGACTGAAGCTGGAATCTGAATTCCAGCCCCTGGGGTCTGAATTCCCAGAAGGAGGACTGCCAGTTGAGCTGGGCCTCCCTCCACTCTCCCAATCCTCAGAACTCCAGTTGTCTCTCAGGGGCACTATTCCCTTCTCCTCTCTCCTCTTTGAGGCCTTTCCAGGTAGATTCCTTGGTCAGCCTGAGTTGCCAATTAAAGACGGGGGTGGAGGCCTTCAGTAGTGAATACGGAACTCAAAGACACTGTGGGTACTCTGTCTCCTCTCAAGCCCAGCCTAGTCCCTCAACCTGGGCTTTCCGATAGAAAATAACCACATATATTACTTTTAGATTTAAGAAAAAAAAAAAAAGTAGAAAAGAAATCAAGAAAAAGACAAAAGGAAAAAAAAAAAGAAAAAAGAGTCTCTTTTAAACGTCTTTCCCCAGCCTGGAAGTTTTGTCAGTGTCAGAATAGAGCATTTAAAGGTATGCTTTGGGCTATTGTCTGATAATTACTCTCCAAGGGCTTCAGTTCCACCCCTGCCGGGGGCTATTGAAATGCAAAAAGATAAGGGATCAGTGAGAAGCCAGAAGGGAGGAAATGTAAGGGAAAAAAATGGCTTTTTTGGAGTCTGGGAATGGGTGCCCACTTTTACGTGCCCCCACTTCTTGGATCCCAGCCCTTCTTTAGCACACCAGCTCCCAAAGTTAGTCAATTAATTTGTTAATTAATTCTGCAGTTGAGGCTGGGTTGAGCCTCCCTTCTTGCCCTCAGCAGATTGCTGTTTTTTGGTGTTTTTTTTCTTCCCCCCCTTTCAGGGAGCTGGCAGCAAGATAGTCTGTGAGGTCTGGGTGGGGAGGGGCGCCAGACCCCTGGTCTGGGGAACTTACAGTGTTCCCTGCGATCTCAGCTTTTCCTCCAATTCCAAACTTGTGTCCAATGTGTGACTGGTTACTGGAGACCCCGAAAACACTGTTTCATATAGCTCTTGGGTAATTGCCAGCTGCTCTAGGGGAGAGACGAAATTCTGCTCCTCACCACTCTGCCATCTTGCAATAAGTTTTGCTTGTAATAAGTTTTGCAGTCAGGAATTCTGAGTCCTCCAGCTTTGTTCTTCTTTTACAATGTGGTTTTGACAACTTGGGGACAATTGCCATTTCATATGAACTTGATTATTGGCTTTTACGTTTCTGCAAATAAAACTGTTGGAATTTTTATTAGGATTGCAGAAAATCTGTAAATCACTTTGGTTTGTATTGGCTTTTTAATGGTATTTCTTCTTCCTATTCCTGAATATGGGATAACTTCCCATTTACTTAGTTCTATATCAATTTTTTCAACAATGTTTCATACTTTTCATACACAAGCCCTTTACATCCTTGGTTAAATTCATTTCTCAATATTTTATTCTTTTACTTGCTATTGTAAATGGACTTGTTTTCTTCTTTACTTTTTGGATTGTTCATTGATGGAAAATAAAAACACCCTAATTTTTGCATGTTGATCTTCTACCCTGCCACTTTGCTGATTTTGTTGATTATTTCTATTAGCATTCTCAAAGATATTTTTTTTTTTTTTGTAATTTCTATGCTTATGATCATGCCATCTGTGAGTGGGGAAAATTTTACTTCTTTTCCATTTTGGACAATTTTTATTTATTTTTCTTGCCTAATTACTCAGGATAGAAATTTCAGTAAAATATTGAAAGGAAATGGTGAAGCGGGCATCCTTGTCTTTATACTGATCAGAGGGGCAGATCATGCAGTCTTTCACTGGATGTTACCTGTGTGTTTTTAAATACATGACTTTCATGTTGAGGAGGTTTCACTCTATTCCTAGTTTTCTCTGTTTTTTGTCAAGAAGGGGTACTCGAGTTGGGGCAAGATGGTGGTGAAAGGATGTGTGGAATTTAGTTAGTCCTCTAGAGCAGCTAGTAAACAGCCAGGGACAACTAGAAAGTAGTCTGGAAAAACTGGGGGACAACAGTGAATGGACACAAATTGTACACCAGTATGGAATGTGTGAAAGGGCCAAGACAACAGCATAGAACTGTAAGTAAAGCCCCACAGATTGTGGAGCCTGGCACCCCTCCCTGACTAGAATGGCAGGCTGAGTTGGAACATTTCCCTTTGAGAAAAAGAAGTGATCTCTGCTGGGAGAAAGGGAAGGTAGCTCAACAAGGCTCCAATCACAGTATAAATTAACAAATTTGGATTACTGAACACAAACTATGAGCACAGATAAACCTGGAGCAAGCAGGAAAGGAACCCCAATATCACTCTTGGCAGAGAAGAGGCAGAGCTAATGAACAAAATATAATTAATTAATTTAATTTAAACAGATGCTTTTGGAGTCAGCTGATCTCAGAATACTGGCAAAGGGCTGTGCACCAAGAAATGGGACACATAGAGCTGGGTACCAACTCTGGCTCCTGACTGGAAAATTAGAAGGCTGAGGACTGGCTCTAAAAGGGGGATTTTTTTCTCTCTTTTTAAAAACTAGTCCAAGTAGCTCATTAGAGAAAGCCTCAGGTATTTTCAGTTGTCAGCCTGACTCAGGTAGGGGTGGAATTAAGATAAAGGAGTCAAATGAAGAAGACAAGTCCCTAAAGGATGAATCCATCCAAGAAAATGGGGGGTGGGGCCCAGCTTAAGTGACAGCCCTCCTTCAGAGAATTCAGAACCAAGGGTCTGGGAAAAAAAATAGAAACTTAAGCTTGGTTTCTGACTCATCTGCAATCTCAATTGTGCCTCTGGCAAGGACAGGGTCTGCTGAGACTAAAAGGCACCACACTACTTTACACCAGTGGAGAGTTGTGGGCTGCCAAGAACCACCTGCTGGGCAGGATAGGAAAAGCAGAGAGTCTAGATGCCGCACAGGAAAGTCTGACAACCTTCTGGGTTTCATCCTTGGGGAAACTTGATACTGATTACACCCTCCTCCTGTGAGCCTGGGCGTGTCTGTTCTGGGAAGATCTGTTTGGGGTCAATCACATTGGGGTAGACTCCCCTAAAAAAACATTCCATATATGCAGGGCAAGAACCAGAATAAGAAGAGCTGAAAACTTCTGATCAGTTCAACAGAAACTATGCTATAAGTTTAGAATAAGTCTGAATGAAAAAAACAAAACAAACAAACAAAAAAAAAAAACAGAGAACAAAGACAACCAAGAGGAAAACCCTAGGTAAAAGAGTGAAAATGACCTCTAGAATAAACTAGGGAAACCAGATGCCTAGACACCAAGAAAAATTACAATTCACACTAGGAAAAATGGAGATATGTCCCAGTCAGAGGAACAAAATAACACTTCAAATGAGATACAGGAGTGGAAACAACTAATTACAGATGTTCAAACATGCTAAATCAATTCAAAAATCAAATCAGTGAGTTGAGGGAAGACATGGCAAAAATGATGAAGGATATAAAGAAGACACTGGGCGAACATAAAGAAGAACTCAAAAGTTTGAAAAAGCAATTGGCAGAACTTATGGGAATTAAAGGCACAATAAAAGAGATGAAAAGCACAACGGAAACTTAAAACAGCAAATTTGGAGAGGCAGAAGAAATAATTAGTGAACTAGAGGATGGGACATCTGAAATCCTACATACAGTAGAATATATAGGGAAAAATGGAAAATTATGAACAGGGTCTCAGGAAATTGAATGAAACTTGAAGCGCAGAAGTATACAAGTCACAGGAATCACAGAAGGAGAAGATAAAGAAAATAGGCAGAAAGAATAATGGAGTAAACAATCATGGAAAATTTTCCATCACTTATGAAAGACATAAAATTACAGATCAAAGAAGTGCAACATACCCAAAACAGAATATATCCAATTAGAACTACTCTATGACATGTGCTAATCAGATTATCAAATGTCAAAGGAAAAGAGAGAATTTTGAAAGCAGAAAGAAAAAAGCAATCCATCACGTACAAGGGAAGCTCAATAAGTCTATGTGCAGTTTTCTCAGCAGAAACTCTGGGGGTGAGAAGGCAGTGGTATGATATATTTAAGAAATTGAAAAACTGCCAACCAAGAATTCTATATCCAGCAAAACTGTCCTTCAAAAATGAGAGAGAGTTTAAAATATTTTCAGGCACACAGACAGAGAGAGTTTGTGAACAAGATACCTGCTCTACAAGAAATACTAAAGGGAGTAATACAGGCAGATAGGAAAAGACAGGAGAGAAAGTTTTGGAGAAGAGTATACAAATGAAGATGAGGGTAAGGGTAAAAACAGAGAGAAAAATAAAAACAAAAAATAAGGTAAGACATAAAATAAGGTACGACACATCAAATCCAAAAGACAAAATGGTGGACAGTAGCACAACATTGTAAGTACACTGAACAAAGCTGCATGTGAGTAGGGTTGGAAGATGAAGGCTAGGGGCATGTATCACACCAAAGGTAAAGGCAGAAGATAAGGACTGGGACTGTATAACTTAGCAAAACCTACAGTGTGCAACCATAATGATTAAATGTACAAATATAAGAATGTTTTTAAATGGAGAACAAATGAATTTGAGCATTGCAAGGTGTTAAGAAATTGGATGGTATATGGAAAAATACAATCAATGAAAATTAGAGTCTATAGTAAATAGTAACATTGTAATATACATCCATGAAATGTAACAAAGGTAATATATAAAATCTAAATGTCAATATGAGAGGGATGTAAGGGAGGGGAACGGATTCTTGGTGGTGTTGTTTCTCTTTATTTTATATTATTTTTTAAATTTTTTATTTTTCATTTTTTTTTCATTTGCAGAAGACATGGAAATGGCCTCATATAGATTGTACTGGTGAATGCATAATTATGTGATTATACCAGGCAACATTGATTGTTTACTTAGATTGGATTGTATGGTGTGTTAACAAAACTGCTTTAAAAGGAAACAGAAAGATACAAGTGCTGAAGAAAATGTGTAGAAGAGGATGGACCATTCACTGTTGGTAGGGAAGTAGAATGGTGCAGCCCATCTGGAAGGAAGTGTGGTGGTTTAACAGGAGGCAAAGTATAGGGTTGCCATGTGATCCTGCAACCCAGTTATTAGGTATATACTTGGAAGAACTGAAAACAGAGACATGAATGGACATTTGTGCACTTGTATTTATGGTGGCAGTATTCAGAATTTGCAATGGATGGAAGTGGTCTAAGGGTACACCAACTGATGAGCAGAAGGGCAAACTGTGGGAATGCATGCAATGGCATATTGAACAGCTGCAAGAAGGAATGAAGCTGTGAGGCATGCAACTAGATGAAAAAAACTTGAGGACAGTTGAGTGAATAAGTCAGAAAAAACTGGTATTAAAATACCTCATTAATGTGGATTAACTATAATGTGCAAACTGAGAATTGAATTTGAGAGCACAGGTTATCAGCAGAAGGCTTATTGTAAAGGTTCCTACATTTTAAGTTCTTACAGCAGTCACATCTATTCCTGAGTTGTTACAGTTATTTCAAAATTCTGAAAGGGTGGGCTCTTTTTGTACAACCTGGTTATTCCCCGGAATTTAGAGTATCTGTGTGAGACATGAGACCCAGAGCTAGAGTTTTGCAGCCATGAAAGTCAGTATTACTGCATAACACAACTGTTAAAAAAAGCTGAAAATGAGATAACACTTCAATTAAATATATGAATGAAGCTGATCTGGTTACAACTAATGCAAATCAGACTAAAGGGTAAAGGAAAATATTTACTAGTGTTTTAAAATTTCAAATTTTGTGGGAGACCAAAGTAAGAGATGTTTATTTGGTGCAAGATATGTGTATTCTCTAGCACACTATCTAATTTAACTTGGTCAGTTTATTCAAACACCATAATTATAAGGACCCTTGAAGAAGGAGTGAGATCATGTTGGTTTGTAGAGGTTGCTGTGATGTCCTGATACATCTCAGAGTAATTTGGATGGAGAATAAAATGTATTTGCAAATCCCCCTTGAGGGACCGGGGGGAAATGTGAAAATACTAAAATTCCCCACCTGGGGAATTCCTGATGTTCTCACAAGCATTGTGGAGTATGATTTTAATAAAACAAGCCCTCAGTCTTGGGGCTTGCTTTTATGAAACTTCTTCCTGCAAAGGAGAAGCTAAGCCTACTTAAAATTGTTCCTAAGAGTCACTCCCAAGGAACTTTTGTTGCTCAGATGTGGCCACTCTAAGCCAACTCTGCAGGTAAACTCACTCCCCTCTCCCCTACACGTGACATGACTCTCATGGGTGTAAGTCTCCCTGGCAATGGGGCATGACTCCTGGTGATTGATGAGCCTGGCCCTGGCATCATGGGATTGAGACAGCCTTCTTGGACCAACAGGAGTAGGTGCCATGAAACAAAATAAACTTTCAGTGGCTGAGAGATTTCAAATGTAGTTGACAGGTCATTCTAGAGATTATTCTTATGCATTACATAAATATTCCTTTTTAGTTTTCAATGTATTGAAATAGCTAGAAGGAAATACCTGAAACTGTTGAACTGTAATCCAGATTGTTAAAGATGATTTATAACTATATAGCTCTTATGGTATGACTGTGTAATTGCAAAAACCTTGTAACTGACACTCCCTTTATCCAGTGTATGGACAGGTGAGTAAGAAAAGAAAGAGAAAATAGAAATAAATAACAGGGGGGGTATAGGGTATGGCATGTTTTGGGTGATCTTTTTTATTTTTACATGCTTTATTAATATCTACAATGTGCCAAACACTGCAATTTTTAAACATATGTAAGCAAGGTACAGTCACAATTTTACACGTAAATAAATGTGACCACAAAGCTTGTGAGTGGCAGAGCTAGTGTTTAAATCTAGGCCTTTCCTATTCCAAAGCGCAAACATTTTTCCACGTGGTCAGTATTAATTAAAGGGAAAAGAAAGTTGTACTAGACTCAATCTATGACATAAATATCAGCTAAATATTTATGTGCAATTTCAGACTTAAGAGAAGAAACTGTTTAGTCAAAACCTTGAGTGGTACTGACTGGCACAGACCACAAATGTAGAGATACCCTGACAGTGTTATATGAAACATAAAGAGTTCCACCCAATATCTACTTTTGTTGTTCCAAAGACACCACATATTTTAAGAGGGAAATCTGCTAAAGAATATTTATAAAGCAGATCAATGACTTTTTTAAAAGAAGTTGAAATAGCTGAGCAGTTGTCACTTTGGAGAGGTCTTATGGGGATAATTTTAGATGTGAGCAGTCTGTTTATATTAATATCTGCATTTTCCTTTCAAATTGCTTTAGTGTAAACTTTCTAATTCAACATTATGCTTGCTGAAGCTTAAAGTACTTTATAAAAATCAAAGCTTAATCCTATAGACTAACTCAAGTGGAAAAGGAAGAATGAGCTTTAATAATTCCTGTATTTCTTTATTCTTTACTACAAAATGGATATATATATAATAAAATCTTACTTTTTAGAATTTGCACTTATTGGCTATTAGTGAAGGTGAACATTCAGAAATGATATTTCTTGACCATTTGCAATACATATATTTTTGCCTGTTCACATCCTAGGTTGGGTGCTCTTTTACATTTTTATTTTTTATTATTTTTTTAGAGGAATGAACATGTTCAAAAATTGTGGTGATGAATGCATAAGTATATAACATTACTTGGAAGCAATGTACAGTTTGGATTATTATCTGTGAATGTATCTTAATCAAATTCCATTAAAAATAAGGAAGGGATACTGGATTTTGTCAAATGCCTTTTCTGTGTCAAATGAAGTATTCAGCAATTTCTCTTGTAATTTCTTCTATCACTTTTGTGTTTTAACCTCCACAAATTTGTGAATTTTTCAGTCCTCCACCTGTTATTGAATTACAGCTTCATTTCATTATGACCAGAGAAAAGGTTTTTATAATTCCAATCTTT
Organism: Choloepus didactylus; assembly: GCF_015220235.1. Classification (NCBI taxonomy): domain Eukaryota; kingdom Metazoa; phylum Chordata; class Mammalia; order Pilosa; family Megalonychidae; genus Choloepus; species Choloepus didactylus. The sequence continues at coordinate 62,635,190 of NC_051326.1, read as the reverse complement.
TTAAATTTATTGAGACCTGTTTTGTGACACAACACGTGGTATATCCTGGAGAATTATCCATGTGCAATCAAGAAGAATGTATATCCAGCTGTTATAGGGTGCAAAGATTTATAAATGTCTGTTAGGTCTAGTTCACATATCATATTATTCAAGTTCTCTGTTTCATTACTGATCTGTCTAGATGGTTTATTTATTGATGAGAGTGGTGTATTGAAGTCTCCAACTATTATTGTAGAGACATCTTTTTCTCCCATCTTTTTTTGCCAGTGTTTGCCTTGTGTATTTGGCATTATGGTTAGGCACATAAACGTTTAAGATTCTTATTTTTTTTCTTGGTTAATTGCCCCATTTATTAATATATAGTGTCCCTTATTGTCCCTTTTAACAGTATTGCACTTAAAGTACATTTTGTTTAGTATTAGTATAGCTACCACTGCTCTTTTCATGGTTACACTTTGCAAGGAATATATTTTTCCAACCTTTTGCTTTCAACCTATTTGTGTCCTTGCACCCAATGAGAGTCTCTTGTAGATAGCATGCAGATGGATCACATTTTTACATTCAGTTCTGCCAGTCTGTATCTTTTGATTGGAGACTTTAATCCATTAATATCCAATGTTATTACTGTAAAGGCAGTGCTTTCTTCAACCATTTTATCCTTGGCTTCTATATATCTTACTTTTGTCTCTATTTTTTACCCTTTTAGTTACCCTTACTGATATTCTTCATTTCTACACTCTCTTCCAAACCTCTGACTCCTGTCTTTCTCTTTCAGCCTGTAGCACTCACTTTAGCATTTCTTTTAGGGCAGATCTCTTGTTAACAAACTCTCAGTTTCTGGTTTTCTGTGAAAATTTTGAACTCTGGCCTGTTTTGCTGGATAAAGAATTCTTGTCTAGCAGTTCTTCTCTTTCAGTATCTTAAATGTATCTGACCACTGTCTTCTTGCTTCCACAGTTTCTGATGAGAAGTCTGAACATAGTTGTATCAAGCTTCCTTGTATATGATGAATTGATTTTCTCTTGCTTCTTTCAGAATTCTATCTTTGGCATTTGACATTCTGATTAGTAAGTGTATTGGAGGAGGTCTATGTGAATTTACTCTGTTTGGAGTACTGAGCATGTCTTGGACCTATATATTGATGTCTTTCATAAAGATTGGGAAATTTTTACCATTATTCCATCAAATATTCTTTCTGCCCCTTTTCTCCTCTCTTCTCCCTCTGGGACACATATGATGAATTTATTTGCATGCTTTCTGCTATCATTCAATTCCATGAGATCCTGCTCAATTTTTTCCATTCTTTCCCTATCTGTTCTATTGTCTGTTAAGATTCCAGATGTCCTATTTTGCAGTTCACTGATCCTTTTATCTGCCTTTTCAAATCTTTTGTTATTTATCTCCTTGTGTTTTTATCTCTTTTATTGCATCTTTCATTCCCATAAGTTCTTTATTTTCTGCATGCTCTTACATTCTTTATGCTCAGTGTCATATTTTTATCCTTCGTCTCTTTTGCATGTTTTCCTTCATCTCCTTGAATTGATTTTGGAGATTCATATGAACATCAGTATTTGTTTCAACTCCTGTATTCATCTGAAGTTTGTCATTCTTTTGACTGGGCTATATATTCCTGCTTTTTAGTATGGATTGTAATTTTTTGCAGGTGTCTAGGCATCTGATTTTCCATATGAGCTTATTCTGAAGGTTTCTATCTCTTGCCTAGGATTTTCTTTGTTAATGGCTTTGTGCTATAGCTCTTGACACATGGTTGGACTTATTCTAGACCTTTACAATAGCTCCTGTCTAACCAATCAGAATTTTTCAACTCTTATTTATCTGATTCTTGCCCTAAATATAGTGTACAATTTTTGAGATTGCACTATTCATGCAGTTGTTTCACTCAAAGGAAAAAACTTCCTTTTCCTTTTCTCTTCTCTGGGTATGTTGATCTGTTTGTTTTTCACTTGCCTCTGTACGTTTTTAAGACTGCTTTCATTATCTCCAGCTACTTTTATCTGGGGGTCTAATTCTGGTAGAGGGTTCCCCCTGAGAGCACCTGCCCATGTCAATTATTCCCAGTCACAACAGGCCCAGGGCCCATGAAGGGGATGTAGATAAGATCCAAAATGCCCTGGGTTGGAGACTCAGAAGGACACCAATCTTCTCTATGATGTCTCCCTGATTCTGTGCTTTCCTGTCATGCCCAGCAGGTGGTGCTCATTATCAAACTGTTCCCCACAGTAATAAGGTGGCACTATGCCTTTAATTCTCAGCCAAATCTACCTCTGCCAGGTGCATGGTTGTTACTGAGATTGCCAGTGGCTTTTGAGTAGAGTGGGATGAAACTGTTGCTCAGATCCCAGATTCTGTAATCTGAAGTCTTTAATCAACATCTGCAAACTGCACTGGGCCTAACCTCCCTTTTATTTGGGGGCAGAGCTGCCACTTAGCATCATGTTCTATGCCACCTCAAAAAACTCCAGTGTCTCTCAATCAGCCCCACTTCTGCCCCAGCTGGGTATGTGGTTGAGATCAAGGCTGCCAGCTGCTTTGGGCTGAGGTGGGTTGAAATTGTTGCTCCTCTTTGATTTCTCTAATCAACAACCACAAACTTCACTGGTCCTTGCTACCCACCCACCCCCTTTTTTTTTGAAGAGCCACCCTTCAGCAGCCTATCCCCTATTGCCCCCCAAAATTACAATATCTCAATCTCAATCTCAGAAATTACTGTGTCTCAATCTCTCTGCCATGGAGTGTTGAAACAGAGGCTTCCAGCTACTTTTTGACCTATGCTGATTAAAACTGTAGCTGTTCTCTTGGAGCTGGAATAAAACACTCCAAATTTGCTGATCAAAAGCCTGAGTTGGAGCCTGGTTCTTCCCCCATCCCCTTCTTGGGGAAAAGCTGTCCCTTAGCAAACATCCCCACCACCCTGAGAAGTTCCTTTGTCTCTCTGTCAACCCTGCTTCCTCCCCTACCAAAAGTGGCATTGCAACAGAACCTGCCCCAGTTTCTATCCATGGTGGCTTGTAAATTTAGCTGTGCCCAGAGCTGGTACCCAGCAGTCCTAATCTGCTACCCAGAAACTGCAATTCATGCCTATTGGGAGTACCCCACATGGTTCCTTGGAGAGAGAGCTTCTATTTCCAGCCAGGGAATGGCTCCTGAGGCAGGCAACTGTGCCAGTGGGGGTTAGGCACCAGCCTCCACAGCAAGGAGAAATCTATTCACAGCTCTTCACCACAATTTATCAGTCTTTTCCTTCTGCTCATACCTGGATGGTGTGTGATGTTCTTCTGGTCACCAGAGCCCCCCCCCAAATAAGTGTTTCAGGCAGTTCTTCACTATTTACTAGCTGCTCAGGAGGTCAAACTGAATCCTAGATCTCCTTACTCTGTCATTTTTTTGGAGGGGGGATGCACTCATTATTGAAATAGTTTTGCCATATATATAGAATTTTTAATTGCCATTTCTTTCTACCAGTGCTTTAAAGTTGTCATCCTACTGCCTTCATGCCTCCATGGTTTCTATCAAGAAATCTAAACTTAATTAAATTGAGGCTACCTTGTACATGATGTGTTGCTTCTCTTGTAGCTTTCAGAATTCTGTGTTCTACATTTGATATATTGATTGTAAGGTGTCTCAGTGTGTCTCTGAGGTTATCCTATTTGGAGTTTTTTGAGCATGTTGGATGTATGTATTCCTATTTTTTATTAAACTTGGGAAGTTTTCAGCCCTTGTTTCTTTGGATATTCTTTCTGCTCTCTTTTTATTCTCATTCTGGACTCCCATAATACATATATTTACATTTTTATAATATCTTAAGCTCTGTTCATGTTTCATCATTCTTTCACATTCTGCTCCTCAGACTGTTACAATTTGTACTTTACCAAAATTCTTCTTCTTATATATAATTTTCCTGATTTTTTTATTTCTTTATCCATGACATGCTTTAGCTCTTTTAGTATGTTTAAGAAAATCTTTTTAAGTCTTTGTTGGGTATTGCCAAATACTAGGCTTCCTTTCTGTTTTGCCTGTGTGTGTGTGTGTGTGTGTGTGTGTGTGTGTGTGTGTGTGTGTGTTGCTATATCTTGTTTATTTGAATGGATCAATTCCTATTTCTTTGTATGCCTTGTAATATTTTGACATAAATCGCACATTTTCATATTTTAATGTGTTGGACCTGGAATTTAGAGACTGACTTGTCACTTCAGTATGCATGAATTTAGGTAGTACTATGAGAGTTTTTTTTTTTTAATACCTGGAGCTAATAAAATAGACACATTTTCCAGAATTTGCAGATGTGTCTGTGCAAGTGATCTCCTTCAGAATTTAGCCAGCTTAACGATTAGCCTAAATAATAACCCTAAGTGAAAGTGTAATTCCGTCTTTTTAATTTTGATACCATGAGTCTTGTCCTGGGCATGCACCCGTCCTTATGAATTCCACTGCTTATACAGATCCAAATGCCACTTTCCACTCAGGAAACAGTATTTCCACTTAGTTCTGTGTGCTCTATTAATGTTTTAAAACCAGTAATTCTTTGCTCCAACTCTAGATTTTATTTTCTTACAGAAGTTTGAACTATGAGCTGCTAGTAAGTCCAGAGCAAGCTCTGGGACAGCAAGTCAGAGACCAGTGTCCTGGTTCACTCTTTCCAGCTGCCACCAGGACTGGTACAGATATACATGCATCCTAGTAAATGTATAAGCATCACTCTGCTCGCTGTAACCAGGACCAGGGAAGTGTATTTGGTACACAGCCGTGCTCCACAGTAAGCAATGGAGGGGATGGAGAAAGGTCCAACAAAAGAGTAAGGAGGCTTTCCTACCATTTTAATGTCATCCATTTTATTGATTTGCACTTGTCATGTTACTGCAACCATTCCACTGTTTTCCCAAGTTCTAAGAAAAATGGGTCTCTAACAGTTTTTTGCTTGTTGCCTAACTATTCTGTGCAGGAAATGGAGCCCTGGAGAATCTCATACCACCGTTTTGGTGGCATACCCACTTCTCTCTTAAAGATTTTAAAAATCAAGGAAAGTGTCTTTTATATTTACTCGCATATTTACAATTTCTTATATTCTCCACTCCTCTGCATAGATCAAAATTTCAATCTGATATCTATTTCCTTCTGCCTGAAGGACCTCCTTTATTTCTTGTAGTACAGCTGCTGTCGACTGCTTCAGCCTTTGTAGGTCTGAAACAGCTATTGTTCCCTCTGCTTCCTTTTGAGAATTTTTTTCCCCTCAGTTTTAAATCATTTCCTCACTTGTCTGCGCTGTTCAGTACTCAGCTGAAGATTGCATGCAGCCGTGCTTCACATTCTTGGAATTTTTTTCTGTCACTGTCCCCTCTCTGGGTGTCCTTAGCACTCTGGCTAGCTTGACCTCCTCAGACTCCCAATTCCACCCAGGGAAAAAACAGGGCATTTCCTGGGTTTTCCTATCTTGGCATTACATCCTGAAAACTTTCTCCAGGCTGTAAGCTACATCATTACCACAATGGTTTCTTCTGTTCCAGGAACAACTGCAACACATGGCCTGATGTCCAATACCTGAAACTGTTTTCACCTATTTTACCTGGATTAGTTGTTTCTAGCATGAGGATAAATCCAGACCCTTTACCTCATCTTGTTCCAGAAATGGAAGCCTATAATTCAATTGATGTAGTAAATAATTCATGTATTATAATGCATTTAACATGGGTAATTGTATCTGGGACTTAGAATAGATCAACTATCCATAATGAAAAATGGATAGTTCCATCCTATACTAAAAGATTCTCAGCCATCTAAAATATTGCCTAGACTTTTCCCCCTATATTATCCCATTAGCTCCCTCTTACCTTGATATCTTACTTTCTCCCTCTTAGACTTAAGTTGATTAACTACTATTGATCTTGTTAGATTCATTAGCACAATGGAATAAAACCAACTTCTTAGGGCTGTAAATGTTAAAGAGATTATTGTAAAATGTTTAGTCCCTGACAAATAGTAGAATACTACTTAAAGGGAAATGATCTTCAGGTGAAATAGTTATGAAGAATAAGGAAATCTCTTTCTTGGTCATAAATTTATGGGGTCAGGATATCTAGACAAACTCTCATGACTGATGTGCTAACCAACAAGAGGAAGCCTGAATATGGAACCATGGCCTTCCAATGTTTTCCTCTGGATTCTTACGTGCAAATTGGACCTGTATTCCCGAATATTACTTGCATTGTATTACAATTTTTACAACCAAATTTTACCACATATTTTAAAACTGTACAATATTTTTGCCTGTGTAAAACTCTTTCAAACTTCACTGCATATTTCAGAACCCCAGAATTGATTAATCTAAAATATGTATTAAAGCTACCTTCAGAAGCAGCTCAGGTGGACAGAGTCTGAAATCACATTTCTCCACACAGCCAGAGGCATGTGCTGTATATGATCTGATCAGTTTGGCAATGTGTTTAAGAACTTGATCCCTGGGGTGAAAAACAAAATTTCAGATTAGCCATCAACTAGCTGAAGGTCCTTGGAATAAGTTATTTAACTGCTCTTTTCCTCCATTTGGGGGAAATAACAGAAATTAATTCATGTAATTTAAAAAGTTAAATATTTTAGGATGTGTAAAGTACTCAGAAATGTAAATAATACATAATGATACCCTTAAATTGTTAATAAAGAAGGTGGCATTTTCTCATGATGGGTATTATAACACCAACCCTGCTTCTTGAAAATGAAGCAAGATCGACCGTCACCCTACTTGCATGAAGGCCAGGGCTTCCATGGACTAACTGACAACAGGCAGTGCAGCTGGTTGTGATGGTCTGGGACATGGCATGGAAAATGTAATTCCACTCAACAAAAAGAGATATAAATCAATCACCATCAATAAAAATGTTTTTTGAAGTTGTGTATATTCCATATATACTGAATGGAATTCTGAACAAACATGTTATTAAGAAAACAAACACAAGGCCACAATTTAATTGAGGATGCTCCATATATTGAGAGGATGTAAGTCACTGGGAGATGATCTATGTTGTTTGGTAGTACTGAGTGTTGGATGGCCAAAGGAAGAAGATTTAGACTTCATCTCTACATTCGTTGCTGGTTTTCAGTTACCCCAACACTCCAGTGAATGTCAGGGCTATTAATTTTGTACTTTATAACTGTAAGTTCTTTCTTGGCACATTCCATTTTCATATTGAAAATACTCCCCCTTAGTCCCTTAATCCCTGAAATACCAGACCAAGATTCACCCGAGATCCCCTGGCAAACACTCTCATCTGATAAGGCTATCATCCAGGATGTCCAAAGAACTTAGAAGCTAAATTTTAGGATTTGGTTTCAGTGTAAAAACTCAAGGGTGTCCACCATTGTGGTAGGTTGAATTATGTACCCCATAAAAAGATGTGTTCTTAATCCATTCCTCTGGGTGTGAACCAATTGTAAACTGGAGCTGCTGAATATGCTATCTTAAAGTGTGGCTCAGCTGAATGATGTTGTAGCTTAATTTTATTAATGAAGGTTTTATAAAGAGTCATATGGCAGAGAAACTAGATGGAAGTCAATGGAACACAGAAGAAAAAGAAGACACTGACATGAGCATTGCCATGTGACGGAAAATCCAAGTACCCAAGGATCACCAGCATCCAGCCCCAGAATATCATGGTCCTCAGGGAGAAAGAATTGCTTTGTTGATATCTAAATATTGGATTCCTCCTAGCCCACAAGCCATAAAGCAAAATTTGCATTGTTTAAACTGAGACATTTTGTGACGTGACCATTGCTGGAAGTGAATACATCTGCTTCTTACCTGATGGCTCACTTTAATGGCTTCAAAGTGCTCAGTTGTCCTCCTAACCCTGGGTACTTGGATTTCATGTCTTGTTCAGGGTTCCCATATTTCAGATAAGTCTTCTCTGACACTGTCTTATTCAGACTAATATTTTCAGGGGGTTATGTGACAACTCAGCTAAATTTCAACTCAGCTATATTTCATTCCAAACCTAATATGAGCTATCAAACTGCATTGTAAGGGATGAAGAGATACTGTTTCCAATCTGCAGCCCATGATTTCTGTTGTCTCCTGCTCCTGGGACTTCTCACTTATGGCTACTTTTTTCCTTCTTCAGGGGATATTGCTGTTTACAGGTAATAGAAGAAATACTGATATTAAAATGACAGTATGCCTTATATGCTGAAAATGTAATTGCAGAATTTAGGGACAGCCAGCATTTCCTTGGGAAGCCTTTAAACAGAGGATTTTTTTGTGTGTGACAATGGATGAAAGACAGTGAAACGGCAAGATTTCAATGGCTACTAGACATATCATATATTGCAGGAAAAAATACCTCACATGTACTTTCTCCCACCAAACACACATTTTACTGCTTTTATTGAATAGTAGAGTTTGCCAATTGTAGAACAGTGAAGTAAAAAGTGCACATCATACACATAAAGATAAAATTGCACATGAAGAAAATAGGTTAAGATTTTATGGCAAAGCCATGAATAGATCAAGTCAAATCTGTTTACACAAAATTGCCATCTCAAGCTTCCTAGGATAGAAATATATGCAACACTAAGTTTGCATTTCTCCATGGATTTCCAGAGATGCTTGGAATTTTCCATTTATGAGAATGTAAAACAATACATATATGAATTACCCATTTCCTGAAGGATTACACATATATTAAATTAAAATATATGTAGACTATTCTTCTAGCAACTCAGGAGGATAGAAATTGCAACACAAGAATTGTAATCCTCAGGCAGCTTAAGAGCTTAACAATGAGTTTTGAAAGAATTACCACCAGAAACAAGTACATTTATTCTTCTTGCTTGTTTTCTTGTCATGTTTTTTAACTGTAGAAGGGGTAGTCCAAAGATAACAAGCCATCTTTTCCTGTGACCCATAAACTCTGTGATTTGGGACAAATATGTCAACCTGACACCTAGAATGTGAAGATGTGAGCTGGCTCCCTTCTTCGGGGTGCCTGGAGATAAAACACAACCCCCTGCTGATGGTAGCATGCTGGTTAATTCCTTGCCCTTTTGCTCAGAGCATATGTAAAAATTCACTGGAGACTCTTTGGCCATATATATATATATGCATTTTATGTCACCTGCCCCATCCCCATTGCTATATATGTTCCCAGAAGAGAGGGAGCATAGTCCCTTACTGACAATACATAGGAAAGAGGTATGCATGTAGACTATCTCCCAGTGGATTCAGAGGGGGCCTGCTGGCCAGGGGAGAATGATGCCCACGAGTGAAGTTGATTTTGCTTTGTCTCTTCTCTGTGATTAAGAGGTGTTCAATCCAAGGCCTCTTTAAATTGGGTCTATATATATATATATATTTATATATATACACACACACACACACACACACATACATACATACATACATATATATATATATATATATATATATATATATTTTTTTTTTTTTTTCTTGGCAAAACAAAATGGGTTGACAATTCTTAGGCAGGACTCCTAACCTTGTAGGTGACTCTTCCCCAAAATATTTGATGCAGTGAGCATTATCACCAACTAAACACCCCATGGCATGGTGGAAGCAAACGAATTCTTCATTTCTGTAATCCTTGAGTGGCCTTGGCACCATGGGGGATGACAGGCTGACTGAGGTACCTGCCTCCCTCTAGCTGCATGGGGACAAGTGGAATATGAGAAACCTTCCTGTCAGCAAGGATGAACTGGTCTGATGTCTGAGGATGGAGATGAGAGAAGTGGATCCTAGGAATAGTAGGGAAACTTTACCCTGGCTCTGGCTGCACATTCCCACACATCAGCCCCCATGGCTTCTCAAGAGTCTCAAATGTCTCTCATGCAGGGAGCTCTATCCAGTCCAGGTTGTTTATGGACCCCCACATAGATCAGATTTCATTCAATGCAAAACCACCGGTTTACCTGAAATCAAAACTATTAAAATGGGATATTTTTTCCTATAAGTGAAATGCAGAAATTAAAAGATACGGACAAAAGTCAGGTTATCATGTGGCTTAGTGCATCTGTTCAATAAGGGGCTATTGCAATGTCACAGGCCTTGGGCTAAATGGAATACCCAGGGGAAATTACGGATCCCCTGCAACACACATTTTTTGTCCACACCAAACAGTACAACCAACAGGATAAACAAACCCATGACACTTTTTGCCTTGGATGCTTGGAGCATGATAGTGTTCCAAACTCGGAGGAACTTTTTGACAAGTAAAAATCCCCATGAAAAACTGTTCACAAGGCTCCAAAAGCCCTTCAGGTTAAGGTGACAGTCATGGCTCAATGATCCCAACCCTAGATGGGATATGGATGAGAGTCTGGTCTCAATTGCACTGGAGTCATTCATGAGACATGGGCCTCTCCAGTGGAAGACCCCCTGTCACTTTTGCTGTCCCTGGGGATGATGGTGGTCAAAGTGGTGGAAAACATCCAACATCACACCCTACCATGGGGTGGAAGCAGGAGCATGGGGGCAGACTTGGCCGGATGGGTGGAAGGCAGACAACAGGAGGATGCATTTCAAAGAAAGTCCAGGAAAAGACAAAGGAAGGGGTGGGGTCTACATTCCGGGCACTGTGGCTTTGGTTAACTAAAACAGACAGACAACACAGAAACTGATATTATCCTTCCAGTAGAACACTGCTAATGCCAACACTATCAGGAGGGAGTCAATCTGAGTTAGAGGTTAAGACCATCATAGAGTCATAAAGAGCAGGAGGAACGTGGCTGGCTAGACTGGAAAGGTTCAAATTACTGCACAGCTTCCCTTTGATTCCTCAGACTGTGTACTGAGAAGGATGTATGGGTTGCTAAGTCTTCCCTGTGTCCCAACCAGGATGGAGAAACACAATTTCAACTGTGAGCTTAATGAGTCACATAGAGAGTATGAGTCTCCTTGCCTGTAGCCCATTAGTCCCTTTAAAAAAAAAAACAGGGGTGCAGCCATGGTCTGAGTCCCCAAAATGAGAGAGCCCTATGCTATTTTTAGGGTGGAAGGGCTAAAAGTGGGAGATTCAACTTTCATGCACTCTTACATACATGTGACCAAGTGACAGTAATCCTGAGGCCCCACAGTGACAAGAATAAACTAGTGGCTCTAAGGGTTTGGGAATGTACTCAGTTACCCATGGAAGGCAAATATGTATGGGGTGAGGGCATTTGGATTGTTTATATTGCTAGTGATTTTGGTTCCCACTGCTAAGTGCATTATAGGTTTTAACATTTTGGCTGCTTGTAGCATGGAACACCACCATTGCTTAAGGGAGTACACACCCTCACAAGAAAGAACTGAAACCATATCCATGAGATATGTCCTCTCCCATTTGCAACCTGAACTACACAAGCATTGTTAGGTTATGCAACACAATCAGTAATGCTGCACAAGTGAAAAAAAGGAAATTCTATTATTTCAGGATGTACTGCACATAGGAGTGTTAAGAACCATCTTGTCACCATTCAATAGCCTAGTTCGGCCCTTTAAAAAGACACCAGGGTCCTAGAGTTCAACAGATCAAAAATAATAAAATGCTCATGCACTGCCCTAGGCCCCTGCTTTACTTGACATCATTGCTGTCACTGAGTTGGTGGCAGTCTACTTGGGACTGGTATGCTGTTTTTCACCTAGCTTATGCCTTTTTCTCAATACGTTTGTGGGATAAAGATCAAGATCAATTGGCATTCATGTGGAATGGCCTACAGTATACACCTGATCTGCCTCCACAGAGATATTTAAATTACTCTGCAATGTCACTAGTGGGTAGGGTAGACTTGCAACTAGCACGGTTACTCCAAGAAATACTTGCTATCTAATGTATTGATGGCATCCTCACTGCAGTCTCCATTAAAGAACTGGTTGAACATGTCTTATAGTCATAGATACTATAACATCTACAGATTGGTCAATCATCCTTGACAAAGCCCAGGGGCCTGCCCAACAGGAGCAATATTTAGTGGTCACTTGTGCTGGTGTTTCAGTGTCCAAGGCAGCTTAAAGCAAACAAAAATGAAACAGGCTTGACAAAGGAACACTATTTGCTTATGGTTAGTCTGGAAAAATGACAAGATCAAGGCATCATCAAGGAGATGCTTTGCTTCCTGAAGGCCAGCTGCTGGGAATCCTTGACTCCTCTGCCACATGGTAAGGTATGGTGGCATCTGATGGTCTCTCCTTTTCCAGGTTTTGTTAATTTCAACTTTTCTTCTGTGGCTTTGTCTGAATTTCATTGTCTTATAAATGACTGTAGCAAGATGATTAAAAACCATTCAGAGGTGGGTCATACTTTAACTGAAGTAGTCTCATCAAAAGATACTATTTAAAATGGGTTTACACCCATAGGAATGGATTAGATGTAAGAACATGTTTTTTCTGGGGTACAAACACCTTCAAATCACCAGAGCTGGTAATCAGAGGAGCATAGTAGACAAAATGGAACAGAAGTCATCATTGGCAGCTCCCAATACCAAGAGACAGTCCCAACAGCTGAAAGGCATGTTTGACACTCTGGGCATCATTTTGGACTGTCTAGTTAAGGTCACCCACAAGGTGGCCAACTTTGAACATGTACCTCAACAACAGCAGGTGCCACAGGCAGTGGCACACTCTGCCAGTAGCACCAATGGAGCTTGTCATTCCCATGAAGCTACAGGCCTCAATGACTCCTACCTACACAGATGGGGCCTGTGACAAAAGTAAAGTGCTACTGTAGTGTTCTGGATCTTGGGTTTTGGACATGAAAACTATTCAAGGTAGCCACCAAATACCACCCAACTCTGTCGAATGGCAGCTTTAAACTTATTGGGGCTGAACAGCCCACAGGGTATGGTCCTGCCCCTCCCTTGGCTACATGGGATAGTCCTAATGATGGTATGGCTTGGTTCACAGATCTAACTGCAAAACTCACAGCTGATGGAGTTCATTTGCCCACTGTGGCCATCTGTTCCTAGAATAACCACCTTTTGAGAATGGGTGAGGGTGTTCTGTCCAACCCACTGAACTCCATGTGTTGGCTGTGCAGTCTACTTAACTTTCTGCTACATATTTAAAGAGTCATGGGCTCTTGCAATCTGACTATCCAGATTGTCCAGTGACTAGTGAGTCAATGATTGGAATATAAGAAGCTCCTCCACATGGGCACAGGGGCTATAGTGAGGTATGAAGCAGATCAATTTGTCACCACTGTTGACATCCATTGCAAAAGACCATCTGAAGGAGAACAAATGGAAATTCCATGTTGACCAACCATGTTCCCAATAAGTTGCTATGACTGAGTGTAGGATCCACCACAGAACAGGACACAGAGGCCCAACTCAGATGCCAGAATGGGCCAAATCATGAGGAGTCACATTAGAAAGGACAGCGGCCAAAGGCATAGCAGTCATGTGACTCCTGACAAAGAGCTCAGGCCACACAGCATGGTGAGCTGGGCCATATCAGCTGGGAATTAGGCCCTGCATAGGAGTGGGACATCAACCCATTATACTGCTTATCTCATCAAAAGTTCCAATAGTGTCTCATCACTTTAAACACAAACTTGTGATATGGGATAGCAATTCACATGCACCATGTGATCACTTGGGCCTAAGCACCCCCATGTACCTGTTTACTGTCTCATAGGGGAAGCCATCACCAACAGCTTAGCAGTCTGGCCAGGCACATGGACAGAAAGTGATAGGAGAATCAAACACGTTGAAGGGAACTTTGGAAACAATCAGCAGTGTGGAAAGGCAACATTATGTCATCACTCATGTTGATGAACATCTTTGGAATGACATAGTCAATGAAGGATACAATACCTGCTTTTCACACCCAATGAGAGTTGAAATCCCAGTGGGAGAGAAGCTAAGAATGATCTCTGACTGGAAGATGAGGATAGTGGACTTAACTTTGCTGACATGCATGAAATAGCTGAATTTCCCATGACTGCTTCTACTGCTTCCACCCACCAACCAGATATGAAATTCTGACGCCAGGAAGTTATGAGCCAAGGAACACAGTACCTCTGATCAAATTTCCAGAATATAGAAATTAAATTTTATTTTTATTTTGGATTCTGTGACCTTACTAAATGCACTAGCAGCCTCTAATATTTTCTTAAATTTAAGTGGCTTCTATATACCCAACCATGTATTCTGCAGAAAAAAGTATTTCCTTTTTCTTTCCTAAGTACTCTGCTTATTCTTTCCACTCTGACTTATTACACTAAGTTCACCATTATATCTATATAATGAAAATGATGAGAGAAGACAACCATTTCTTAGTCTGTATATAGGATAATTCAATCTGTCTCTAAATGCTTCATAACATATGAGTAGTAGTGGTGAGAAAAGAAATACTTCTAGTGTCCCCAATTTTAGTAGGGAAGAATTCAGTAGTCATTTACAAATATGAACTTAGCTGAAAGGTTTTCATATGTGCATGCTGTGGACCATATTTTTCCCAAAATTAAAATCAAAGACTGGATTTCTACATCTAGATCATCATATTGGCACTGCCTATGGGCCTTGTACAATTTGCAGTCAATAACCTCTGATTACTGGAACAATTCTTTCAGTGGGTTCTGACTTGATACTCCCTAATCAGCCATTAGAGAGGGGAAATGGCAAATATCTGGACTTCAGCTTGACTTAGTGAGCTACTGCATGCAGTACCCTCCCCCCCACTGATAAATATTCTAATCATTGAAATGAAGTACTGTTTCCTCTAAAATCAGAAACAAAGCAAACACATCTGTTCCTACCCTTCAGAATTAATCAGTGGTGCAAAAAATGCCCATCACTGGTCCATTAGAGGCAACCAAAGAACCATATTCATTTACCCTTGAAGACTCCCAAATCACACTTCACACAATATCCTACACTTAAACCTATGGAATTTCCACCACTGACCTCCATAACTCAGCCCTCAAATACCTAACAATTTACCCAACCCCATCAAACACTATCAGAGAGAGACAATAACTGATGCCCACAAGTTCTGAATTACTGACTAAATGATTTCCCATTATTCTACATTGAACACATTCTCCATCATAAAATTTCTTCATCTCCCCCAGGGATTCAACTTCCTAGTAAAAACTTCCCTCTTATTCATATTTTCATGATTTTTCCTAAATTGAGTTTCTTTTAGCACACCAATGCTTATGTTACCCTGAATGGTAATGCACAGTGATTACATACCTAATGTTTCATGGTGTAGACATTTTATCTAAAGTATATTAAGTATAGACAGATTTTATCACATGTGATTTCTCCATTTTGCTTCACTTACAGTGGCAGATGAATACACTCCACTTCCATTAGATTTATGAGTTATCTCCTATGATATCTATCAGACCATCTATTAAGAGCTTTGATATATAGGTGACATTCATATGGATTCTCTCCTATATAAATTTCCTTCCATTAAATGAAATATTACAGATGACTAAAAACAGTAGCATACTGATTACATACTGTTTCTTCAGCATGTGAGTTCTCTGGTGTGTTTAAAAGTTAAATCTATGACTGAAATCCCTTCTAAAATCAAAACATTTATACTATGAGTTCTTCTCATTCCATCTAAGGTCACAATGTTGACTTAAGACTTCCCACACTAATGACATTCATAGTTTCTTTCAAGTTTGAATAACTTCATGGTGTCTAAGGTTAGACAAATGAAGGTTTTCCAATAGAGATGGTATTCTTATGGCTTCCATCCCCTGTGATTTTCTCATGTTACCTGAGGGTGTAACTATGAGTGAAAGCTTTCCCACGTTGATGACATTTAAGTTTTCACTCCAGTGTGAGTTCTCTCATGTTGTTCAAGGGCAGAGCAGCGAATGCAGCTTTCCCACATAGATGACCTTCATGGGGTTTGTCTCCTCTGTGAGTACTCCCATTTTTTTAAGATTAGAAGATTGACCGAAGGCTTTCCACACAGATGACACTTATGAGGTTTCTCTCCAGTGTGAGATTTTCCATGCATTTTAAGGGAAGAGCAATGGCTGAAAGCTTTTCCACATAGATGACACTCATGGGGTTTCTCTCCTGTGAAGATACTTGCATGCTTTTGAAGATTAGAAGACTGAAAACTTCCACACAGATGACATTCATATGGTTTCTATCCAGTGTGAGATTTCTCATGTTTTAAAGGAAGAGCAATGACTGAAGGCTTTTCCATGTAGATGACCTTCATGAGGTCTCTCTCTTGTGTGAGTTCTCTCATGTTCATGAAGATGAGCAGATTGCCTGAAGGCTTTCCCACACAGATGACATTCATGGGGTTTCAATCCTGTGTGAATTCTTTCATGTTTTCGAAGATTGGAAGAGTGACTGAAAGCTTTTCCACACAGATGACATTCAAAGGGTTTCTCTCCTGTGTGAGTTCTCTCATGTTGACGAAGATAAGCAGATTGACTGAAGGCTTTCCCACAAAGATGACATTCATGGGGTTTGTCTCCAGTGTGAATTTTCTCATGTTCTTTAAATGATGAGCAATTACTGAAAGCTTTCCCACACAGACTGCATTCATAGGGTTTCTCTCCACTGTGTGTTCTCTCATGTCGTTTAAGAGAAGAGTAATGACTGAAAATTTTTCCACATAGGTGACAGTCATAGGGTTTCTCACCTGTGTGAGTTCTCTCATGCTGCCTAAGATGAGCAGATTGACTGAAGGCTTTCCCACATAACTGACATTCATAGGGTTTCTCTCCTGTGTGAGTTCTCTCATGTATTTTAAGGGAAGAGGAATGACTGAAAGCTTTCTCACATAAATGACACTTATGGGGTTTCTCTCCAGTGTGAGTTCTCTCATGTTCTTTAAGGGAAGAGCAATGACTGAAAGCTTTCCCACACAGATGGCATTCATAAGGTTTCTCTCCAGTATGAGTTATCTCATGTTGTCTAAGGTTAAAAAATCTAATGAAAGCTTTCCCACATACAAGGCATTTATGGGGTTTCTCGCCAATGTGAGATCTCTCATGTTTGTGAAGATTAGAAAATTGACTTAAAGCTTTTCCACATAGATGACATTCATGGGGTTTCTCTCCAGTGTGAGATCTCTCATGTTCATTAAGGGAAGAGCAATGACTGAAAGCTTTCCCACATAGAAGGCATTCATATGGTTTATCTCCAATGTGAGTTCCACTGTATTGTCTGTTTTCAGGGCTTTTAATAAAGGCTTTAGCAGTTTGATGACATTCCTGTGATTTACTTCTAGTGTGATGTAAAGATGACTCATCACTGAGGACTTTCCCAAGTGGTTTGCAGAAATATGGTTTCTTTCTCATTTGAATTAATGCTTGTTGACTCATTGAGGATATGCGAGTGGAATCTTCTTGCAAATAATTGCATTTAATAGAATTCTTTCGAGTAAGAGATATCTCCTGTAGGGTGTTAGATGAAAGATAGTAAAACATCTGTCCATATTCCTTAATTTCTTCATTTTCCTTCATATTAATTATAGGCTAATCTCTCAGTGATAGTGTCCAACTAAAATCTCCACTTTAGTTTCATATATACATTATTCTCCTTCATGCATGGAGACTTTCTCTATTATAGCATCTCAATTGCAGAGCTATCTGATCAATGTGGAACTTCATGGGACTTCAAAGTTTATATAAGTAAACCATGTTTACAAAATTGTCTTTTGATAAGAACTCAGGTTGGAGTTTTTTGGTCAGCTTATTTTTCTGTAAATTAAAACTATCACAAGTTTTGCTGGATTAGCATTTAATCTCAATATAAATTACAGCTACATGACTGTATCTGAATTCCAAATTTATGCCATCTTCAGATATCTATTTGGAAAACTAAGATTCACACCAATGATGCTTACCAATGACATGATGTTAGAAGAGTCTTTCCTGCAGGTAGACTGCATGAATATCATTTCTTGTTTTTCAAAGGCACTTTTCCTGACTGTAATTATGGGGAAAAAAATACAATTGTTAGAAAACTTTTAGGGGAAGAAAAATGTTCAAAGTCCCAAATACACTGTCAGTATGTTTCAAATATTGACATTTGCCTAGGAAAGAATATCAAATTAAAGAATATTTTGGGGGAGAACGTAAGACGGCAGCTGGGAGAGACGGCAAAAAAACACCTCCATGAAAAATACTAGCTAGAGGCCAGAAAGTGACCCAGAACAGCAGTTCCAGTGATGCACCAGCTGGACAAGGTCTGCTAAATCCACAAGGACCATGCACTTGGTGAAATCGGGAGTCTGCATTCTGAAATGAGTGAGTGAGCCTGCTGTCTGGGGAAACCGTGGATTGGCATTTGGAGGCAGACTAGTTCTTTTTTAAAAAAAACCCAAAAGCTGCTGCAGATACAGCAGCGAGAACCACATAGTGAAGCATGGCAGGAAAGGGCTGTGCTAAAGTCTCAATATCTGGTGTGGAAGATAGCCTTTCATGCACCCACTGCCAGTTGTCTCGGAGTGAGGAGGGCAGAGGTGAGCCAAAAGGGGAAAAAAACCCATGCTCCTTCAGCCATCTTCCTGGCAGGCTGGGAATGCTCCTGCCTGGCACCGGAGCCACAGCCCAGAGCCACGCCAAGGGACCCAGTGTGATGGGAAGTGTTTCTGGCAACACTGCCCACAAGCCACAATATCGGGCATGGACAATAGCCTTTCATGCACCCACAGCTAATTGTCCTTGAGTTGGGAAGGCAGAGCTGTGCAAAAAGGGGGAAATTAACATGCCCCATTCAGCCATCTTTACAGCAGGCTGGGAACGTCCCTGCACGGCCTGGAAGCCCAGGGCTTTCCTTGAGGGATGGTGTGCACTTTTGATGTAGCACAACCTTCCCTCAGCAGAGGCCCTAGAAGGGCATGGCTGGGAAGAGGAACCCACCTGGAAATCCCAGGGACCCTACGCCAATACCAAGGACTTGTGGGTCAGTGGCAGAGAATCTGTGGTGACACCAAAATGAAGGTTTAGACTCTTGCAACAGCCTTAAACCTTCAGGAACACCTGGGAGGTTTGATTATTAAAGCTGCCCTGCCTCCCTAACTGCTCAGACACAAGCCCCACATTCAGGGCGGGCAGCACCAACAATATACTCAAACATGGTGTACCCACAAGAACCAGACCCCCACACACCACAAAGACAAAGTTGGGGGGAACTGACTTGAGGGGAACAGGTGACTTGCAGACGCCATCTGCTGGTTAGAGAAAGTGTACACCACCAAGCTGTAGATCTGAAAAATTAGAGATTGGTGTCTGAATAATCCTTCATATCCTAAAAGAACACAAGCAAGTAAAGCAAATACCAAGAGGCCAAAAACAACAGAAAATTTTAAAGCATATGAAAAAACCAGATGATATGGATAACCCAAACCGAAACACCCAAATCAAAAGCTCAGAGGAGACACAGTACTTGGAGCAATTAATCAAAGAACTAAAGACAAACAATGAGAGCATGGCACAGGATATAAAGGACATGAAGAAGACCCTAGAAGAGCATAAAGAAGAAATTGCAAGAGTAAATAAAAAAATGGATGATCTTATGGAAATAAAAGAAACTGTTGGTCAAATTAAAAAGATTCTGGATACTCACAGTACAAGACTAGAGAAAGCTGAACAATGACTCAGTGACCTCAAGAACCACAGAACAGAAAATGAAAGAACAAAAGAAAGAATGGGGAAAAAAATCAAAAAAATTGAAATGGATCTCAGGGATATGATAGATAAAATAAAAAGTCCAAATATAAGACTCATTGGTATCCCAGAAGGGGAAGAGAAGGGCAAAGGTCTAGCAAGAGTATTCAAAGAAATTGTTGGGGAAAATCCCAAACCTTCTACACAATATAAATACACAAAGTATAAATGCCCAGCAAACTCCAAATAGAATAAATCCAAATAAACCCACTGCAAGACATTCTGATCAAATACTGAAGAGAAAGAGCAAGTTCTGAAAGCAACAGGAGAAAAGCAATTCACCACATACAACGGAAACAACATAAGACTAAGTAGTGCATACTCAGTGGCCACCATGGAGGTGAGAAGGCAGTGGCATGACATATTTAAAATTCTGAGAGAGAAAAATTTCCAACCAAGAATACTTTATCCAGCAAAACTCTCCTTTAAATTTAAGGGAGAGCTTAAATTTTTCACAAACAAATGCTGAGAGATTTTGCTAATAAAAGACCTTCCCTACCTCAAATACTAAAGAATATTTTGGTAGAAGGAAATATTATAGGACATTAACAACCACAATCAATTTCAGGTTTGCAATATGAGAAAAATAAAAAGATGTTGGGATGCCAGGGAGTTTAAAAGAGGGAAAATCTTCTAAGACTAGGACCAGGACAATGCTCATTAAATGAAAGTTGAATTCCAATAGTACATGAATAGTTCTCCAAAGTCACAGACTCACGAATAGATCTTGCTAAGTATATGGATTTATGACCACATATGAAAAAAAATCCCCCAATATCCTTGCCTACATTTCAGAAATCATAACTCAAGTAAGGAAATCTGAAGTTGATATCTCCAAGGATCTACTCACTAACTGATGAGGCCCTCTTGCACTGATGCACAGGTTCCTAGAGCTCACCTTGAACCTGGTTTTGGAGAAATCCTATTCCTGTTCTCCACACTTCCTCTCCTTGCGCCAACTGGAAAAGCTTAGCTGATCTGAAGACCTGACATCCTGTTTACAGAAAAAAAAGATACCTTGATTGTGAGTTAAGTGTAAATAACTGCATTATCAAGTTCACAGCAGGCTATCAAAGATGATGATAAGCACTGATGGTCAGCAAGGCAAAGTACTTTGAACACAGAACATTGACAATATTTGACCAGAACCAGGGTAATACTTCTTGTTCCATTTCAGTGGGGACTTATGGTTGTTGGTGGTCATGCACAAGTTCAAAGACACTTAAACACAGAAAATTAACAATATTTCACCAGCAGATGGGTAATGTTTGACCTTGTGCCCATTACACTGGGGAATTCTGGTTGTTGCTGCCCATGCACATCTTCAAAGAAAGACTGCAGAATCTGCCATATTGTAAATGGGGAGAAATCCTATTTTTCCACAGTGGTTATTATTTTAAAAAATAACACAGTAAATGTAAACTCCATGAAAAAAATCTAAATTCTATATGGAAAAGGATATACATGGTGTTTTTACTACTGTGTTCCGATGCCCCAGCACAGCACTCAGGGCAGAATAATTATTTCAGTGTTTACTGATTTATTAATCCATTCAAAATGTACTCATTGACTTCCCAGTGTTGAAGATTGAGATTCAAGAGAAACATTAACTCATGGTCAGGAAGATTACCTGCTATGGGGATCAAGTAGATGTAAGCAAAAAGTGAGGAAACACATTTCATTTAGCAAGTCGTCTGTGTTATAAAATAAGATAAATGTTTTAACAATATAAAACATGAAAAATATAAAGAATAAAGAAAAGTTATACAACAATACAGAGAAGCTAACCTAGATACTTGACTAAATAAATAGAAGATGAAATATAAATACATAGATAGTAAATAGATTAGAAATAGATATAAATGATAGATAAATTCTGAGTGACTCACCCACTGAGACCAGATGATTGATATTCTCCAGCATCACTTCTCTGAACAGCTTTCTCTGGGATGGGTCTAGCAGGGCCCACTCTTCCTGGGAGAAGTCTACAGCTACATCTTTGAAGGTCATTAACTCCTAAGATATCACAGAAATTTCAGTTCACATGGGGCCTTCTTCACAAATGTCCTGAGTGTGATGCTCAAAATGATAGCTCTGACAAAGCAGAGACTAGATACATAAAGCTCAAAACGTGTTTGGAATTGCAGTTACATCACTTTCAATGTCAACTGCCAACTACCTTTCAGATACACTCAAGACACACAAACTGCTAAATACACAGACCACAGTGGGAAAAACAGCATGACACTGGCAAAAACATATTGAACAATGAAACTGAATTGAGAGTTCATAAATAGACCCTCAGTTCTATGGTCAATTGATTTTTGACAAGGCCTCCAAATACACTAAACTGGGACAGAATAGTCTTTTCAGTAAATGATGTTGGGGGAACTGGATATTCATATTCAAAGGAATGAAAGAGGACCACTATCTCACTCCCTATACAAAATTTAACTCAAAGTCAATCAAAGACCTAGGTGTAAGAGTCAGTACCATAAAACTCCTATGAGAAAATATAGGGATATACCCTCAAGTCCTAGATATAGGAGATATCTCTGAGATCTTACAACCAAAGCCCCAACAATGAAAAAAATAAAACAGGACCTTCTCAAGACTGGATACTCCTGAAGTACTGCTGTACTTTAAAGGACTTTCTTAGAAGGGTGAAAAGGAAGCTGACTCAATGGGAAAAATATTTGGTAACCACATACCTTGTAAGGATTTTATAGCCAGAATATATAAAGAAATCCTACAACTCAACAAAAAAAGACAAAAAAAAAATTTAAAAATGGGCAAAAGACTCAACTACATATTTCTCCAAAGAGGGAATACAAACAGCAAAAATATACATTGAAAAAATTCTCATCTTCACTAGCTATCAGGGAAATACAAATCAAAACCACAAAGAATTATCTTATGGGGTAAGGTAGGGAAAAATGGTGGGGTAGGGAGTTGTAGAATTTAGTTTGTCCTCTAAGGCAGTCTGTAAATAGGAAATGTCTGGGCCAAACTGTTCAGGGGAATTCCATGACCAGGCTAACATTGTACACCTTTCTAGAATGGGTGGAAGTGCTGAAAGTACAGTACAGAATTGTAAGTCTTGAAAGCTATGGAGGCTGGTGCCCCTTCCCTACTGGCATAGCTGGCTGTCTTGGAGTCTCTGATGGGAAAAAGCACTCTCTACTAGGAGTGAAGGAAAGTAGCTTAACTGATCTACAATTGTAGAATTAATTAACAATTTTGGCTCCTGAATACAAGTTCTGAGCCCAGATAAAACAGGAGCAAGCAACAAAAGAACTGGGTGGTCTCTCCCTGGAAAACAGGAGGTGCAGCAGAGCAAAACAGTGGTTTGGAGTTGGCTGAGCTCAGAATACTAGAAAAGTGTGGTGTCCCAAGAAAAGGGGTACACAGAGCCAGGTACAAAATCTGGCTCTCTTGATCAGTGAAACCAGGGGCTGGGGATTGGCTCTGAAAAGGATTTACCTTTCTGAGTTATTTTTTCTTTTTACATTTTAGTAACCCATTAAAGAAAGCAGCAGGCATTCTTAGGTTTCAGCACTGCCCCAAGCAATGGTGGAGATGATTTATAACTGAGAGATAAAATAACCAGTGAGGAGAAGGAGATAATTCTCTAAAGGGCATTTTTCCCCAAGAAAAAGGGTAGCAGAGCCTAGCATAAGTGGGGGCTCTCATTCAGAGAATTCAGACCCCAGGGGTTGGAAAAGCAATATAATAGAAGTGGATTAACTTTTACAATGGTGGTTCATTCACAAATTTAGAGTTCTATGGACATAAAATTGTCCAAACTAAGGCATCAACAAGAGGATACCTTCACTGAAGAAAGGCTGACTATGTCCAGAACACCTCTATCATGTGGGAAGGCATGTGGCAGGTCCTTTGCTCCTGGGCTGCATTGCTTTCAGCTTCTGATTCCAGTGGGTTTCTTTCTCTAAGAATCTATGAGTCCTCTCTTAGCTTCTTCAGGGCAAACTCTGGATTTTATCTCTTGTCAGCCCTTGGCTCTCTCCAGGGTCTTGCTATTATGTGAGTCTTTGCTTAGCATCTCCTAGGGTAATTCTGACTGCATATCCAAATGTGTGTTGGCTCTCAGCTCTCTTCAAAATGTCTCTGCTTTTTACCTCTAGTAGAGGATTCCGGTAAACTAATTAAGACCCACCTTGAATGGGTCAGGTCACATCTCCATGGAAATAATCTAATCAAACATTCCCATCCACAATTGGGTGGGTCACATTTCAACTGAAACAACCTATTCACAAGATCCCACCAACAACAGGTCTGTCCCAACAAGAGTGAAATAAAAGAACAGTCTTTCACTGGGTACATAACAGTTTCAAAACAGCACAGCCCATCTTCTGCCTCAGGCTCTGTCTCAACAATGCCCCTGGAAGAGACAGAATCTACTGAGAAGTAAAGGCAATGAACCACTTTACATTGGTGGGAAGCAGCAGGCTGACAAATGCCATTGCTGGGCAGGACAGGAAAAGCAAAGAATTAAGAGGCTTAACAGAAAAGACAGGCATCCTGCTGGGTTTCATCCACAGGGAATCTTGATACTGATTACACCCTCTTCCTGAGTCCTGGGCTTGCATTGTCGGGGAAAATCTGACTTGGGTAGATGCTATCTAAGGAGACCCTCCTCAAAAAACTTCATTATAGGTAGGGAAAGAGCCACAAAAGCAAGAGCTGAGAAATTCTGATCAGTTAAAGAAAAGTTACACTAGAGGTCTAGAATAAGTTGAGTCAAAAGAACAGATAGAGAACAAAGTCAACCAACTAGAAAACCCTAGGTAAAAGAGAGAAAATGACCTCCAGAATAAACTAATCAAAGAAATTCAACACCCAGACATCGGGGAAAATCATGAGCCACACTAGAAAGCACAAAGATACAAATCCGTCAAAGGAACAAACTAACACTTTAAAAGAAATACAGGAGTTTAAACAACCAATTAAAGATGCTCAAGCAAATCTTTCTTAATCAATTCAATGAGTTGAAGGAAAATGTGGCAAGATGAAGGATATAAAAAAGACATTGGGTGGCCATACACAAGAAATCAAAAGATTGCAAAAACAAATGAAAGAATTTATGGGAATCACAGGCACAACAGAAGAAATGAAAACTACAACAGAGACATACAACAACAGATTTGAAAAGGCAGAAGAAAGGATTAGTGAACTAGACAGGACATGTGAAATCCTACACACACTAAAAAAGACAGAGAAAATAATGAAAAATATGAGTAGGGTCCCGAAGAACTGAATAACAACATGAAGGGCATGAATATATGAGGTATAAATTTCCCAAAAGGAAAAGAGGAGAGAAAAGGGACAGAAAGAATAATGGAGGAAAAAATCATTGAAAATTTATCAACTCTTATGAAAGACACAAAATTAAAGATCCATTAAGCACAGCAAATTGCAAACAGATGGAATCTGAATATACCTACTCAAAGACAATTATTAATCAGATTGTCAAATGTCAAGGGCAAACAGAATTCTGAAAGCACCAAGAGAAAAGTGATCCACCACATAAAAGAGAAGCTTGATAAAACTATGTGAAGATCTCTCAGCAGAAATCACGGAGGCAAGAAAGAAGTGGTATGATACATTTAAGTTAATGAAAGAGAAAAACTGCCAACCAAGAATTCTACATCTGACAAAACAGTCCTTCAAGAATGAGGGAGAGTTTAAACTATTTTTGGACAACAGACAAAGGGAGTTTATGAATAAGAGCCATGCTCTACAAGAAATAATAAAGGAGGTGCTACACAAGAAGGAAAAGACAGGAGAGAGAGGTATGGAGATATATAGAAATGAAGATCATCAGTAAGGGTTAAAAAAAATAAGATCTGACATAACATTAGAAGTACTGCCTTTACAGGAACAACATTAAGTATCAATATTAAACTCCCCAATCAAAAGATATAGACTGGCAGAAGAGATTTACAAACAGGACCTATCAATATGCTGTCTACAAGAGGCTCACTTAGGATGCAAGGACAAAAAAGGATGGAAGTGAAACGCTGAAACTGATATTTCATGTAAACAACCAGAAAAGAGCAGGGGTAGCTATATTAATATCAGACACAGTAGACTTCAAATGTAAAAGAAGACAAAGAAGGACATTATGTATTAATAAAGGGGTGATCCATCAAGATGTAACAATCATAAATATCTATGCACTGAGCCAGAATACCCCCAAAATAAATGAGGCAAACACTGTCAAAATTGAAGGGAGAAGTAGACACTTCTACAATAGTAGTTGAAGAATTCCAGATACCACTCTCATCTATGGACAGAACATGCAGACAGAAGATCAATAAGGAAATAGGTATTGAATAAAACGATAAATGAGTTAGACTTAATGGACATGTACAGAACACCAAATCCAACAACAGCAGGATATACATTTTTATCAAGTGCTCATGGATCATTCTTCAGGATAGACCAAATGTTGGGTTACAAAGCAAATCTCAATAAATCTAAAAAGATCAAAATTATATAAAACCCTTTTTTCAGATCATAATGGAATGAAATAAAATCAATAACAGGTTGAAGGCAGAAAAATTCATACACATATGGAAGTTAAACAACACACTCTTAAATACCCAGTGGGTCAAGGAAGAAATTAAAAAAATATCTCAAGGCAAAGGAAAAGGAGAACACAAAACATCAAAACTCATGGGATGCAGCAAAGGCAGTGCTCAGAGGGAAATTTATCACCCTAAATGCCTATATTAAAAAAGAAAGAATGAGCAAAAATCAAGGACTTAATTGCCCACAAGGAGCAACATGAGAAAAAACAGCAAACTAACCCCAAGGCAAACAAAAGAAAGAAATCACAAAAAATAGAGCAGAAAAAATGAAAGAACATGCAAACAATAGAGAGAATCAACAAAATCAGCAGTTGGTTCTTTAAGAAAATCAATAAAATACAAGGAACCAAATGAAGCTGATGAAGATAAAAAAAAATCAGAAATGAAGGGGAGACATAACTAGTGATACTGCAAAAATAAAAAGGATATAATGAGAAGATATTATGAACTGTATGCTACCAAACTAGAAAACTAAGCGAAGTGGAAAACTTTCTAGAAAAGCATGAAAGCCAACACTGACTCAACAAGACGTAGACAACCTCAAAACAATTACAGGTAAAAGAGATTGAATCAGTCATCAAAAAACTGAAAAAGTCCAGGATAAGATGGTGTCACATGCGAATTGTATAAATATTCAAGAATTAGTACCAATCCTGCTCAAACTCTTCAAAAAAAAAAAAAAAAAAACAAAAAACTGAAGAGGGAAAGCTCCATTACTCATTCTTCATCATGAAGTTAACATCACCCTAATACCAAAGCCAGAGAAAGATACTACAAGAAAAGAAAATTACAGACCAATGTCTTTAATGAATACAGATGCAAAAATCCTCAACAAAATACTTGCAAATCAAATCCAGAAGCACGTTAAAATAATTATACACCATGAACAACTGGGTTTTATTCCAGGTAAGCAAGGGTGGTCAAACACAAGAAAATCAATTAACATAATACACATAAATAAAAATTACATAATCATCTCAATCAATGCAGAAAAGTCACTCGACAAAATTCAGTATCCTTTCTTGACGAAAACACTTCAAAGTACAGGAAGAGAAGGAAATTTTCTAAACACGATAATGGGGAATAAATATATGAAAAACCCCACAAAAACATCATTCTCAATGGGGAAAAACTGAAAACTCTCCCTCTAAGGTCAGGAACAAGACAAGAATGCCAACAGTCACCATTGTTATTCAACATTGTACAGAAGCTCTAGCTAGAGCAATTAGGCAAGAGAAAGAAATAAAATGTATCCAATTTGGAAAGGAAGAAGTAAAACTTTTATAGTTTGCAGATGACATGATCTTATATTTAGAAAATCAAAAAAATCTGCAGTAAAGTGGCAAGATACACGACTGATGTGCAAAAACCAGCAGTGTTTCTATACAACAGTAAGGAGCAACCTAAGGAGGAAATCAAGAAAAAAATTCCATTTACAATAGCAAACAAAAGAAAATATTTAGGAATAAATTTATCCAAGTACATAAAAGACCTATATAGAGAAATCTACAAAAGATTGCAAAAGGAAATCAAGGAAGACCTAAATAAATTGAAGGATATACCATGCAAATGGATTGGAATATTAAATACAGTTAAGATGGCAATTCTAATCAAATTGATTTACAGATTCAATGCAATACCAATTAAAATCCTAACAACTTACTTTGCAGAAACAGAAAAGCCAACAATCAAATTCATTTGGAAGGGCAGAGTGCCAAGAATAATTAAAAATATCTTGAGAAAGAAAAATGAAGGAGGAGGTCTCACACTACCTGACTTTAAAGCATATTAAAAAGCTACAGTCATCAAACTAGCATGGTACCGGCATAAAGATAAGACTATTGATCAATGGAATTCAACTGAGTGATCAGAAATGAACCCTCTCTTCTATGGACAACTGATCTTCAATAAGCTGGTCAAGTCAACTGGGACAGACCAACCTGTTTAACAAATGGATATTCACATCCAGAAGAAGGAAATAAGACCCCTATCTCACACCTTACATAAAAATTAACTTAAAATAGATCAAAGATCTAAATATTAGAACTAAGACCACAAAACTTTCAAAGAAAATGTAGGGAAATACCTTAAATATCATGTGATAGGAGGTGATTTCCTAGACCTTACACCCAAAGTAAGCAATAGAAGAAATAGATAAATGGAACTTCCTCAACACTGAAAACTTTTGCACATCAAAGGATATTGTCAGGAAAGTAAAAAGACAGCACACACAATGTGAGATAATATTTGGAAACCACAAGTCAGATAAGTGTATAATATCCAGAATATACAAAGAGATCATACAATACAACAACAGAAAAAACCATAAACAACCCAATCAAAAAATGGGCAAAAGACATGGACAATTTTCTGAATAGGAAATACAAATGGCTCAAAAATGTGAAAAGTTGCTCAACTCACCAGCTATTCGGGAAATGCAAATCAAAACCACAATGAGGTATCTCACAACTACTAGAATGGCCATTAACAAAACAACCAGAAAACTGCAAGTGTTGGAGAGGATATGGAGAAAGAGGTACAATTACTCACTGTTGGTGGAAATGCAGAATGGTGCAACCACTCTGGAAAGCAGTTTGGGAGTTCCTCATGGAGCTAAAGATAGAATTGGTGTATAATCCAGCAATCCCATTACTAGGTATATACTCAGAGGAACTGAAGTCTAAGATGTGAGTGGACATTTGTAAACCGGTGTTTATACTGGCATTATTCACAATTGCCAAGAAATGGAGACAACCCAAATGTCCATAAAGGGACAAGTAGATAGACAGTGGTATATGTGAATGATGGAATATTACACAGCTGCAAGACAAATAATGTTATGGCTGATATAACATGGATGAACCTTTAGGACATTATGTTAAGTGAAATTAGCCAACAAAAGAACAAATGCTGTAAGGTCTCACTAATGTGAACAATAATGAGCAAACACTGTAAGTTCAAATTAAGAACACAGGCTATCAGGAGGTAGAAAGAGGGTAGAGATTGGGCATTTGATGCTCAAGGAGTACAGAATATTCAACAGTATTGACTGTAAGATCCAGAAATGGATAGCACAATACTATGTGATGATAGCACGCTATTTTAAGTATAATGAACAAAGCTGAGTCAGAGAATGGTAGAAAGAGGAAGGCTAGGGGCATGTATGAATTCAGAAGGAAAGAGAAAGGATAAAAGTGGGACTGCATAACTTGGGAAAAAATAGAGTGGACAATGATGGTGATTAAATAGAAATATAAGAAAGTTTTTACATGAGGGAAAACAAGGGAATGTCAACATTGCAAGGTATTGAAAGGGATGGTACAAGGAAAAAATGTCAATGAATACCAGGGTCTACAGTTAACAATGTAATACTCTTCCATTAACTGTAACAAAGGCAATAAATGAAAGCTAATATCAAAAGAGGGGGGTGGGGCTGTAAGATTGTTTCCTGAACAGTAAGATGTAAGAAAGGAGCAGAAGTAAGTAATTTTTTCTAATTAACATCTTTTATATTTGTTTTCTAAATGACTGATAACGGTCTATAATCATCAGTTCCATTTTGTGACTTTATTTACCACTGGTATCCTAGTCTCAAAAAAGTGGATGCCTTTGTGTGGTAGCAACTCCATATTCCTCCAATATTCAAGCTTAGGTTGAATTTGAAGCTCTGTATCAGAGTTGTTGTAAAGGTAATGGTGTTAGACAGAAGTTCCCTTCATGCATTCATTTTCAATTGACACAATTTTGAGCACAGATAAAAACATCTCTAGACTACTCTGGTCTTCCTTTCCTAATTTTTTCTAGGTGGGCCTTCCAGTTCTCCCTGATGCCATGAGCATTGCTTCTTTAAAGGTTCAATTCAATTCTTACCCTAAAAATCTCCTTAAGTTTACAGTAAAATTTTCTCTCAGGTGAATTTTTCCCCCAGTTCCAAGACTGA
This sequence comes from Choloepus didactylus, assembly GCF_015220235.1. Lineage (NCBI taxonomy): Eukaryota > Metazoa > Chordata > Mammalia > Pilosa > Megalonychidae > Choloepus > Choloepus didactylus. The sequence goes on along the minus strand of NC_051326.1, from coordinate 62,604,978 downwards.
TCTAAATGTGGCATTTCATAAGGTAAAAAGTGTCATTTATTCAAAAAGTATTGAGTTCCCGTTACTTGCCAGTCACTGTTTTAATAGGTTATAGTGGTAGGTAAGACAGGTAATGGCTCCTACCTCACAGAGTTTATGCTCTTATTTGGAAGTCAGAAAATGAATAGATAGAAAATGTAAAATGCCAGGTACTAATAAATGTAACACAAAAGAATAAAGTGAATAGTCTGGCTAGTAAGCTGAGGTGAACCCCTACAAAGCTAATGATGCTAGCTGCCACACTCCTTGCAACTGGACAGCAAGTTCTTTCTTGAAAGGGGATGTAAGCAGCACATCTCTGCTTGCTAAGATTTATAAAGAAAATAATTTATAAAATTATAAAATTTAAAATTTTATAGTTATAAGATTAAAAGGGGAGGGAATCCTATATATCTGACTTACAGGAAATTGTACCTTGATTGTTTGAGTTGGGAAGTGTGAAATAAATTACATGTTCAGTAAACGGTATGTTCCTGAAGTATAAAGCTGGAGGAAAAAGATTTTTCCCATTTTGTTAGTGAGTAAACAGGTTCATTTTCTATAGAACTTGAACTGGAACCCAAGTCTTCCAGATAGCAAACCAATTGTTTCCATTGTGTGCTGCTGTTTTCTGGTGCTGAAAATCAGCCTTCCAACATAGTAATCAGTATACATTTACTTACTTGAAAAAACCATGCCAGATGCTGGGTTTTACCAGTGAACAAAAGAAAACTACAGCTCTATCCAGGTAAAGCTTAAAATCTAGTGAATATATATATATTTTTAAAGGCAAATTTTCTGTGCTATAGAAGCACATAGGAGGAGCACCTAGAGCCAGACTTGGGATGAGGATAGGCTTTAATTTGTTGTTGGAACCATGGATTACTAGCTGCTTAAAAATTTCAAGCATTAATACGTCTTTGCCAAAATCTCTCTTACTCATTTTTCCTTGTTTTACTTACCACTACAAATTAAAACTCTTACTTGCATGTGAGAAAAACTGAACCCAGTGTAAAGCAGAAGGGGTAATTTATTAAGATATGAGCATCTCATGAACCTAAGATATGGATGCTGCTGGGCATTAGGAAAAACCAGAATGAAGAATGGATTCTGTAAGGACTCTGTTGTTCATTACTGGCATATTCTGTGGGTCTGCTTCATGCTTTTCTATCTATAAGACCAGTCACTTCTATTATTCTAGTTCACAGTTTTGGAAATCATGGCTGCGAACCTATCTTGATCTTTACACTTAACTGCTTCAGACACTCTAGAGGAAATTTCCTTGATTCCATCGTAGATTCTAAGTCCAAAAATCCCATGGAAAGGACTATTTGACCAGTTTTGATCAGGTATTTGCTGGGAGTTTTCTTCTTTTGTTTTGGAAAGTACATTTAGAAAGTAAGGTGAGATTGCTAACTTGTGTTTGCAGAGCTTAAGAGCAGAAAGATTAATAAGTACTGAAGAAAGATATTACTGGCTTTTTGCCCTATTTTTTTTTTAACACTGGTAAAAATGCTGAAATATTTTCTTACACCATGCCATGGGTTTGCTTAACTGAAACAGAAAGTTATTTTTAAAATCATTACTCCAATAATTGGAATTAGGTAAATTTGAAGTATTAATCCTTACCATCCCAAATACTAAGCAACTGTGTTATATTGTAGACCTACATTGTCCAATATAGTAGCCACTCACCAAAAGTGGCTTTGGAGCATTCATGCAGCTAGTATGAACTGAGATGAGCTGTAAGTGTAAAATACACTTGGATTTTGAAGATGTACAAAAAAAAAAAACAGAATAAAATATCTCAATATTTTTATATTGATTACATGTTGAAATATTTTTGATATATTAGGTTAACTAAAATATTAAAATTATTTAAAATTTTAAAAAGGGGGATATAATGGAGGGGTATGGGAGTCTTGTTTCTCCTTTTTTACTTTTTTATTCTTTTCTTTTATCTTTTTCCTTTCTTCCTCTTTCTTGCAGAAGAAATGGAATTGTTCTCATACAGACTGTGGTGGTGAAAGCATAATTATGTGATTATACTGGGAGCTATTGATAGGTCACTAAGGAGGGATGGCATGGTGTGCAAATAAAACTTTTAAAATGAAGAGAAAGATACAAGAGCTGGAGAAGATGTGGAGAGAGAGATTTACCTAATCAGTCTTGGAAGAGAAGGAGAATGGTGCAGCCTATCTGGAGGGCAGTGTGGTGGTTCCAAAGGAAGCTACGTATACGGTTGCCATATAATCCTACAATCCCATTATTTGGTATATGCTTGGAAGAACTGAAAGCAGGGACATGAACAGACATTTACACACTGCTGCTTATCACAGCAGTATTCATGATTTGCAATGAATGGAGGCAGCCTAAGGATACATCAGTGGGTGACTGGAAGGGTGAACTCTGGTGTATACATACAACAGAGTATCAAATGGCTGCAAGAAAGAATGAAGTTGTGAGGCATGCAACTAGGTCAATGAGCCTTGAGAACATTATGGTGAGTGAAATAATCCAGAATGAAAGGATAAGTATTATAAGGTCTCACTAATATAAAATTACTACAATGAGCAAATGCTGAGAATTGAATTTGAAAGCATTCATAACAGGAGACAGAATGTGGACAGAGATTGGGCAATCAACAATGTAGAAATGAGGAGTGTTTAATGAAGCTTGCGAAGGATCATAGATTATAAGCTATTAAGGGAGTCACATCTACTCCTGAGTTTTGACTGTTATTTAAGAGACAGATGTTTCTGTGGTATAGAATTTATATTCTCTGTAGCATGCTTTCTGACAGAACCTGCATGGTCAGTCTATTTAATCAACATGGCACGGAACCTGTAATGGGGAATGAGATCTTGATATTCTGTACAGGTTATTATGACATCCTGAAGCAACCCAGAGTACTTCGGGAAGAAAATAAAGTATTTCAAAGTCCCCTTGAAGGACTGGGGAATTTCTGATATTCCTGCAAGGATTAGGGAATCCTAATTTAAAAATCAAGCCCTTGATCTTGGGGCTTGTCCTTAAGAAATTTATTCCAACAAAGGAGAAGCTAAGCCTACTAATAATTATGCCTAGGAGTTAGCCCCAGAGAACTTATTTTTCCTCTTTCTCTCAGCCAATTCTGCAAATAAATGCACTATCATTCCCCCTACATGGGACATGACTCCCAGGGGTGTAATTTCCCTGGATATGAGGGACAGGACTCCCAGGGATGAGCCTGGCCCTGGCATCATGGGATTTAGAATGCTGTCTTGACCAAAATGGGGAAAAGAAATGAAACAAAATAAAGTTTCAGTGGCTGGGAGATCTCAAATAGAATAAAGAGGTCCATCTGGAGGTTTCTCTTATGCATTATATAGACATTCCTTTTTAGTTTCTACTGTATTAGAGTAGCTAGGAAATACCTGAATCTGTTAAACAGTAAACCAGAAGACTTAATTCTTGAATATAATTGTATAACTGTATAGTTTTTATTGTATGACCATGTGATAGTGAAAACCCTGTAACTGACATTCCCTTCAGTCTATGGGCCGATGAGTAATAAAATAATGATAAAAATATTTATATGAATAATAGAGGGAAATAAGGGGTATGAGATGGTTTGGGTGATCTTTTCATTTATTGTTTTATTTTGGAATAATGAAAATGTTTAAAAATTCATTGTGGTGATGAATGCACAACTGTACAATGATACTGTGAACCAATGATTGCATACTTTGGATGACTATACAGTGTGTGAGTATATCTCAATAAAATTGCATTAAAAACAAAAACTTATGGGATGCAACAAAGGCAGTGCTGAGAGGAAATTTGTTGCCCTACATGCCTATATTGTTTTTGTTCATTTTTAAACTCAATTTTATTGAGATATCTTCACAAATGATACAATCATCCAGTGTACAATCAATTGTTCACTGTACCAATAAAAGTTGTGCATTCATCACCACAATCAATTTTGAATATTTTCATTACTACACACACAAAAAATAATAAAAATTAAAGTACAAAAGAATACCCAAAAGAACCCATCCTCCATCCCTTCCTATTATTTACTTTTTGTCCCCAATTTTTCACTCATACGTCCACACACTGGACAAAAGGAGTGTGAGCCACAAGGTTTCCACAGTCACATGGTCACAACTTTAAGCTATATTGTTATACAATCATCTTCAACACTCAAGGCTACTTGGTTGTAGTTCAACAATTACAGGTATTTCCTTCTAGGTATTCTAATACACTAAAAACTAAAATGGGGTATCTATGTAATGCATAAGGAAAACCTTCAGAATGTCTTCTAGACTCCATTTGAAATCTGTCAGCCACTAAAACTTTGTTTCATTTCTCCTCCTCCTTTTGGTCAAGAAGCCTTTCTCAATCCCATGATACTGAGACCAGGCTCATCCCCAGGAGTCATGTCCCATGTTGCCAGGGAAATTTACACCATGGGTGTGATGTCCCATGTAGGGGGGAGGGTAGTGAGTTTACCTGCAGAGTTGGCTTAGAGACAGATGCCAAATCTGAGCAACAAAAGAAGTTCTCTGGGGGAGAATCTTATGAATTATGTCCCTCCTTTGCAGTAACAAGCTTCATAAGGGCAAGCCCCAAGATCGAGGGTTTGGCCTTCTAAATTGGTAGTCCCCAATGCTTTTGAGAATATCAGTAATTCCTCAGGGGGAAAGTTCAATATTTCCACATTTTCCCCCAGTCCCTTAAGGGGGTTTTGCAAATACATTTTTATTCTCTGTCCTAATACTCTGGTATGTATCGGGACTTCACACTAACCTGTACAAACCAACAGATTTCACTCCCTATTCAAAGATCCATGGAATTATGGCCTACATGCCTATATTAAAAGAGAAGAAAGAGCAAAAATTGAGTAATTAACTGCTCACCTGGAGGAACTAGAGAAAGAACAAACTAACACCAAAGAAAACAGAAAGAAACAACATAGATTAGAGCAAAAATAAATGAAAGTAAGAACATGAAAACAATAGAATCAACAAATCCAGAAGCTGGTTCTTTGAGAAAATCAATATAATCTATGGACCCTTAGCTAGGCTGACAAATAAAAAGGGAGAGAATGCAAGTAACTAAAATCAGAAATGGGAGCAGGGACATAACCCTGACGCTGCAGAAATAAAGGAGATTATGAGAGGATACCATGAGCAACTATATGCTAATAAACTAGACAAGTTAGATGAAATGGAAAACTTCCTAGAAAAGCATGAGAAACCAAAACTGAGTCAAGAATAAATAGAAGACCTCAACAAATGATTCACAAGTAAAGAGACTGAATCAATCATCAAAAGCCTCCTCAAAAAGCAAGGCCCAGGATCAGATGTTTCATATGTGAATTCTACCAAGCTTTCAAGAAACAATTAGTACCAATCTTCCTCAAACTCTTCAAAAACTGAAGTGGATGGAAAGGTACCTAACTCTTTCTATGGAGCCAACATGACCCTAATACCAAAGCCAAAGATACTATAAAAAAAAATTATGTATCAATGACTTTAAAGAATACAAATGGAAAAATTCTCAACAAAATAGTTGCAAATAGAATCCACCAGCACATTAAAATAATTATACATCATGATCAACTGGTATTTATTCCAGGTATGCAAGGGTGATTCAACACAAGAAAATCAATTAAAGTAAAATACTATATCAATAAATCAAAGGGAAAAAGTACATTATCACCTCAATTTGATACAGATAAGGCATTTGACAAAATTCAACATCCTTTCTTGAAGGAAACACTTCAAAGGATAGGAACAGAAGGAAACCTCCTCAACATGATAATGTGGAATATATGAAAAAAATCCACAGCTAAACTTCATACTTAATGGGGAAAGACTGAAAGCTTTCCCTTTAAGATCAAGAATAAGACAAGGATGCCCACTGTCACCATTGCTATTCAACACTGTAGTGGAAATTCCAGCCAGAGCAACTGAGCAAGAAAAAGAAATAAAAGGCATCCCAATTGGAAAGGAAGAAGTTAAGTTTTCACTGTTTGCAGATGACATGATCATCCATGTAGAAAATCCCAAAAACTCTACAGCAAAGCAATTAGGGCTAATAAATGACAAAGCAGCAGGAAACAAGATCAATGAGTAAAACTCAGTACTCTTTCTATATGCTAGTAAGGGAAAATCTCAGGGGAAATTAAAAAAATATTTACAATAGCAACAAAAAATCAAATATTTAGCAATAAATTTAAAGGAGGACATAAAGGACCCATAACCAGAATACTACAGAAAATTGCAAAAGGAAATCAAGGAAGACCTAAATAAATGGAAGGACATACTGTGTTCATGGATTGGAAGACTAAATATAGTTAAGATATTAATTCTATCCAAATTTATTTACAGATCTAACCAACAGATCTAATCAGTTGGGACTAATTAAATTTCCAACAACTTACACTGCAGAGATAGAAAAACCAATAATCAAATTCATTTTGAAGGGCAGGGTGCTGCGAATAGCTAGATACCTTGAAAACAGAATAGTATTGGCATAAAGATATCCATGCTGACAACTGAAAACGAATTTGTGTTCAGAAATAAGACCACCTCACCTACGGAAAATTGATCTTCCATGAAGTGTCAAGTCTACCCAATAGGGACAGAGCAGCCTATTCAACAAATGGAGCTTGGAGCACTGGATTTCCACAACCAAAAGAATGAAAAAGGAACCTTCTCTCACACATGATAGAACAGTTAACTCAAAATGAACTGAAGTCCTAACCATTAGAGGTAAGACCATAAAACTTACAGAAGAAAATGTAGCAAAATACCTTAAAAATCTTGTGGTAGGTGGTGTTTTCCTAGACCTTAAACCAAAGCAGGAGCAATGAAAGAAGAAATAGATAAATGAGAAATCTTCAAAATTGGAAGCTTCTATGCATCAAAGGATTTTGTCAGGAAAATAAAAAGGCAGCGTGTGCAATGGGAGACAATATTTGGAAACCACATATCAGATAAAGGTTTAATATTCAGAATATTTAAAGAGATCCTATAACTCAACAACAAAAGGACAAACAACCCAATTTTAAAATGGGCAAAAGACATGGACACTTTTCCAAACAGGGAATACAAAAGGCTCAAAGACAAATGAAAAGATGTTCAACTTAACAAGATATTGGGGAAATGCAAATCAAAACCACAATGATATATCATCTCAAACCTACTTATATGGTTATTATCAATAAAACAAAACTACAAGTGCTGGAGAGGATGTGCAGAAAGTGGCACACTTATTCACTGTTGGTGGGAATGCAAAATGATGCAACCAGTCTGGAAGGCAGTTTGGCGGTTCTTTGGAAAGCTAAGTATACAATTGTCATGTGATACAGCAATCCCATTACTAGGTATATAACCAGAAAAACTGAAGGCAGGGACATGAACACACATTTGAACACTGATATTTACAGTAGCATTATTTATGATTCCCAAGAGATGGAAACAGCCCCAATATCCATCAATGGAAAGCAGATAAAAAAAAAGTCATATATACATGCAATGGAATATTATGCAGCTTTAAGGCAGAAAAAACTCATGACACTTGCAAAAACGTGAATGAATCCCGAGAAAATTTTGAGTGAAATTACCCAGAAACAAAAGAACTAATAATGTACGTTCTCATTAATATGAACTAACATATTAATTCTGACAGTTAACACAGGTTATCAGGAGATAGAGGGCAGAGACTGGGGATTTGATGCTAAAGGAGTACAGAATGTTCAAAAGGATTGATCGTAAAGATTCAGAAATGGATAGCACAATATTATCTGATGGTAGCACAATATTTTAAGTACGACGAACAAAGCTAAGAGTGAATGTGGTTGAAAGAGGAAGGCAAGGGGCAAGAATGACACCAGAAAGATAAAGAATAAAAACTGGGACTGTATAACTTAGCAAAACCTCAAGTGGACAATGATGGTGATTAAAAGCACAAATACAAGAAAGTTTTTACATGAGGGATATTCCAGTTTGCTATAGCTGCCATTATGCAAAATAACAGAAATAAATTTGGCTTTTATAAAGGGGATTTATTAGGTTACATATTTATAGTTCTAAGGCCATAAAATTTTCCAAACTAAGGTACCAACAAGAGGATACCTTAACTGAAGAAAGGCCAATGGCATCCAGAACACCTCTGTCAGCTGGGAAGGTACATGGCTGGCATCTGCTAGTCCTTTTCTCCTGGGTTCTGGTTTCAAAATGGCTTTATCCAAAATGTCTCTGGGCTTTTGTCTCTTTGCTTCCCTCTCTCAGACTCTGTGCTTCCTGGCTTGTTTTCACAGGGTGTTTCTAAGCATCTGGGGGTCTTTTCTTAGCTTCTCCAGGGCAAACACTGGGCTTCATCTCTTAGCTTAGAATCTCCAAATGTCCTTCAGTCTGTATCTCCCAGCATCTCCAAATGTCTGGGCCTGTGTTTGCTCTTAGCTTCTCCCTGGAGCAAACTCTGGATTACATAGCTCAGCTTCTCTCCAAAATGTCTCTTGTCAGTTTCTCTGAGCTTGTTCTCATCATGAATTCCCTTAAAGGACTCCAGTGATCTACTTAAGACCTAGAATGGGTGGGGCCACATCCCCATGGAAATAATCAAAGATCTCACCCACATGTGGCTGAGTCATATCTCAATGGAAACAATCAAAAGGTTCCACCCAAAAAGACTGGATTAAAAGATCATGGCTCTTCTGGGGACCATAAATTTCAAACCGGCACAAAGGAGGGTAAATGAATGCCTCCACTACAATGTGTTGAAATTAGGATGGAAAAAATACAGTCAATGCAAACTAGGGTCTAGAGTTAACAATAACATTGTAGTGTTGTTCCATTAAGTGTAACAAAGGCAATATACCAAAGACAAATGTCAATAAGAGGGGCATAAAAGGGGAGTTTATAGGATCCTTGATTTTGTCGTTTCTATTTATTTTTTATTTTATAAAAAATTTTTTTTAAAAAATATTTTAAGCTTTCTTTGCAGAAATAATGGAAATGTTCTCATACAGATTATAGTTGTGAATGCATAACTGTTTATACCAGGAGCCACTGATTGTTCTTTAAGGATGGATTGTATGGAATGTGAACAGAACTGTTAAATATAAACAAAGATACAAGTGCTGGAGAAGATGAGAGAAAGAAGTATCTGCTGTTGGTGGGGAAGTAGAATGGTGCAGCCCCTCTGTATGACAGTGTGGTGGCTCCATAAGAGGCCAAGTATAAGGTTACAATATGATCCTCCAAATCCCATTATTAGGTATATACTTGGAAGAACTGAAAGCAGGGACATGAATAGGCATTTGCACACTGGTGTTTATGGTGGCATTATTCATGATTGGGAATGGATGGAGGTGGCCTAAGGGCACACTGATGGAGGAATGGAGTGGTAAACTGTGGTGTTTACATACGAGGGAATACTGAGCAACTGCAAGAAGGAATGAAGTTACAAAGGATGCAACTAGGTGAATGAACACTGAGGACATTATATTGAGTGAAGTAAGCCAGAAAAGGACAAATATTGTAAGGCCTCACTAATATACACTAAGTATAATGAGCAAACCCGGAGAGTTGAATCCAAGAGCAGACTATCAGGGGATAGAACATGGGCAGAGATTGGGCAATGAGTAAAGAGTACAGGATGTTCAATAAGGCTTATTGTAAAGGTTCCTAGATTATAAGCTCTTACAGCAATAACATCTATTCCTGAGATTTAACTTATTTTTAAATTCTGAAATGCTGAGCTCTTTGTGTACAACCTGGTAGATCCCTGGAATTTTGGGTATCCGTATGACACCTGAGACTCAAAGAGCTATGCAGCTCTGAATAGCCAGAAGGAAATACCTGAATCTGTTGAACTGTCATCCAGTAGACTGGAGTCCTGATGAATGTACTACTATACAGCTTTTATCATGTGACCGTGTGACTGTGAAAACCTTGTGACTGATAATGCCCTTTACCCAGTGTATGGAAAGATGTATAATAAAATAAAGGCAATAAATAATGGGGGAGATAAGTGTGGCTTGTATGGTGGTGTTTTTTTTTTCTTGGAGTAATGAAAATGTCCTAAAATTGACTATAGTGATGAATGCCCAACTACATGATAATGCTGTGAGCCACTGTATACTTTGGATGGACTGTTGTGTATATATCTCAATTAAAAAAAATACAATGAGATATCATCTTACATCCATTAGAATGGCCACTATTAAGCAGGAAACTACTGCTGCTGGAGAGGATGAGGAGAAACAGGAACACCTGTCATTGGTGGGAAAGCAAAATGGTGCAGCCACTGTGGAAAATGGTTTGGTGTTTCCTCACAAAATTAAGTATGGAGTTGCCCTATGACCTGCCAATTCTGTTACTCAATATATTCTCAGAAGATATGAAAGAAGGGAAATGAACAGACATTTGCACACTAGTGTTCACAGCAAAATTATTCACAATTGCCAAAATATGGAAACAACCCATGTATCCATCAACATATGAATGGATAAACAAACTGTGGTAATACACATATGATGGAATATTATTCAGCAGTAAGATGGAATGAAGTCCCAAAACACATGACAACATTGATGAACCTTAGGGACATAAAGCTAAGAGAATTAAGTCAGATACAAAAAGGAAAACAGTGTGTGATTTCACTAATTACAGTATGTAAATTCAGTCATAAAACTTAGAATACTGGTTACCAGGAGATAGAATGAGGCTAGAGAATGGGGAAGGGTTGCCTAATATGGACAGAAAATTTAACTACTTTGAACTTAAATGTTCGGAAATAGAGCTGATGGCGGCTCATTATTGGGATTACAATAGTCCTGAATTATAGGGGAATATGGTTGAAAGGGATTATTTAGTCATGCACGACAACAGAAGGAAAGTCAGAGGTTAAAATAAGGGATTGTATAACATAGTGAACACTGTGCTGGATGTTTATTATTAACACTACAAATATAAATTCTTTGTACAATACTTGCACAAAGTTAACAGTGGTATATGGAAAAAGTACCTATTGTAAAATGCAGACTACATTTAACTGTAATATGCTTTCATCAACAGTAACAAATGTACCACACCAATACTAGGTGTCAATAATGGGGGGTGGGCATATGGGGTGTGGTGTGTTTTGGGTTTTCTTTTCTTATGTCTATTTGTTACTTTTCTTTTCAGAGTAATGAAAATGTTCTAAAAATTGATTGTGATAACTGCACAAGTAGGTGATGATCTGTGAGACAATGATTGTATATTTTGGAAGCATTGTAAGGTGTGACTATATCTCAATAAAATTTGTGGTTTAAAAAATAATAAAGGGAAAAGAAAGAAATATTAAAATTTGTGATGGACATAAATGTGACAAAATGAAACAGGTTACTGAGATGGAAGACTGGGGAGGAAATTAGTGGGGAAGAAGACATATAGTATTCACTAGGACATGTTAAAGATGTTTACTAACTCTCCTAAGATAAAGTGGTAAGTTCACCTCATAAGTATGTACAGGGGTAAAAATTAAAATTTAAGTATCACACTCACACTTAGCTTTGTTAATTACACTTAAAATATTGTTACCATCACACAGTATTGTGCTATCTATTTCTGAATCTTTACAATCAAACTTATTAAACATTCTGTACTCCACTAGCATCAACTGTCCAATCTTTTCCCTCCTTTCATCTCCTGATAACCCATGCTCTCAAACTCAGTTTGCTCAATATCTGTCCCTTTGTCTCTGACCCACCAACAGTGAACAGGTATATCCTTTTCATTATATCCTCTCCAGCAACCATAGTATTTGTTTTTTTTAAAGTTTCATTCACACATCATACAATCCATCCTAAATGTACAATCAATGGATCCTGGTATAATCACATAGGCATTCATCACCACAATATAAATGAGAACATTGCCATTTCATCAGAAAAGAAAGAAGAAAAAAATCCCATACCCCTCCCTTATATCTCCTTACTTGACATTTAGCTTTGGCATGGTGTCTTTGTCACAATTAATGAAAGAATATTACAATGTTTCTGTCAACAATAGAACTTAGTTTGCATTAACTGAATTTTTCCCATATACCATTCCATCCCATACAGTGTCAGAATATATACTAAGGTATGTACATGAAGATATACATACCCATTGAGTATGGCTGAAAGAGGAAGACTGGGGTTGTGTGTATCAGCAGAAGGAAACCTGGAGGATAAAAAGTGGGACTGTATAACTCAGCAAAAGATAGAGTGGATGATGATGGTGGTTAATTGTACAAACATAAGATTTTACACGAAATAGAACAAATGTATGTTACTATTACAAAGTGTTAATGGTGGTGTGGTATATGGGAAAAAATGCAATTGATGCAAACTAAAGCCTACAGTTAGCAATAACATTGTAATAGTCTTTAATTAATTGTAGCAAAGGCATTATACAAAGGCTAAATGTCAATTGGGGGTATAAGGTAGGGGTATGGGATTTCTTTTTTCTTTCTTTTCAGAAGAAATGGGAATGATCTCATATGGAGTGTGGTATTGAATGCATAACTATGTGATTACACCATCAATTATATTCTTGGGATGGGGTGTATGGTGCGTGAATAAAACTGTTAAAAAAAATTTAAGTACCTACCACAGTGTGCTACATATCTTTATTGTTTCCTTACTCATGAATTTGAATTTATATTTGAGTAGAATTCAAGGATTTCACTTTTATTAATTCCCTAATTTTAGATTTATAAATCTGAATATGTTTACAAATACTACTAGAAAAACACTGTGAGATATATATAGTCTAGGCTGATGTATATATGAAAATATTTCTTTTTTCAAAATATCGGTCATTTTTCTTATGACTATTTGCATATTTAATGTAGAAGTTTCCCATATTGCACCACATACTCTAAGAGAATGGATTCCAAAAGCCACTGGCACACTGAAATCTCCTGGGAGCTTTAAAAAATTCTAATACCTGGGTATGAGCATCACAGATTCTTATTTAACTATTCCTGGGTGTGGCCTGGGTGCTCAGAGTTTGAAAACTCCAACTTTGATTTCAACAGGCATCAACATTTGAGAACAACTTCTCTAAGTAAGCTAAGACACAAAACAGGCCGTGGTACTCATAGTGTATGTTAAGGATATGCAGTATTAGCATGCCTGGGACCTTGGTAGAAAAGCAGAATCAAAGGCCTTATCCCAGAACTACAGAATCATGATTTCCATTTTCACAACATTCCAGGAAAGTCATATGTATGTTGAAGAATGGCCAGCAATGGCTTACAATTCATTTCTGCCTCAGAGGTCTATGTGAATCCAATATTTTATGCATGATTATTCCCTAAATCCACAACTTCTCTAATAAGAATAAAATATATCTTTAAAAAATTAATATGGGCAAAAAATGAAGGGGAATTAGGACATTCCCACACAAATAAAAGCTGACAGAGTTTGTCACCACTATGCCACCCCTAAAAGAAATGCTAATGTAAGTTTTTCTGGTTGAAAAGAATATATAGTAGACAACAGACTAAAACTGCATGAACAAATAAGGATCTCCAGCAAAAGAAACATCAGATCAAATACAATGCCACTATTATTGTTTTGGGAAGGTTATAATTCAACTTTCTACACATGCCAGGATCTGCAATATAAATGAATGAATGCAGGTAATTTGTGACAATAACTTCATAATGGTAGGGGACAGAGGGGTATATGAATGTAGTTATGTATATGATATTGAAATTAAGTTAATATAAAAACAAATGAGGGAGGGCGGGGCAAGATGGCAGACTGGTGAGCTGTATGTTTTAGTTACTCCTCCAGGAAAGTAGGTAGAAAGCCAGGAACTGCGTGGACTGGACACCACAGAGCAATCTGACTTTGGGCATACTTCATACAACACTCCTGAAAACGTTAAACTGCTGAGATCAGCGAAATCTGTAAGTTTTTGCGGCCAGGGGACCCGCGCCCCTTCCTGCCAGGCTCAGTCCCGGGGGAGGAGGGGCTGTCAGCTCCGGGAAGGAGAAGGGAGAACTGCAGTGGCAGCACTTATAGGAAACTCATTCTACTGATTCAAACTCCAACCATAGATAGACTGAGACCAGACACCAGAGAATCTGAGAGCAGCCAGCCCAGCAGAGAGGAAACAGGCATAGAAAAAAAACAACACGAAAAACTCCAAAATAAAAGCGGAGGATTTTTGGAGTTCTGGTGAACATAGAAAGGGGAAGGGCCCTGAGGCGCATATGCAAATCCCGAAGAAAAGCTGATCTCTCTGCCCTGTGGACTTTCCTTAATGGCCCTGGTTGCTTCGACTTTTAGCATATTAATAACCCATTAGATCTCTGAGGAGGGCCCGTTCTTTTTGTTTTTTTTTTTTTTTTTTTTTTTTTTTTAATCCTTTTTTCTTTTTCTAAAACAATTACTCTAAGAAGCCCAATACAGAAAGCTTCAAAGACTTGCAGTTTGGGCAGGTCAAGTCAAGAGCAGAACTAGGAGAGCTCTGAGACAAAAGGCAATAATCCAGTGGCTGAGAAAATTCACTAAACACCACAACTTCCCAAGAAAAGGGGGGTGTCCGCTCACAGCCATCATCCTGGTGGACAGGAAACATTCCTGCCCATCGCCAGCCCCATAGCCCAGAACTGCCCCAGACAACCCAGTGTGACAGAAGTGCTTCAAATAACAGGCACACACCACAAAACTGGGCGTGGACATTAGCCTTCCCTGCAACCTCAGCTGATTGTCCCAGAGTTGGGAAGGTAGAGCAGTGTGAATTAACAAAACCCCATTCAGCCATCATTTCAGCAGACTGGGAGCCTCCCTACACAGCCCAGCAGCCCAGAACTGCCCTGGGGGGACGGCACTCACCTGTGACATAGCACAGTCATCCCTCAACAGAGGACCCGGGGTGCACGGCCTGGAAGAGAGGCCCACTTGCAAGTCTCAGGAGCCATATGCCAATACCAAGGACTTGTGGGTCAGTGGCAGAGACAAACTGTGGCAGGACTGAACTGAAGGATTAGACTATTGCAGCAGCTTTAAAACTCTAGGATCACCAGGGAGATTTGATTGTTAGAGCCACCCCCCCCTTCCTGACTGCCCAGAAACACGCCCCATATACAGGGCAGGCAACACCAACTACACACACAAGCTTGGTACACCAATTGGACCCCACAAGACTCACTCCCCCACTCACCAAAAAGGCTAAGCAGGGGAGAACTGGCTTGTGGAGAACAGGTGGCTCGTGGACGCCACCTGCTGGTTAGTTAGAGAAAGTGTACTCCACGAAGCTGTAGATCTGATAAATTAGAGATAAGGACTTCAACTGGTCCACAAATCCTAAAAGAACCCTATCAAGTTCAGCAAATGCCACGAGGCCAAAAACAACAGAAAATTATAAAGCATATGAAAAAAACAGGCGATATGGATAACCCAAGCCCAAGCACCCAAATCAAAAGACCAGAAGAGACACAGCACCTAGAGCAGCTACTCAAAGAACTAAAGATGAACAATGAGACCATAGTACGGGAGATAAAGGAAATCAAGAAGACCCTAGAAGAGCATAAAGAAGACATTGCAAGACTAAATAAAAAAATGGATGATCTTATGGAAATTAAAGAAACTGTTGACCAAATTAAAAAGATTCTGGACACTCATAGTACAAGACTAGAGGAAGTTGAACAACGAATCAGTGACCTCGAAGATGACAAAATGGAAAATGAAAGCATAAAAGAAAGAATGGGGAAAAAAATTGAAAAAATCAAAATGGACCTCAGGGATATGATAGATAATATGAAACGTCCAAATATAAGACTCATTGGTGTCTCAGAAGGGGAAGAAAAGGGTAAAGGTCTAGGAAGAGTATTCAAAGAAATTGTTGGGGAAAACTTCCCAAATCTTCTAAACAACATAAATACAAAAATCATAAATGCTAAACGAACTCCAAATAGAATAAATCCAAATAAACCCACTCCGAGACATATACTGATCACACTATCAAACACAGAAGAGAAGGAGCAAGTTCTGAAAGCAGCAAGAGAAAAGCAATTCACCACATACAAAGGAAACAGCATAAGACTAAGTAGTGACTACTCAGCAGCCACCATGGAGGCGAGAAGGCAGTGGCACGATATATTTAAAATTCTGAGTGAGAAAAATTTCCAGCCAAGAATACTTTATCCAGCAAAGCTCTCCTTCAAATTTGAGGGAGACCTTAAATTTTTCACAGACAAACAAATGCTGAGAGAATTTGCTAACAAGAGACCTGCCCTACTGGAGATACTAAAGGGAGCCCTACAGACAGAGAAACAAAGACAGGACAGACAGACTTGGAGAAAGGTTCAGTACTAAAGAGATTCGGTATGGGTACAATAAAGGATATTAATAGACAGAGGGGAAAAATATGACAAACATAAACCAAAGGATAAGATGGCCGATTCAAGAAATGCCTTCACGGTTATAACGTTGAATGTAAATGGATTAAACTCCCCAATTAAAAGATATAGATTCGCAGAATGGATCAAAAAAAATGAACCATCAATATGTTGCATACAAGAGACTCATCTTAGACACAGGGACACAAAGAAACTGAAAGTGAAAGGATGGAAAAAAATACTTCATGCAAGCTACAGCCAAAAGAAAGCAGGTGTAGCAATATTAATCTCAGATAAAATAGACATCAAATGCAGGGATGTTTTGAGAGACAAAGAAGGCCACTACATACTAATAAAAGGGGCAATTCGGCAAGAAGAAATAACAATCGTAAATGTCTATGCACCGAACCAAGGTGCCACAAAATACATGAGAGAAACACTGGTAAAACTAGAGGAAGCAATTGATGTTTCCACAATAATTGTGGGAGACTTCAACACATCACTCTCTCCTATAGATAGATCAACCAGACAGAAGACCAATAAGGAAATTGAAAACCTAAACAATCTGATAAATGAATTAGATTTAACAGACATATACAGGACATTACATCCCAAATCACCAGGATACACATACTTTTCTAGTGCTCATGGAACTTTCTCCAGAATAGATCATATGCTGGGACATAAAACAAGCCTCAATAAATTTAAAAAGATCGAAATTATTCAAAGCACATTCTCTGACCACAATGGAATACAATTAGAAGTCAATAACCATCAGAGACTTAGAAAATTCACAAATACCTGGAGGTTAAACAACACACTCCTAAACAATCAGTGGGTTAAAGAAGAAATAGCAAGAGAAATTGCTAAATATATACAGAAGAATGAAAATGAGAACACAACATACCAAAACCTATGGGATGCAGCAAAAGCAGTGCTGAGGGGGAAATTTATAGCACTAAACGCATATATTAAAAAGGAAGAAAGAGCCAAAATCAAAGAACTAATGGATCAACTGAAGAAGCTAGAAAATGAACAGCAAACCAATCCAAACCAAGTAGAAGAAAAGAAATAACAAGGATTAAAGCAGAAATAAATGACATAGAGAACAAAAAAACAATAGAGAGGATAACTATCACCAAAAGTTGGTTCTTTGAGAAGATCAACAAGATTGACAAGCCCCTAGCTAGGCTGACAAAATCAAAAAGAGAGAAGACCCATATAAACAAAATAATGAATGAAAAAGGTGACATAACTGCAGATCCTGAAGAAATTTAAAAAATTATAAGAGGATACTATGAACAACTGTACGGCAACAAACTGGATAATGTAGAGGAAATGGACAATTTCCTGGAAACATATGAACAACCTAGACTGACCAGAGAAGAAATAGAAGACCTCAACCAACCCATCACAAGCAAAGAGATCCAATCAGTCATCAAAAATCTTCCCACAAATAAATGCCCAGGGCCAGATGGCTTCACAGGGGAATTCTACTAAACTTTCCAGAAAGAACTGACACCAATCTTACTCAAACTCTTTCAAAACATTGAAGAAAATGGAACACTACCTAACTCATTTTATGAAGCTAACATCAATCTAATACCAAAACCAGGCAAAGATGTTACAAAAAAGGAAAACTACCGGCCAATTTCCCTAATGAATATAGATGCAAAAATCCTCAACAAAATACTTGCAAATCGAATCCAAAGACACATTAAAAAAATCATACACCATGACCAAGTGGGGTTTATTCCAGGCATGCAAGGATGGTTCAACATAAGAAAATCAATCAATGTATTACAACACATTAACAAGTCAAAAGGGAAAAATCAATTGATCATCTCAATAGATGCTGAAAAAGCATTTGACAAAATCCAACATCCCTTTTTGATAAAAACACTTCAAAAGGTAGGAATTGAAGGAAACTTCCTGAACATGATAAAGAGCATATATGAAAAACCCACAGCCAGCATAGTACTCAATGGAGAGAGACTGAAAGCCTTCCCTCTAAGATCAGGAACAAGACAAGGATGCCTGCTATCACCACTGTTATTCAACATTGTGCTGGAAGTGCTAGCCAGGGCAATCCGGCAAGACAAAGAAATAAAAGGCATCCAAATTGGAAAAGAAGAAGTAAAACTGTCATTGTTTGCAGATGATATGATCTTATATCTAGAAAACCCTGAGAAATCGACGATACAGCTACTAGAGCTAATAAACAAATTTAGCAAAGTAGCGGGATACAAGGTTAATGCACATAAGTCAGTAATGTTTCTATATGCTAGAAATGAACAAACTGAAGAGACACTCAAGAAAAAGATAACATTTTCAACAGCAACTAAAAAAATCAAGTACCTAGGAATAAACTTAACCAAAGATGTAAAAGACCTATACAAAGAAAACTACATAACTCTACTAAAAGAAATAGAAGGGGACCTTAAAAGATGGAAAAATATTCCATGTTCATGGATAGGAAGAATAAATGTCATTAAGATGTCAATTCTACCCAAACTCATCTACAGATTCAATGCAATCCCAATCAAAATTCCAACAACCTACTTTGCAGACTTGGAAAAGCTAGTTATCAAATTTATTTGGAAAGGGAAGATGCCTCGAATTGCTAAAGACACTCTAAAAAAGAAAAACGAAGTGGGAGGACTTACACTCCCTGACTTTGAAGCTTATTATAAAGCCACAGTTGCCAAAACAGCATGGTACTGGCACAAAGATAGACATATAGATCAATGGAATCGAATTGAGAATTCGGAGATAGACCCTCAGATCTATGGCCGACTGATATTCGATAAGGCCCCCAAAGTCACTGAACTGAGTCATAATGGTCTTTTCAACAAATGGGGCTGGGAGAGTTGGATATCCATATCCAAAAGAATGAAAGAGGACCCCTACCTCACCCCCTACACAAAAATTAACTCAAAATGGACCAAAGATCTCAATATAAAAGAAAGTACCATAAAACTCCTAGAAGATAATGTAGGAAAACATCTTCAAGACCTTGTATTAGGCGGCCACTTCCTAGACTTTACACCCAAAGCACAAGCAACAAAAGAAAAAATAGATAAATGGGAACTCCTCAATTATAAAATGGGCAAAAGATATGAAAAGACAGTTCTCTGAAGAGGAAATACAAATGGCCAAGAAACACATGAAAAAATGTTCAGCTTCACTAGCTATTAGAGAGATGCAAATTAAGACCACAATGAGATACCATCTAACACCGGTTAGAATGGCTGCCATTAAACAAACAGGAAACTACAAATGCTGGAGGGGATGTGGAGAAATTGGAACTCTTATTCACTGTTGGTGGGACTGTATAATGGTTCAGCCACTCTGGAAGTCAGTCTGGCAGTTCCTTAGAAAACTAGATATAGAGCTACCATTCGATCCAGCGATCGCACTTCTCGGTATATACCCGGAAGATCGGAAAGCAGTGACACGAACAGATATCTGCACGCCAATGTTCATAGCAGCATTATTCACAATTGCCAAAAGATGGAAACAACCCAAATGTCCTTCAACAGATGAGTGGATAAATAAAATGTGGTATATACACACGATGGAATACTACGCGGCAGTAAGAAGGAACGATCTCGTGAAACATATGACAACATGGATGAACCTTGAAGACATAATGCTAAGCGAAATAAGCCAGGCACAAAAAGAGAAATATTATATGCCACCACTAATGTGAACTTTGAAAAATGTAAAACAAATGGCTTATAATGTAGAATGTAGGGGAACTAGCAATAGAGAGCAATTAAGGAAGGGGGAACAATAATCCAAGAAGAACAGATAAGCTATTTAACGTTCTCTGGGGATGCCCAGGAATGACTATAGTCTGTTAATTTCTGATGGATATAGTAGGACCAAGTTCACAGAAATGTTGCTATATTAGGTAACTTTCTTGGGGTAAAGTAGGAACATGTTGGAAGTTAAGCAGTTATCTTAGGTTAGTTGTCTTTTTCTTACTCCCTTGTTATGGTCTCTTTGAAATGTTCTTTTATTGTATGTTTGTTTTCTTTTTAACTTTTTTTTCATACAGTTGATTTAAAAAAGAAGGGAAAGTTAAAAAAAAAAAAAAAAAACAAGGGAAAAAAAAAGATGTAGTGCCCCCTTGAGGAGCCTGTGGAGAATGCAGGGGTATTCGCCTACCCCACCTCCATGGTTGCTAACATGACCACAGACATAGGGGACTGGTGGTTTGATGGGTTGAGCCCTCTACCACAGGTTTTACCCTTGGGAAGACGGTTGCTGCAAACGAGAGGCTAGGCCTCCCTATGGTTGTGCCTAAGAGCCTCCTCCCGAATGCCTCTTTGTTGCTCAGATGTGGCCCTGTCTCTCTAGCTAAGCCAACTTGAAAGGTGAAATCACTGCCCTCCCCCCTACGTGGGATCAGACACCCAGGGGAGTGAATCTCCCTGGCAACGTGGAATATGACTCCGGGGGAGGAATGTAGACCTAGCATCGTGGGACGGAGAACATCTTCTTGACCAAAAGGGGGATGTGAAAGGAAATGAAATAAGCTTCAGTGGCAGAGAGAATCCAAAAGGAGCCGAGAGGTCACTCTGGTGGGCACTCTTACGCACACTTTAGACAACCCTTTTTAGGTTCTAAAGAATTGGGGTAGCTGGTGGTGGATACCTGAAACTATCAAACTACAACCCAGAACCCATGAATCTCGAAGACAGTTGTATAAAAATGTAGCTTATGAGGGGTGACAAGGGGATTGGGAAAGCCATAAGGACCACACTCCACTTTGTCTAGTTTATGGATGGATGAGTAGAAAAATAGGGGAAGGAAACAAACAGACAAAGGTACCCAGTGTTCTTTTTTACTTCAATTGCTCTTTTTCACTCTAATTATTATTCTTGTTATTCTTGTGTGTGTGCTAATGAAGGTGTCAGGGATTGATTTGGGTGATGAATGTACAACTATGTAATGGTACTGTGAACAATCGAAAGTACGATTTGTTTTGTATGACTGCGTGGTATATGAATATATCTCAATAAAATGAAGATTAAAAAAAAAAAAAAAGACATAATGCTGAGCAAAATAAGCCAGGCACAAAAAGAGAGATATTGTATGTTACCACTAATGTGAATTCTGTGAAAAATGTACAATGTTTTATACTGTAGAATGTAGGGGACCTAGAGATACCAATTAGTGGAGGGGGAATGATAATCTAATAAGAACAGATAAACTATGGAGGGTAATCTCAATGTTATGGGAATGCTCAGGAATGATTATGGTTTGTAAACTTTCTTGGATATAGTAAGATCATGTTGGAAGCAATAGTTATTTTAGGTTTTTTTTTTCTCTTATTCCTTTGTTTTCTTAGGGTTGTTAATTTTCTTGGGGTATGGTAGGAACATGTTGGAAGCAATGTAGTTATTTTAGATTATTTGTTTTTCTTACTCCTCTGTTTGGACATGGTTTATTAATTTTCTTGGGGTATGGTAGGAACATATTGGAAGCAAAGTAGTTATTTTAGGTTATTTGTTTTCCTTAATCCATTGCTTTGTTTGAAACGTTGTGGGGATTTTTTGGTTGTTGTTTGCCTGTTTGTTTTTAATTTTTTGATAAACAAAGTTAAAAAACTTGAAAAAAAATCAGTAGAAAAATGGGAGTAAAAACTAAATGACAAATAGGGTGGGATGGGGGGATGGTTTGGGTATTCTCTTTTCACATTTATTTTTTATTCTTATTCTGATTCTTTCTGATGTAAGGAAAATGTTCAGAAATAGATTGTGGTGATGAACGCATAACTATATGATCATACTGTGAACAGTTGATTGTATACCATGGATGACTGTATGGTTTGTGAATATATTTCAATAAAACTGAATTAAAAAAAACAAAACAAATGAGGCTTGTTACAGATACAGGATGTTAAATTTAAGTCCATTGTAACCAGAAATAGTGGAAAAATATGCACAAGAAATGAGAAGCATTTCTAACTGTTCACTACATAAATGGGCAAAGTACTTGAATAGACATTTATTCAAAGAGGATGTACAGATGCCAATGAGCACATGAAAAGATGTTCAATATCATTCATTGACCATTGCGGAGGTGCAAATCAAAGCCATAGTGAGCTAACAACTCACACTCACAAGAAAGACAATTATTAAGAAACAGAAATTAACAAGTACTGAGGAGAATACAGAGAAACGGCAATCTTAATACACTGCTGCCGGGAATATGTGATGGTGCAGATGCTGTGTGAGAATACTTTGGCAGTTCCTAAGACAATTGCAAAACTAGGTATATACTAAAATAACTGAAAGTAAGGACACAGGTGGATATTTGTACTTCAAAGTTAAAGAGTACCATTATTTACAGTAGCCAGGGGGTGGAGGCAACCCAAAGATCCACAGCATATGAATGCATACACAGAATGTATTGTATACAC
This sequence comes from Choloepus didactylus, assembly GCF_015220235.1. Classification (NCBI taxonomy): domain Eukaryota; kingdom Metazoa; phylum Chordata; class Mammalia; order Pilosa; family Megalonychidae; genus Choloepus; species Choloepus didactylus. Next base: position 62,582,147 of record NC_051326.1, on the reverse strand, counting down.
TCAATGGGATACTGTTCAGCCTGGAGAGGAGTGAGATTATAATAATGCTGCTACAAAGAATGAACCTTGATGACAAGAGGGACTGATATTGTATGATTCCATTTCTATGAAACAGCTAAGTATGTAAATTCACAGAGACAGTAAGGATTGCAGGGATAGAGGAGAATGGAGAGTGGGGAACTAATGCATTATGGTTGCTGTGTTTTGTTTTTTTGTTTTTCAGGTGATGGCAAATTTTGGGTAACGGATTGTGGTGAAGGAAGCAAAGTATTGTGAATGTGATTAATCCCACTAAATTGAATGTCTTCAAGAAGTTGAGATGTGAAAGTTCAACTTGCATATACATTTCTCAACTAACAAAATACTGAGACAGATAGAGACTAAAGAGACAATAAAGGCAGTATCAGACTGGATGTAATAATGCTGAAGAAAATGCCCAAAAACATATTATGATGTGAACAAATTGTCCCAACTTACCATCCACCCAGATAACCAGATCATCAACTTTTTAAAAGTTTTTCCACATTTTCTTATCATTTTATTTTTCTTTTTCTATCTTCTCAACATTTGAGAGGTTTTATACAACACGCTCCATGAACACTTAATATTTCATTATATATGTGTTAAGAACAAGAATACTCACCTATGTAACTACCTTAAATGTAACTATCAAGTCCATGCTTTGGCATGGTACATTTGTTACAACTGATGAAAGTACCTTTCATAAGTGTAGTAACTATAGCTCATGATTTAATTTAAGGTAAATTATTTGTGGTGCGTTGTGTAGTTCCATGGATTTTTTATTCTAGTACTACCTTTTAAAACTCACCTTTAGATGGTAGTGAGGAGAGACAGGGCAAAAAACCAGCTCCATGAAAAATACAAGATAAGAACCAGAAAGTGACCCAGAACACCAGTTTCAATGATGCACCAGCTGGACAAGGTCCGCTAAATCCATAGGGGCCGTTCATTAGGTGAAACCCAGGGTATGCATTCTGAAATGAGTGAGTAAGCCTGCTGACTATCCGGCAGCCACACTGCAGTGTGGGGAAACTGTGGGTTGGCGTTTGGAATCAGAATAGTTCTCTTTTAAAAACCCAAAAGTGGCTGCAGATACAGGAGTGAGAACTGCACAGTGAAATGAGGCAGGAATGGTGTATCCACAACCTGTGGGTACACATCAATATCTGGCATGGATGATAGCCTATCGCACACCTGCTACTAACTGTCTTGGAGCTATGAAGGCAGAGGTTAGCCAAAAGGGGAAAATACCACACCCCTTTCAGCTATGTTCCTGGAGGGCTGGGAACACTCCTGCCCGGTGCCAGGACCACAGCTGAGAGCTGCGCCAAAAAACCCAGTGCGATGAGCAACATGCGCACACACCACAATCTTAGGCATGGACAATAGCCTTTCGTGCACCCATAGCTAATTGTCCTAAAGGTAGGAAGGCAGAGCTGTGTGAAAAGGGAGACACTAACATGCCCCATACATCCATCCTTTCAGCAGACTGGGGACACTCCTACACGGCCTGGCAGCCCAGAACTTCCCTTGAGGGATGGCATGCACTTGTGACTTAGGACAGCCTTCACTCAGCAGATAGACCCACTCAGAAATCCCAGGGACCATATGCCAATACCAAGGACTTATGGGTCAGAGCAGAAACAATCTGTGGCAAGACTGAACTGAAGGTTTAGACTCTTGCAAGAGCATTGAATCTCCATGTACACCTGGGAGGTTTGATTATTAAAGTCGCCCTCCCTCCCTAAGCGCTCAGACACACGCCCCACATCCAGGGCGGATATCACCGATTACACACTCAAACTTGGTGCACGAATTGGACTCCCACAAAAAACAGACCCCCAGAAACCACAAAGACAAAGTTGGGGAGAACTGGCTTGGGGGGAATAGGTGGCTCATGGATGCCACCTCCTGGTTAGTGAGAGAACATGTATGGAACCAAGCTAAAGATCTGACAAATCAGAGATAAGTCTTTGAATTAGCCTACATATCATGAAAGAACCCTATAAAGTTAAGCAATTGCCAAGAGGAGAAAAACAACAGAAAATTTTAAAGCATATGAAAAAAACCAGACGATATGGATAACCCAAACCCAAACACCCAAATCAAAAACAGAGGAGATGCAGTACTTGGAGCAATTAATCAAAGAACTAAAGAAAAACAAGAGCATGGCACAGGATACAAGGGACATGAAGAAGACCCTAGAAGAGCACAAAGAAGAAATTGCAATAGTAAATAAAAAAACAGATGACTTTACAGAAATAAAAGAAACTGTTGACTGCATTAAAAAGATTCTGGATACTCACAGTACAAGACTACAGCAAGCTGAACAACCTGGAGGATGAGAAAACAGAAAATGAAAGAACAAAAGAAAGAATGGGAAAAAATTTTAAAAAATCAAAATGGACCTCAGGGATATGACAGATAATTTAAAAAGTCCAAATACAAGACTCATTGGTGACCCAGAAGGGAAAGAGAAGGGCAAAGGTCTAGAAAGAGTTTTCAAAGAAATTGTAGGGGAAAATTTCCCAAACCTTCTACACAACATAAATACACAAACCATAAATGCCCAGCGAACTCGAAACAAAATCAATCCAAATAACCCACAGTAAGACATATTCTGATCAGACTGTCAAATACTGAAGAGAAGGAGCAAGTTCTGAAAGCAGCAGGAGAAAAGCAATTCACCACATACAAAGGAAACAATACAAGGCTAAGTAGTGACTACTCAGCAGCCACCATGGAGGCGAGATGGCAGTGGCATGACATATTTAAAATTCTAAAAGAGAAAAATTGCCAACCAAGAATTCCTTATCCACCAAAGCTCTCCTTCAAATTTGAGGGGGAGCTTAAATTTTTCACAAACAAATCCTGAGAGATTTTGCTAAAAAAAGATCTGCCCTACTTGAGATACTAAAGGGAGTCCTACCAACAGAGAAACAAAAAAAGGAGAGAGAGATATGGAGACAGGTTCAGTACTAAAGAGATTCATTATTGGCTCATTAAAAGACAATAAGAGACAAAGGGAAAAAATATATCTGACAAACATAAACCAAAGAATAGGATGGCTCATTCAAGAAATGCCTTCACAATAATAACAATGAATGTAAATGGATTAAACTCACCAATTAAAAGATGCAGATTGGCAGAAGGGATCAAAACATATGAACCATCAATATGTTGCATACAAGAGACTCTCTTAGACAAAGGGACACAAAGAAATTGAAAGTGAAAGGACGAAAAAAATATTTCATGCACGCTTCACCCAAAAGAAAGCAGGAGTAGCAATATTAATCTTGGATAGAATAGACTTTAATTTCAAGGATGATAAGAGAGACAAAGAAGGCCACTACATACTAATAAAAGGGGCAATTCAACAAGAAGAAATAACAATCATAAATGTTTATGCACCTAATCAAGGTGTCATAAAATACATGAGACAAACACTGGCAAAACTAAAGGAAGCAACTGATGTTTCCACAATAATTGTGGGAGGCTTCAACACATCACTCTCTCCTATAGATAGATCAACCAGACAGAAGACTAACAAGGAAACTGAAAACCTAAACAATCTGATAAATGAATTTGATTTAACAAATATAGAACATTACATTCCATATCACCAGGATACACATTCTTCTCTAGTGCTCACGGAAGTTTCTCCAGAATAGACCATATGCTGGGACATAAAACAAGCCTTAATAAATTTAAAAAAATTGAAATTATTCAAAGCACAGTCTCTGACAACAATGGAATACAATTAGAAGTCAATAACCATCAGAGACTTAGAAAATTCACAAATACCTGGAGGTTAAACAACACACACCTAAATAATCGGGGGGTTAAAGAAGAAATATCAGAGAAATTGCTAAATATATAGAAATGAATGAAAATGAGAGTACAACATACCAAACCCTAAGGGATGTCGCAAAAGCAGTACTGAGGGGGAAATTTATAGCACTATATGCATGCATCAAAAAGGAAGAAAGAGCTAAAACCAAAGAACTAATGAAACAACTTAAGCTGGAAAATGAACAGCAAACCAATTCTAAACTGAGTAGAAGAAAAGAAATAACAAGGATTAAAGCACAAATAAATGACATAGAGAAAAAAAAAACAGCAGAAAGAATAGATAACACCAAGAGTTGGTTCTTTGAGAAGATATACAAGATGGACAAGCCCCTAGCTAGACAGACAAAATCAAAATGAGAGAAGACCCACATAAACAAAATAATGAATCAGAAAGGTGACATTACTGCGGACCCCAGTAATAATGAATGAAAAGGGTGACATAACTGCAGATCCTGAAGAAATTAAAAACATTATAAGAGGATACTATGAACAACTGTATGGCAACAAACTGGATAATGTAGAGGAAATGGACAATTTCCTGGAAACATATGAACAACCTAGACTGACCAGAGAAGAAACAGAAGATCTCAACCAACCAATCACAAGCAAAGAGATCCAATCAGTCATCAAAAAGCTTCCCACAAATAAATGCCCAGGGCCACACAGCTTCAAAGGGGAATTCTACCGAACTTTCCAAAAAGAACTGACACCAATATCACTTCAACTCTTTCAAAACCTTGAAGAAAATGGAAAACTACCTAACACATTTTATGAAGCTAACATCAGTCTAACACCAAAACCAGGCGAAGATGTCACTAAAAAGGAAAACTACAGGCCAATCTCCCTAATGAATATAGATGCAAAAATTCTCAACAAAATACTTGCAAATGGAATCCAAAGACACGTCAAAAAATCATACACCATGATCAAGTGGGGTTCACTCCAGGCATGCAAGGATGGTTCAACATAAGAAAATCAATGTATTGGAACACATTAACAAATCAAAAGAGAAAAATCAAATGACCATCTCAATAGATGCTGAACAAGCGTTAAACAAAATTCAACATCCCTTTTTGATAAAAACACTTCAAAAGGTAGGAATTGAAGGAAACTTCCTCAATATGATAAAGAGCATACATGAAAAATCCACAGCCAGCATAGTACTCAATGGTGACAGACTGAAAGCCTTCCCTCTAAGATCAGGAATGAGATAAGGATGCCCGCTCTCACCACTGTTATTCAACATTGTACTGGAAGTGCTAGCCAGGGCAATCTGGGAAGACAATCAAATAAAAGGCATCCAAATTGGGAAGGAAGAAGTGAAACTGTCATTGTTTGCAGATGATATGATCTTATATCTGGAAAACCCTGAGAAATCAACGATACAGCTACTGAAATTAAACAAACTTAGCAAAGTAGCAGGATACAAGATTAATGCACATAAATCAGTAATGTTTCTATATGCTAGAAATGAACAAAGTGAAGAGACACTCAAGAAAAAGATACCATTTTCAATAGCAACTAAACAAATCAAGTACCTAGGAATAAACTTAACCAAAGATGTAAAAGACCTATACAAAGAGAACTACATAATTCTACTAAAAGAAATAGAAAGGGACCTAAAAAGATGGGAAAATATTCCATGTTCATGGATAGGAAGGCTAAATGCCATTAAGATGTCAATTCTACCCAAACTCATCTACAGATTCAATGCAATCCCAATCAAAATCCTAACAACCTACTTTGCAGACTTGGAAATGCTAGTTATCAAATTTATTTGGAAAGGGAAGATGCCTTGAACTGCTAAAAACACACTAAAAAAGAAAAATGAAGTGGGAGGACTTACACTCCCTGACTTTGAAGCTTAGTATAAAGCCACAGTAGTCAAAAGAGCATTGTACTGGCACAAAGACAGACATATTGGTCAATGGAATCAAACTGAGAATTCAGAGATAGTTCCCCGGATCTATGGCCAAATGATCTTTCAGAAGGCCCTCAAAGCCACTGAACTGGGACATAATAGTCTTTTCAACAAATGGGGCCGGGAAGAGTGGGATACCCATATCCAAAAGAATGAAAGAAGACCGCTAACTCACACCCTACACAAAAATTAACTCAAAGTGGATCAAAGACCTCAATATAAAAGCCAATACCATAAAACTCCTAGAAGATAATGTAGGGAGACCCCTTCAAGGCCTCGTATTAGGAGGGCACTTCCTAGACCTTACACCCAAAGCACAAGCAACAAAGGAAAAAATGGATAAATGGGAACTCCTCAAGCTTAGAAGTTTCTGTACCTCAAAGGAATTTGTCAAAAAGGTGAAGAGGCAGCCAACTCAATGGGAAAAAAATTTTGGAAACCATGTATCTGACAAAAGACTGATATCTTGCATATAAAAAGATATCATACAACTCAATGACAATAGTACAGACAGCCCAATTATAAAAAAGGCAAAAGATATGAAGGGATAGTTCTCTGAAGGGGAAATAAAAATGGCCAAGAAACACATGAAAAAATGTTCAGCTTCACTATTAGAGAGATGCAAATTAAGACCACAACGAGATACCATCTCGTATCAATTAGGTTGGCTGCCATCAAAAAAAAGGAAACTACAAATGCTGGAGGGGATGTGGAGAGATTGGAACTCTTATTCATTGTTGGTGGAACTGTATAATGGTTCAGCCACTCTGGAAGACAGTCCGGCAATTCCTTAGAAAACTAGATATAGAGTTACCCTTCGATCCAGCAATTGCACTTCTAGGTATATACCTGGAAGATCTGAAAGTAATGATGTGAACAGATACCTGCACACCAATATTCATAGCAGCATTATTCACAATTGCCAAGAGATGGAAACAACCCAAATGTCCTTCAACGGATGAATGGATAAATAAAACGTGGTATATATACACAATAGAAAACTACGCAGCAGTAAGAAGGAACAATGTCATGAAACATATGACGACTTGGGTGAACCTTGAAAACATAATGCTAAGTGAAATAAGCCAGGCACAAAAAGAGAAATATTATATGCTACCATTAATATGAACATTTGTGGGGAAGAATGCAGGGGTGTTGGGCTTCTCCACCTCGTTGGTTGCTGATGTGCTCACAGACATGGGGGACTGGTCACTTGATGGGCTGAGCCTTAAATCACGGTACTTCCCCTTGGGAAGAGTGTTACTGCAAAGGAAAGGCTAGGCCTGCTTATAATTGTGCCTAAGTGTCTCTTCCTGAATGCCTGTTTGTTGCTCAGATGTGGCCCTCTCTCTCTAGCTAAGTCAACTTGGCAGATGAAATCACTGCCCCCTCCCCCACTACATGGGATCTGATACCCAGGGGTATAAATCCCCCTGGCAATGTGGAACATGACTCCCGGGCAGGAATCTAGACCCGGCACTCTGGGATGGAGAACATCTTCTTGACCAAAAGGGGGATTTGAAAGGAAATGAAATAAGTTTCAGTGGTTGAGAGATTCCAAAAGGAGCCAAGAGTTCACTCTGGTGAGCACTCTTATGCACAATATAGATAACCCTTTTTAGGTTCTAGTGACTTGGAATAGCTAGCAGTAAATGCCTGAAACTATCTAATTACAACCCAGAACCCTGGAATCTTGAAGATGATTGTGTAAACAGTGTAGCTTATGAGGGGTGAGAATGTGATTGGGAAAGCCATGTGGATCACACTCCCCTTCATCCAGTGTATGGATGGATGAGTAGAAAAACAAGGGGAAAAAGAAAACACCCAGTTTTCTTTTTACTTTAATTGTTCTTTTTCACTTTAATTTTTATTCTTATTACTTTAGTCTGTGTGGTAATGAAAATGTTCAAAAATTAATTTTGGTGATGGACACACAACTATATGGTGGTACTGTGAACAACTGATTGTACACTTTGTATGACTGCATGGTATGTGAATATATTTCAATAAAATTGAATTATTTAAAAAAAATCTTTAAATCATATTCAAACATATAATTAAGTGCTGTTAATTACATTCACAGTGCTGTGCTACCATCAACACTCCACCCTGAACCAAATAATTTCCATCATTACAAATAGAAACTCGACATTTTAAGCATTAACTGCCTATTCCCTACACTCACCATATCCCTCTGTAATCTATATTCTACTTCTAACTCTCTGAGTTTGTTCTTTTAGCTATTTCAACCACTGTTTAATACATCAGTGAGGCCATATAATAGGTGTCCTTTCTGTGTCTGGTTTATTTCACTCAAATGATGTCTCCAAGGTTCATTCACATTTTCACATGTATAACAACTTCATTCCTTTTTAAGACTAAATACTATTCTATTGGGTATATATACCACACTTTATCCATTCATTGATTGATAGGACACTGGGATGCGCCTAACTTTTGGCAATTGTGAATAATGCCACTATGAATATCAATGTTCAAATAACTGCACTAGTTCCTGCTTGCATAAGTATATACGTAGAAGTGGAATTGCCAGGTCATGTGGTAATTCTGTACTTAACTTTAAGAGGAACCACCAAACTGTATTTCACAATGCTTGCAAAATTTTACATTCCCAACAGCAATGAATTAGTATCCCTATTTCTTGACATCCACTCCAACACTTGCAATTTTCCATGTTTTTTAACAGTAGCCTTGTAATGGATGTGAAATAGTATCTATTTACATTTACCTAATGGCTAATGATGTTGAATATTTCCCATTATTTCTAACCCTTTTCTGTCTCTTTCAGTCCAGACTGGCAGTGGTTCCATTCATACAGGTCCCACCAAAAACTTGTCAGTTTTGTATGTAGAAAACAGGGGTCCAATCTATCAGACAGTAGGACTTTTCCATAGATCCTTCCTGGGTAACAGCATCTCCAATTGTGATGTGCACTGAAATGTCTGACTGTATCCATGTTCACTTAAACCCTCACAGTATGTACTACTCTCTAGGGATTCATTTTCCAGAAGCTCAGAATTTTCCAAATCACCAATTTCTGGTTCTTTTGTGTCCAGGAATTCAGTTCTGAACTTATCCCTTTCCACTAGCATTTTACCATAAGCTATAAGTAGAAAACATGCTGCAATTTCCACATTTAGCTTAGAAATCTCTTTGACTAAGTATCCAAGCTCATCACCTTTAAGTTCTGCCTTCCATCTATCGAACTCAATGTTGCCAAGATATTTGCTACTTGAAAACAAGGAAGTCATTTCCTCTAGCTTTAAATAACATATTCATTTCCTTCTAAGGCCTCATCAGGAAAACTGTCACATCCAGTCTCTTAATCAATCTAGGCTTTTTCTATCAAGCACCTCACAATTCTTCCAGCCTCTACCAATTACCCAATTCCAAAGCCACTTCCATATTTTTCATATTTGCAGAAACAGGATCCCACTCTCTCGGTACCAAAATCTGTTTTAGTTTCCTATGCTGCTCTAGCAAATACCAGGGAACAGGTTGGCTTGAACAATGGGAATCTATATACTCACATTAATTAAAAGGTGTTATTAACACTGAGTTAGAGTCTGAGAAAATGTCCAAATCAAGGTATCAAGATGTTTTGTTTCTGAAGAATGGCTGCTGGTGATCCTTGGCTCATCTGCAACAAGGCAGCATCTGCTGATCTCTTTCAGGTTTTATATTTTCTCTGTCTTCCTCCCATTTATAAAGTCCTTCAGTAATATGACTAAGATCCATCCTGAATGAGGTGGTGTGTAGTTTGGACTTATTATGTCCCCCAGAGAAAGCCATGTTCTTTAATGCAATCTTGTGGGGCAGATGTATTAGTATTCATGAGGTTGGAACCTTTAGATTGAATGTTTCCATGGAGATGTGACTCTGGAGAAGCTAAGAGAGGACCCCCAGACACTTAGAGAAACACCCTGGGAGAAAGAAGCAAGGACACATACGAGCTGAGAAAGGGGAACCGAAACAAATTCCGGAGCAAGCAGACATAAACCATGTGCCTTTTCAGCTGACAAAGGTGATCTGGAAGCCATTGGCCAAACTTCAGTGAAGGGATCCTTTCATTGATGCCTTCGTTTGGAAACTTTTATGGCTGGAGAACTGTAAATCTGTAGCCAAATAAACCCCCTTTGTAAAAGCCAATCTATTTCTGGTATTTTGCCTAACAGCAGCATTAGCAAACCAGAACAGGTGGGTCACACTTTAACTATATACCTACTGGATACTTATGTTGTGTTTTCTAGGTTTAAGCCTAAAGTATTATTTACTCAGTGTCTCATACAGTCTCCCAGCCCCTTATCAATGGGTAAGTAGGGAATGGATTAACCTTAAGAACATAATTTTTCTGGACAACATATACTTCAAAACCATAATTTTAGTGTTTATAAAAACTGTATTGAAGTTTGAATATCTGTTTTAAATAAATATTTACCTTTAAATTTAAAATGGAAATGAGGCTATCCTAAATCATAGCCTGATGAAGACACTACTCTGTACATCTTGCCACCTAATGGCAGGATCCATTCCCCTCAGAAACCTTTGTTTGGAAGGATTCAAAATAGCTTTAAATATCAATACTTTATCATTTTTTTTTTTGCTCTTGAAGCTTTAGTATAGTCTCATAATTTCATGTAACTAATTTTCCATAACTACCACCGTAATTTTTATGTATTATTGATAAAATAAATATACTACTCCTTGCTCACATCTACCTGTCTGCTATGTTTTAGGGTATATGAAGAAAGAGCTACACCAGATTATTTCTCAGAAATGGATGATGAATATGTGCTATGATGGATGCAATGCTAGAGGTGGGAAGTTCCAATGTGATATAAAATTGGTAATAAAGGAAATGAGAATGTCTGAATACTATTATAGTCCTGCTGGATACTTGTTTTCTAGGTTTTAGCCTAAAGTAATATTTACCTAGGGTCTCATATAGTCTCCCAGCCCCTTATCACTTCATTCATGATGACTTAACTTGATTGTTGATGGGGAGATGTTACTGTTGATACATGATTACATATCCATGGAATAGTTCTGATAGGCATCCCTGGATTGAATGAGAAGAAATATATTTCATATGTAACACTTTCCATTGTATTTAATGAAATGAATATTGGAGATTTTCACTTTTTGAACTTTCTAAATAAGACACTAGAAATAAAATGATTGAGATGAAAACTAAGTTACAATTTTCCTGTAGCACACAGCTAGAGAGAGACTTCAGGTTTAAGAATGGCAGGATTCGATGAGGTCAATTGGAATCATGTCTGGAATTCAAAAGAAAAACCAGTGAGAAGATAGTGATAGAACCAAACAATGCTAAAGCACCCAATATTAAAACAGAAAGTTAACTTAAACTGATAATATAATAATTGCAATATTACAGATTGCATAATCAATTTTGAATTACATAAATGATAATCATATAAATTTCTATTTTATTAACTTTATATCTGTGTTTATATTGCTAATACTTATAATTGTCAAATATAATTATGCATTATTAATATAAAAATTAGGTGATATTAACATATTATGAACAAAACTTTAAGTTTGAATAAGAAGTAATTATATTAATACTAAAATTATGTTAGAGTTGATAAAATACAAAATTTAATCATACAAAGAAATGATTTCTCAGTCATTCAGTAATATTATACAGAGACTATGTGAGGTATCATTTGGCTAACAAAGTTACTATTTTTTGATTAACTGAAAAAAGGGAAATTTGCAAAATAAGAGATTTCTTCAAATTATGTTTTAGAAGACTTTTATTGTTCACATAAAATCATTATCTGTTCAATAATTATGAAGAAATTCCCAATATTGCTTAATACATTACTTTGAAATCTGAAGTAATTCACACAGAAGCATACTACAATTATAATATTTGCTGCTAAAGAGTACATTATTTGAATATTGAAGTTATTGTCAACCCAACTATTTTAATCTGAAACTTGTGGATTGTCATAAAAATATATTCAACTGTTTTTTATTTACTTTAAGTTACATAACAGGTTACATTTCAATGTACATATTTCACTTTACATTAACTGTAATTTCAATTGCTTTGGAAAAGTTTCCTCTGAACATTAATCATTTCATTATGTGTGAATGAATATAACATGAAATTTGCTGGATGACAGCCCCTCAGGTGGTTTTCTAAAATTGTAGTTTCATTGAGATATATTCACATATCATACAAACCATCCAAAGTATACAATCACTGGTTCACAGTATCATCACAGAATTGTGTATACAAGCACATGATCAGCTTTAGAACATTTTCTTTACTACAAAAAAGGAAGGAAAAAACAACCCACATCATTTCATACTCCTTATCACCCCCTATTATTGACCCATAGTATGTATTGGTACAGTACATTTGTTACTGTTGTTGAAAGAGTATTAAAATATCACTCAACTATAGTGCAATACATACATTTTCATTTAACAAAGGATGTAAAAGACCCGTACACAGAAAACTACAAAACATTGCTAAAAGAAATCAAAGAAGACTTGAATAAATGGGAAGACATTCCGTGTTAATGGATTGGCAGGCTAAACATCATTAAGATTTCAATTCTACCTAAATTTGTCTACAGATTCAATGCAATCCAATCAAAATTCCAACAGAATATTTTGCAGACATAGAAAAGCTAATTATCAATTTTATTAGGAAGGGTAAGGGAACTCAAATAGCTAAAAATATCTTGAAAAAGAAGAATGAAGTGGAAAATATCAAGCTTCCTGACTTAAAAGCATATTATAAAGCCACAGTGGTCAAAACATGGATGGCATAGGCATAAAGATAGACATACTGAACAATGGAATTGAATTCAGAGTTCAGAAATGACCCTGAGAGCTACAGTCCACTGATTTTCGACAAGGCTCCCACATTCACTCAACTGGGACAGAACAATGTCTTCAAGACAGAGTTTTAAATGTATGTGATTCTATTATTTATAATATTGGGATGTGAGAATCCATACATTATCATCTAAATCAATGATGCATATCATACAGAACTTGGGAAATATGTATTTTTCCACTTCCCAAGTTCTCCTCAAATAAGCTATAATACATTTCTTTTTTAAATGCAACTTATTATGATACATTCACAAACCACAAAATCCATCCAAAATACACAATGGCTCATAGTATCATCATATAGTTGTGCATTCATCATCATGACCAATTTTCATTACTCCAAAATAAAGAAAAGAATGAAAATAAAAAAGAACATGGAAAACATCCCATACCTTTTATCCCCCCTATTATTTATACGTAATTTTTTCTTTATTACTCATCTGCCAATACACTGGATAAAGAGAGTGTCAGTCACTAGGTTTTCACAATCACATGGTCCCACAATAAAAACTAGTTACACAATCATCAAGAATCAAGTCCACTGCATTGCAGTTCAACAGATTCAGTTATCTCCTTGTAGCTATTCTAATACACTAGAAACTAAAAAGGAATATCCATATAATGCATAAAAATAACCTCCAGAATGACCTCTTGACTCTATTTGAAATCCCTTAGCCATTGAACCTTTATTTTGTTTCTTTTCCCCATTTTGGTCAAAAAGACATTCTCATACCCTCACATAACCTGTAATACATTTCTAAAATTAGCTTTGATATATTTTTCAAATATGACCATTCAGATTTAAAAGTGATAACAAAACATCACGACTTCCCAAGACTATGCTATAAGGATGGTCCAATAGTATTTAGTATTGCTGATATCTTCCCTTGTTACCCTTCTCTTTAATCAACTAAAAGAGCTAGAGAAGAAATTACGGGAAACAGAAAGATGTGGCATCCTAGAAGATAAAAAAGCCCCAGACTCCAGAAAAGTATTGTGTCAGTAATTTAAACACTAAACCTTTGAGACAATTTTGGGGTTTTCTTTTGGAGTAATGAAAATGTTCTAAAACTGAGGTGAAGAATGCACAAACTATGTTATGATATTGTGAGCCACTGATTGTATACTTTCGACAGATTTTATGGTGTGTGAATATATATCTTCATAATACCACATTAAAGAAAAAAATTCCTCTAAGAACTAAAGGAAAGTATGTTTGAGAATGGAATGAATTCAGAAAAATCATGGATGAGCACAATGAGAGTATCAATAGAGAGATGGAAATTATGAGAAGGAAGGAAACAGACATTCAATATTCCCTGGAGTTTCAAAACTAGATTGGAGTGGATTTGGGAAGATTATCGAGTAAGAAACTCCAGGCAAAAATCAGTCCCTCTAGCAAAGAAACTATCAAACTGATGGGAACTAGTTGAATCAACTATACTGGAATTTCAAAGCCTAGTGGAACACTGCACCTAGTGAAAAGCAGGAGATAGAAGCTGGAAAACTGTTAAATACCAATGAGTTTTCCCCTTCCTCAAGGAGGTACCATTCACCTTACCTCAGTCTCATGGCATAAAGCAGTAGAAAATGGAGCTCAGACTCCTGGTGCAGCCTGCCGGTGCCAAGGTGGGACATAAAGACACAGTCCTCCAAACCCTTGGGGGGAAGGGGTCTGATCACAGATCTCTAACTTTGATCAGCTATTTCAGATTACTGCAGGCTACTTCCAAGGACGGCCCTTCTTCCAACCCAATTCAGGGAAAGACAGCAGAGAAATCTCAAAGACAGTAACCTTCCTCAAAACTACAGAAAACAGTTAATGGGCTGCATTAAGCAGTCAAGGACTGAGTCAAGAAAATACAACTTCAAAAGATATAGAGGATGCTTCTGGCCCAGTTGGTGGTCCCTCCCTCACAGATTCACAATGCAAGGTACAGCCATTGCACTCCCACTGTGGGTCCTGGGTCCTGTTCCACAGGGAGCAGAGTGTCCCCCATGTACATACTGGGGTGCATAAATGTCACTGCCAATCATTCAGGTAGAAGTCTGAGAAACTGAGTCAGGGAACATGTCTTGGGCTCATCAGCCCAAAGTTCCTCCTGAGGGCAGAGAATCTCCATACTACAGCTAGAATTTTATGAGAAACAGTTATGCTGAAGCAGCCAGGAGCAAATGCAAGAGAACATCTCCCAAGGGGGAAGAAGTCAACTTAAAAAGGAGTGGGGACACAGCCTCCGCTTTCTTTAAAGGAAACATGAATCCGACCGTTCCCTCCCCTGACAAAACCCTCGAGAGCTCCCGCTCTCTTACAGGATAAAGGCCGCCGGCACTCGAGGCCCGTCTGCTTCATCTCTTGCCCGGTTAACACCCACCGACAGCTCCCCGGACGGGCCCTGCTGCTCACACCGCCCGCGGGGACCGTCTCCTCCCCCTGAGTGCCCCGAGACCCAGCTCAGAACCCTGGACGCCAAGGGAATGTAACACGTGTTTGTTGAATAAACGAAAGAATGAACACGGGAGCTTGCCCCTTCCGGACTCTGAATCCTCTGCGCAAACGCAGATGTTGTCTCAGATGACTGCGTCAGAAAGAGCCCGGCGGGACCTGCTGTCAGAGCCTTCTGGGGAGCTGGTAGGGAGAGTTGCAGAGGGAGGAACACACAACCCACCAGCGGGATCCACCTGGAGACCAACTTGGGGAATTTAGACTGAGCCCTGGGGGAGAAACGGAGGTATCCTGGCTGAAGCCACCTTCCCAGAGAAGAGCAGGGCTCCAATCTCCCGCCCAAGGTGCAGCTTCTCCCATCTCCCCCACCTCCCACTTGGCTCTCCCACTTGCATCCAACCAGTCGCCAAATTCTGTTCGTTCTTCCTCCCAAATGTCTCTTGAACCCATTCTCTCGTCTTCCCCCCACTCCTCCTACCCCTCGCTGACAAATAACCTTTCACAAGGTCTTCCAGTGGGAGAACAGACTGGAGCAGCGTGATGATAAGAGGCAGAGTAGACCCCTAAAAGGCTATTCGCAAAACTCGGCCAGGAAAGCAAAGAGATTGTGATGTAAAACCATCTGGATTATCGATCATTGCGTTCCTGTATGCTAAAGATAAGTGCTATAGGTAAATATTCTAATTGAAGAGTAAGATACATTTCGGCAACTGGGATAAACTGCTGTTTGCACAAGAGAAGGAAGGGAGAAAAAAGATTCTGGGCCCTCTTTGTTGGTGGTCTTTCTCCCTGACTTCCACCTTAATGAAGTGGCTCTTGCCTCCCTGACTTTGCCCAGAAGGAATGTTATCCTTGAGTGAACACTGAGGGGTTTTTTTTCTAGAATATAGACACTGGGACTGTCACAAATCTGAAAGATTTGGATATGGGAACAAATGGGAATCTTGTTCCATCTGGTGAACATCAGCAACTCAGTGAGTTGGGTGCTGGTGCTACAGATCCAAACAAGGCATGGCGCTTGCCCATGAGGAGCTTATAGTCTAATCATAAAATAGTAACCCCAAACTGATGTGCTAAAAGCTGAAATAGATCCCCTTTCCCCCCACATAAAAAGTGTTACAGAGACACAGGTCAGGAGCAACCAAGTTGGCCCAGAAGGTTGGGGGGCAGGCATCCAGAGAAGATAAAGATCAAATTGGGTCTCAAATATGCATGGGAATTTTCAAGTTGCAAAACAGGGCAAGGACCCAGAAAGGAAGAAAATATTTGGTTTATTTGGGCTCAAAAGTCTAAACTCTCCTTTTAGCTGTGTTTCCATGTTTCTGTAACCCACATACTTCAAAGCTGAAGCCCTAAAAAACTACCTTAGCAGTAAGGTAACTGCCGTCACCCCTAACTTGGAGGAGCCCCAGTCATGGACAGTGCCAGCCAGGCCTAAGGGAGTCCTCACAAATAGCCATTCAACTGTGCTTTTCTTTCTCTCTCTCCCTTCTTTCCTTCCCTCAGCAAAATGGTGAAAGCAGCTTGTAGCATTTCCCCAGTGGCAGGAAGCCAGGAAGATGGGATGGAGGTAAAATATGAGGACTGTCATCAAGTGCTTCACTGGCCAACTTGGCAGTCTCAGACGCAAAGGGATAAACAAAATGGTTTTATTTTTTCTCTATTCAAGGCATTTAACCACATTTTGTCAAATTCCCTTTTCTGCCTCCCACCAACATTGTTTTCCAGTCATTTTCGTTATTAGAAATTGGTTTGGCTTAAACCACTGCCTTGTGTCTAGTTCTAAGCCTTCAGGTCCCCTTCTCCGGCCCCAGCCCCAGCTTGTGGCTCTGAGACAGGAGTGGGACTTGCTCTGGGTCCATCTGCCTCAGGTAGTGTCTGCTCTCAGGGTGGTCTCCGTGGAGATGGCGTGTCCATCACTTTCCATATTTCCTAGAACCATGTTTAGATGCATGCAGGCCACCTCCACTGATGAGGGAAAGCCGTGTCCACTTACAGGCCCTGCCAGTGGTCTGAGCCCTTATCACCCTCTCCAGGGAGAGCATCCTCCTGCTGGAGGGCAGCAGGGCAGTCCACGGCTGCTGCCTGTCCACCATGTCATGGTCAGTCACACAGCACCATGGAAATCGACAAGGGCCTCTAGGATGCTTTCCAAGTGCTGTGAAGAAATGGGGTGGGGATCCCCTGTCCCTTCTTCCTAGGCAATTGCACCACTTGCTCAGCCGTCACCAGCTGTTCCAGCCAGATTCTCGTCCTCAGAATAGTCCAGAGGGGAAGCGAATGCCATTTCTATGTTTACACACATCCTGTACTCCTGAGGACCACTCCAAGCCCTCCTGGGTGCCCTTCTCCTTGCCCAGAATGTCCTGAGATAAGGACTGGAGAGCACAGTGGACTCTGCCACCCCTCAAGCACCCAGCTGAGAGTGAGCTGCCTGTGGCCTCTCCTTGCCAGCACCCCAGTCCCTAAGAGTGTTTCTCTTGGAGCCCTACTTGTTTGGCTTGAGTTAGGAAAGAAACACCTTCCTCACTCAGCTTGGGTTGGGAGACACACACCTCCATCCTCCCTCTATTAGACCAACAGTACTGTAGAATAAAATCATAATATAGTAAAGACTTGCAGTCAAAACATTTCCCATATATTATTTCATTCACCCTACAAGGAATGTTCTATTGTTACTTCCATTTTACAATGAGAGTGTTGAGATTTAGGAGAAGAGATTTGTCCAAGGTCACGTGATCAGAAGGTTGGTGTATTAGTCAGTTTTTGCCACATAACAAAGAAACTTAAAAAAATTGTAATCGCTTACTGCAGGGGTCAGCAAACTAAGCCAAACCCAGCCCACCACCACCTGTTTTTCTATGGCCCACAAGCTAAGAAGGGGTTTTGCAAGTTCACATGGTGAGAAAATCAAAAGAATATTATATAACTTAAAATTATATGAAATTCAGTTGTCTGTATCCATAAATAAAAGTTTTATTGGACACAGCCACAAAAAAAAAAAAAAAAAAAAAAAAAGGAGTGGGGATATTCTGGGAAGATGGTGGCATAGAAAGAAGTGGAAGACTTAGTCTCCCCCAGAACAATTCATAAATGAACAAAAAACCAGTAAATAACCTGGAATGGTAGCAGGGAGACAAACGTGACAGTACACTCAACTTCCACAGACATGAATTGGGAGGAATGCCCGAGATCACAGCATAAAATCTCTAAGTAAAATTGCGGACCCAAGCTGAGAGCCGAGAACCTAGAGGCAGGAGCCCCTCCCTCACGGAAGCCGTGCCGTGCACTTTCTCAGCCCAGTTCCAAGTGAGGTTTTAATAATAACTGCTCAATACAGACAGCGAATCCTCAACAAACAGACAGAGGCTTTTGGTGACAACTGACCTTGGGAGAATTGGGGGAAATATTCTGTCTCTTGCTCTCTCTCTGTGGAGAAAATCTCAGCTGCTCTGAACCCACAAGGCACTGTAGTAAAGACAGCCTCACACATTCTGTATTCTGAAACGAGCTGAGAGCCCTGCAGCACAGCCAAGTGACCCAGGGCTTCCCTAGAGGAACGGCGCACACTGATGATGTAGCACGGCATCCCCTCGGCTGAGGGAGGATCGTGGCAGGGAGGGGGATCCGCTCGGAGAACCCAGGGGTGCTACGTCAAGTCCAGTGGTTTAGGGGACATGGAGAGAGAGCTGCCCTTCCTCCCTGGCCACCCGTGCACGCGCCCCACATTCAGGGCAGGTGACTCCAGCGGCATGCCCAGGCTGAGCTCTCCAACTGAACACACAAGAATCATTTCCCCTCACTACGTGAGAACTGACTGGAGGGATATAGGTGGCTCACAGACGCCATCTGCTGGTTACTTAGAGTAAGTGTACGCCACCAAACTGTGTCTCTGAAAATCAGATCGATATCCCTTTTTTTTGATACAACTTGAAAGAACCCTATCAAGCAAAACAAATGCCAAGAGGCCAAAAACAACAGAAAATCTTAATGCATATGATAAAACCAGATGATATGGAGAATCCAACTCCAAACACACAAATCAGGATTTCGGAAGAAACATTATACCTCGCAAATTTAATTAAAGAACTACAATCAAAGAACGAAAACATGGCAAAGGATTTAAAGGACATCAAGAGGACCATGGCCCAGGATATAAGCGCCATAAAAAAGACACTAGAAGAGCATAAAGAAGACATTGCAAGAGTAAATAAAAAAAATAGAAGATCTTAAGGAAATAAAAGAAACTGTTGGCCAAATCAAAAAGACTCTGGATATTCACAATACAAGACTAGAGGAAGCTGAACAACATCTCAGTGTCCTAGAAATCCACAGAACAGAAAATGAAAGAACAAAAGAAAGAATGGAGAAAAAAATTGAAAAAAATGCAATGGATCTCAGGGATACGACAGATAAAATAAAACGTCCAAACTTAAGACTCATTGGTGTCCCAGAAGGGGAAGAGAAGCGTAAAGGTCTAGAAAGAGTATTCAAAGAAATTCTTGGGGAAAACTTCCCCAACCTTCTACACAATATAAATACACAAAGCATAAATGCCCAGCAAACTCCAAATAGAATAAATCCAAATAAACCCACCCCAAGACATATTCTGATCAGACTCTCAAATACTGAAGAGAGGGAGCAAGTTCTGAAAGCAGCAAGAGAAAAGCAATTCACCACATACAAAGGAAACAATATAAGACTAAGTAGTGACTACTCAGTGGCCACCATGGAGGTGAGTAGGCAGTGGCATGACATATTTAAAATTCTGAGA
Organism: Choloepus didactylus; assembly: GCF_015220235.1. Classification (NCBI taxonomy): domain Eukaryota; kingdom Metazoa; phylum Chordata; class Mammalia; order Pilosa; family Megalonychidae; genus Choloepus; species Choloepus didactylus. The sequence goes on along the minus strand of NC_051326.1, from coordinate 62,562,230 downwards.
GAGAAAAATTTCCAGCCAAGAATACTTTATCCAGCAAAACTCTCCTTCAAATTTGAGGGAGAGCTTAAATTTTTCACAAACAAATGCTGAGAGACTTTGCCAATAAAAGACTTGCCCTATTTCAGATTCTAAAGGAAGCCCTACCAACAGAGAGACAAAGAAAGGAGAAAGAGATATAGAGAATTTTAACAGACATATATAGTATCTTACATCCCAAATCACCAGGACACTCATTTTTCTCCAGTGATCACAGCTCTTTCTCCAGAAGGGACCATAAGCTGGGACATAAAACAAGCCTCAAGAAAGTAAAAAAAAAAAAAAAAAAAAAAAAATTGAATATACTCAAAGCACATTCTCCAACCACAATGGAATACAAATAGAAGTCAATAATTTTTGAACTATAACTCCACTATTTACTTCCTACATGATAAAAAATACACAAACTCTAAGGACAAATCAGTGGTTTTGAACTCAATATAAAATATGTAATTTTAGACAATTATATAAAGGTGGGGGAATGAAGGAGTATAGGAACATAGTCCATGTGCCCTATTGAAATGAAGGTGATGTCAAAGAAAAACAAGATTGATAGGGATTTAAGAGGTTAATTTTAAGCCCCACAGTAAACACAAAGAAATTATCAGAGAATATAACCATAGAGATGAAATTAGAGTTTGGGTTAAGAGAAACGGGGGAAGGGGCAATGGGAAGTCAAGAAGGGAGTGTAGGGTTGCTGTCTGAGGTGAAGGGAAATTTCTAGCAATGGATGGTGGGAAAGAGCATAACATCATTCTAAATGTGATTAACCCAATAAGGAAGGCTAGGGAGGGGGTGGAATGGGAAGATTTAGGCTGTATATATGTTTCCACAATTGAAAAAAGGGAAAAGAAAAAAGACAGTCTAAATAGATGACAATTGAATGCTAAGGAAGAACTTGGATGGGATTGGAGGGTGGAGGACAGGTGGCTCGAAGGGACACAGTTGAGACATAAGGAAAAGGAAATATAGAATGTAAGCATTGTATCATTGTTGAATCTCTTATACTTCTTAGCTGTGCTTAATGGAATTACATAAAACAATGTTCTTGTTCATGGGAAGTACATATGTGAATTATAGTGTATGTTGAAGGATGTGTGCAGCTAACTCTCATATGTTCAGAAGACAGAGAAATATATGATGGATGGTAGGGAGGGAAAGAAATAGTGATGTGACAGCATGTTAAAGTTGGTGGATTGAGCTATTGGGGGAGGGGGGTCAGGGTATGATGGAATTCTGTGTATGGAGCTAGTTTTGTTTTTGCAACTATTCATGTAACTTTGAATTTATTTCAAAATAAAATAAAAAAAACGGAGTGCGGGCATTCACTTAAACTCCTACAAAGTGTAAGTGGGGAATTCGTAAGGCTGATAGCAAGCAAAAGCCCAGTAAAAGAAGCAGACTTCCTAGGTCCAGCGCCACACAGGTTCAGATAATACAGAGTGGATTCTACACTTCCCATTTGCCTTGGGTGGATTTTCTTGATCTGAAGGAGACCACAAACCAAAGCAGAGTTAACCTGCAAAGACAGTGAAAGGTGATTTTTGCCCTGGTTGGTTTGTTTTTATTGGCAACTAGCATTCAAGAAAATCACATTATCACTAACTGTATATAAACTTAAGGAACAGACAGCTCAGGAACTAAATCCCTGAGTTAATTTAAATTGTTAAAATTTACAGTGTGCAAAAAAAGATTGTAAGACATAGAAATAGGAAACAATGGACTATACAAAAGAACAAGATAAAAATCCAGAAAGCATCAACAACAGGACCAGAATCTGGACTTACTGGAGAGAAACTTTAGAATAATGATCCTCAATATGCTCAAGACAATAAAGAAAAATACAGGGCTAGAACTAAAGTTTATGAGGTAACAATGAAGGAACAATAGGGGAATCTCTCCAGAGAAATACTGGAGAGCCCACCACAACTGAAAATCATAACTGAAATGAAATGTTCTCTACATAGTTTCAAAAGACGAGCAAAGGTAGAAGAGAGAATAGATGAATTCAAAAACAAGACAACTGAAGTAAAAATAAAGGACAGGGCCTAAGAGACCTGTGGGACACAATTAAAAGCATATCAACATATGCATTATGTAAGTCACGGAAGGAGAAGAAAGAAAGGGACAGGAAGAATATTCAAAAGAAATAATGGTGTAAAACTTTACAAATTTAATGAAGGACATGAATATGCACATCTGAGAATCTCAAGAAACCTCAAACAGGATAAACTCAAAGATAACCATACCCAGACACTTTGTCTCATGCCATGGGCAAAGAGAGTATCTTGAAAGCTGCAAGAGAAAAGCAACAAGTTAGGTATAGAGGAATTCCAATAAAACTAAGTTGCAATTTATATTAAGAAACCAGGGACACAAGAAGGCAGTGGTATGAAATATTTAAAGTGAGGAAAGAAAATTTCCAACCAAGAATTTCATATCTAGCAAGACTTCCTTTCAAATATGTGGGAGAAAGCAGGACATTTCCAGATAAAAGCTGAGGGAGTTAATAACCACTAGACCTGCCCTATCATCAGTGCTAAAGGGAGTTCCTCAGACAGAAAGGAAAATACACTCAACAGTGGATAAAAGCAGCATAAAACTGTAACAACCTCTGATACAGGAAACATGGGTAATTAAAAATTTCACAATTATTGCACTTTTATGTAACTCCACTTCTTACAGGTGCTAAGATGCAAATGCATAAAAAACAATGACAAATAGAAGGTTGTATACTTACAATGCATAAAGATACCATTCGTAACAAGTACAAAAATGTGGGGTTATAGAACAGTGTTTTTGTATGCTATTGAATGTTAGCTGGTGTTCTGGTTTGCTAATGCTGCCATTATGCAAAATACCAGAAATGGATTGGATTTTATAAAGGGGGTTTATTTGATTACAAATTTACAGTCTGAAGGCCACAAAAATGTCCAAATTAAGGCATCAACACAAGTATAACTTCACCAAAGGAAGGCCAATGGTGCCTGGAAAACCTCTGCTAGCTGGAAAGCCACAGGCACATGGCTGGAATCTGCTCTAGGATTCTGATTCCAAAATGGCTTTCTCCCAGGATGTTCCTCAATAGGCATCTGGGGGTGTTCTCTTAGTTTCTCCCAGGCAAACTGTGGACTAGCAAAAGTCTACTTTCAATGGCCATCTCCAAAATGCCTTTAAGCTGCAACTGCTCTGAGGTCTTTCTGTTTGTGACCTTTCATAGGGCTCCAGTAAGCTAATCAAGACTCATGCTGAAAGGGCAGGGCCACTCCTCCATGGAAAAAATTTAATCAAATGTATTACCCACAGTTGGGTGGGTCACAACTCCATGTAAACAGCCTAATCCAAAGATTCCACCTTAATCAACACTAATACATCTGCCCCCACAAGACTGCATTGAAGAACAGGGCATTTTGGGGAACATAATACATCCAAGTGAGCACAGCTGGTATCTGATCATATATGACTGTTATAGATTTAGGATGTTAAATTTTAAACCCATGGCAACCACAAAGAAAAAGCATGAAAAATACTGTCAGGAAGAAATGAGGATTCAAAATGTTACAACACAAGAAAAATAAACAGAAAGACATATGGAAACAGGCATGAACAAAAAAATTGAGAATCAAAAAGCATAAGACTTGTAAGGATAAAACTGTAAAACAGAAAAAGAAAGGACTTCATTATGAGTAGTTACTTTAAATGTAAATGGATTCACTCCCCAGTCAAAAGACAGACATTAACAGGATAGATACAAAAGCATATGCCAACTACATGCTGTACAAGTGACACCTTAAATTTTAAAAATGTAAGAAGATTGAAAGTGAAAGAAGAGAAAAAAATACATATAAAACATGGAAGTAATAACCAAGAGAGAGTTGGGGTAGCTACATGAATATCAGATAAAAAAGACTTTAAGTCAAAAACCATTAGTGGGACAAAGAAGGCCATTATACACTGATAAAGAGGTCAATTTAGCAAGGATACATAACAATTATAAATATATGCACATCTAACTGCAGAGCCTCAAAATATATGAAGCAAATATTGATTTGAAAGTTAGTAGATAGTTCTACATTAACAGGAGATTTCAATACACCACTTTCAAAAAGCGCCCACCCACACATGAATAAATAGCATGTGGTATATACATACAATAGAATCTTACTCTGCCATAAAAAGGAATGAAGTTTTAATTCATGTGACAACATGAATGAACCTTGAAGACTTCATATGGAGTGAAAAAGACAGAAACAAAAAGACAAATCCTGTATGATCTCACTGATATGAAATAAGTTCAATAAGCACATTCAAAAAGTCAGAAATGAGGTTGCATGTTACTAGACTACTTCAAAAGCAAAACAAAAACTGTAACACTGTACAACAGTGAAATCTACTGTAAAAAACAATGCACTTTAGTTTATAGCAAATTATAACAATGTCGTATCTGTTATTAAATTGTAATGAATATACCACTCTAATGGAAGGTGTTATAGATAGGGTAGTATATGAGAACTCTATTTTATTCATGATTTTACTGTAAATCTCCATCGCTAATAAAAAAAGACTGGCAGTTACTGAAGAGTCACTGAACTTGATAAGACAATCAAAATTCAATCTGAGGAGCAAAAGAAAGAAAAAATGAGCAAAACTGAAAAGAACCTGTGGAATTTCCGGGACAATGTGGTTTCAAACCATATGTATGCCAGGGAAGATGGGGGGAGGGGACAAACACACACACATACACACACACACAAACCTTGTTTTTAAAGGTAATCCAGTTCTGTGGGGTCTGGACTCATTGTAAGTATAGCTTTTTGATGGGGCTAGATAAGGCGTGATGCACCTCATTCAGGATGGGTCTTAATCCTTTTAGTGGAGTCCCTTGTAAACAGATTAGAGGGAGGCTGGTGGGAGGGAACCAAGGCAAGAAGCATACAGAAATGAAATTTGGTGGAGAATGGGGAAACCAGCAGATGCTGCCATGTGCCTTGCTATATATAAAAAGAGACAAGAATCATTAGCAGTCAGTTTTCAGGAGGACAGCATTACTTGGACATTTTCATGGCCTTAAAACAGAAAGCTTCAAAGCTAATAAATCCCCATTGTTTAAGGTGAATCATTTCATGGTATCTGCTGTGAAAAAGCTGGAAAACAAACAGATTTTGGTAGTAGGAGAGTGGGATGCTGTTATTGCAAAAATAAAAAATGTGGAAAGAGCTTTGCAGTTGGGTAATGGGTAGAGGCTCGAAGACTTGCGAGATGTTTGATAGAAAAGGTTTGACTGCTTTGAAGAAACTGTTGATAGAAATATGGATGCTAAAGATACTTCTGATGGGGTCTTAGAAGAAAATGAACGTGTTATTAGAAACTGGAGGAAAGGTGATCCTTATTTTAAAATGGCAAAGAACTTGGTGACATTGAGTTCTGGTGTTCGACGGAAAACAGAACATAAAAGTGATGAGCTTGGATATTTAGCTGAGGAGATTTCCAAGCTAAGTGTGGAGACGGAAGCCTGGTTTCTACTTGCAGCTTATAGCAAAATGTGAGAGACAGGGATAAGCTGAAAACTGAAGTCTTGGGCACAAATCAGAAACTGGTGGTTTGGAAAATGAGTTTCCACAAGGCAAGTCCCCAGAGAAATGTGTATAATGTGAAGGTTTAAATGAACATGGATCCAGTTAACCATTTCAGTACAAATCAGGATTGGAGATGCAGTTATCCAGGAAGTGTAGGTGGAAAATCATACTGACAGATTGGACCCCTGATTACTACATGCGAAGCTGAAAGTTACTTGGTGAGATACGTATGAATGGCGCCACTGTCAACCTGAACTAAAAGGGAAAATCACTTCAAGGGCAGAATCACGGAAGCTGAGGCCTGAAATGAAGATACCTTGAGCCAAGAGAGCAGTCCCACCTATGTGTACTGAAATGCTATGTCTACCCCGACATTTGAAGCAAGCAGGGCTTCCACCCAGTTATTCGAGAAGTGTGCAACTACACCAGTTTCCTCAGATGTCCTGAGGATAGGCAGATGGACTTAGAGATGGATATATACAGAATAATATGTCAAAGATGGCAACCTTAAAATTAGTGGATCTGGAGATCTTGGGTGAAATGTCTGTTTGAGTTCTACTAGGTTTGTGTTGCTTTTGCAGTTGTCCTTTTTTTTAAATTTAATTTTATTGAGATTGTTCACCTACCATACAATTATCCAAAGATCCAAAGTGCACAATCAATTGCCCACAGTACCATCATACAACTGTGCATCCATTAACATGGTTAAATTTTTTTTCAATTTTTAGAATATTTTCATTACTCCAGAAAAGAAAAAAAGACAAAAAAAGAAAACTCAAATCCTCCCATACCCTAACCACCCCCCTCTCCATTACTGACTCATAGTATTGGTATAGTACATTTGTTACTGTTGATAAGCGATTGTTAAAATACTACTAACTGTAGTACATAGTTTGCAATAGGTATATTGTTTCCCTATATACCCCCTGTTCTAGTTTGCTAATGCTGCCATTAAGCAAAATACCAAAAATGGATTGGCTTTTATAAATGGGGTTTATTTGGTTAGACAGTTACAGTCTTAAGGCCATCAAGTGTCCAAGGTAAGGCATTAACAATCAGGTACCTTTACTGGAGTATGGCCAACAGCATCTAGAAAACCTCTGTTAGCTAGGAAGGCACATGGCTGGCGTCTGCTCTAGAGATCTGGTTTCAAAATGGCTTCTTCCAGGACATTCCTCCCTTGGCTTCAGCTCCTCAAAAATGTCACTCTCAGTTCTTCTTGAGGCATTAGTCCTCTCTTAGCTTCTCTGGAGCAACTGTCTGCTTTCAAAGGCCATTTCCAAAATGTCTCTATAAGCTGAAGCCCCTCTCTCAGCTCCTGTGCATTCTTCAAAGTGTCCCTCTTGGCTGTAGTAAGCTTCCCCGTCTGAACTTATATAATGCTCTAGTAAACTAATCAAGGCCCACACTGAATGGATGGGGCCACATCTCCATAGAAATTATCCAATCAGAGTTATCACCCACAGTTGGGTGGGGCACATCTCTGTGGAAACAACCTAATCCAAACATTCCAACTTAATCCACACTAATATGTCTCCCCACACAAGATTGCATCGAAGAAAATGAAATTTTCTGGGGGACATAATATATACAAACCAGTACACCCCCCTATTATTAACATCTAGTTACAGTGTCATACATTTGTTTTAGTTCATGAAAGAGATTTCTAATATTTCCACAGTTAATCATGGACATTGTCCACCACAAGACTCACTGTTTTATGCATTCCCATCTTTTAACCTCAAACTTTCCTTCTGGTGACATACGTGACTCTTAAGCTTCCCCTTTCAACCACATTCACACACTGTTCAACACTGTTAGTCATTCACACAATAACATGTTCATTTCCAAACACTCTATTTCCAAGCATTCTATTTCCAAACACTTAAGTTCAACCTACGTGAACATTCTGCTCATAATAAGCATCTGCTCTTCATTTTTTAGCCTCGATCTATACCGTTAACTTATATTTCATGTTGATGAGTTTACATATTATAATTAGTTCATATCATAGAGACCATGCAATATTTGTCCTTATGCGTCTGATTTATTTCACTCAATATAGTGCCCTCAAAGTTTCTTCATCAACCCATTTTTTTTAGAAGGTTTTTGTTCACCTGCCGTACTTTCCATCCTAAGTAAACAATTGGTGGTTCCCTGTATAGGCACTTATTTATGTATTCACCACCATCACCACTATCTATATAAGGACATCTCCATTTCTTCCACAAAGAAGAGCGAAGAATCAAGGTAGAGAGAAAAAAGAAAAAGGAAAGAAAAAAACAACATGACTGACAAAAAGCAACAAAAGGAAAGATAGAATTAAACTAAAGTACAAAAAAAGAGTCAGACAACATCACCAATGCCAAAAGTCCCATACCCCTCTCTTATGTACCCTTATAGGCATTTAGCTTTGGTATATTGCCTTCATTACATTAAAGGGAGCATAATACAATGTTTCTATTAACTACATCTCTATTTTGCATAGACTGTATTTTTTCCCCAGTATCACCTTGCAAGGTTCACATTTATTTGTTCTCCCTCAGGTAAAAGCATATTTATATATTTTATCACAATTGTTGAGCACTCTAGGTTTCAATGAATTATACAGTCCCAGTCTTTATATTTCCTCTTTCCTCTGGTGTCACACGTGCTCCTAACCTTCCTCTTTCAACCATACTCATGGTCATCTTTGTTCAGTGTACGTACATTGCTGTGCTACCATCACCCAAAATTCTGTTCCAAACCTCTCACTCTTGTCTTTTTCCTATCTGTCTGTAGTGTTCCCTTTAGTATTTCCTGTAGAGCAGGCATTTTGTTCACAAACTCTCTTATTGTCTATCAGAGAATATTTTAAACTCACCCTCATATTTGAAGGACGGTTTTGCCAGATATAGGATTCTTGATTGGTGGTTTTTCTCTCAGTATCTTAAATATATCACACTACTACTTTCTTGCCTCCATGGTTTCTACTGAGAAATGCGTACATAGTCTTATCAAGCTTCCTTTGTGTGTGGATGGATCATTTTTCTCTTGCTGCTTTCAGAATTCTCTTTGTTGCTGACATTTGATAATCTGATTATTAAGTGTCTTGGCATAGATCTATTCAGATCCATTCCGTTTGGGGTATGCTACGCTTCTTGGATCTGTAATTTCATGTCATTCATGAGAGATGGGAAATTTTCGTTGATTATTTCCTCTAGTATTGCTTCTACCCCTTTTCCCTTCTCTTCTCCTGGGATACCCATGACATATACATTCACACACTTCACGTTGTTATTCAATTCACTGAGACATTGCTCACATTTTTCCATTCTTTTCTGTAATCTGTTCTTTTGTGTGTAGGATTTCAGATGTCTTGTTCTCCAGTTCCTGAGTGTTTTCCTCTGCCTCTTGAGATCTGCTGTTTTATGTCTCCATAATGTTTTTCATCTCTTGTGTTGTGTCTTTCATTTCCATAGATTCTGCCAGTTGTTTTTTGAACCTTCCGATTTCTACCTTATGTTCGCCCAGTGTTTTCTTTATAGACTTCCTCTGTTTTATATTGTCTCTGAACTCACTGATTTGGTTTTGATTTGATTTAGCATATTTCTTTGAATATCTTTAATGGATTGTTTCATTAAAGTGAAACAATATATCAACTGTATCTTGACTGAGGTGTAAGTTTGTTCCTTTGACTGGGCCATATCTTTGTTTTTCCTAGTATAGATTGTAGTTTTCTGTTTCTAGGCATCTTGTTTCCTTGGTTACCCCAATCTGATTTTCCCAGACCAGAATGGGTTCAGATCTCAGCATGGGGTTATATTCAGTTTCAAGTCTCCCTGTGGGTGTTTCTTAGAGATTGACAGACTTTCCTGTGAGGTCTCTAGCTAGTGTGATTTTCCTAACCTGGGCAGCAGGTGGTGCCTGTCAGCCTGTTGCTCCCAACTGATAATGGCATGGATATGTGGCCCCTTTAAGTTTCTGTTTTGGCTGTTTTCCCCCAGGCTCTGGGGTCTGGTTCTGAAGGGAAGACTGGTAGTAAAGCTGGGCCCCACCTCCTTTCTCTTAGGAAAGATATGCCCCTTAGGGAGTCATCATCTGCATTTGAATAGCTCCTTTGTCTCTCTGACTCTGTTATCTCCACCCGTCTAGGTCAGAGTGCTGCGAACTAAAAATGGCTGAGGCTCTCTTCACTGAGCCCCTCAGGTTGAGAGAGAGAAAAAGTGATAGAAAGCCCCTTTGAGAGCTAGTTGATGGCCCCCCAGTTTCACTCATCAGCCAGACGTAACACCCGGTCTTTTGGCTCCCCATCCTGGGACAGAGGAGTCTTCTGGTTCTTTAAGGTCAGTTGTCACTAAAAGCCTCTGCTTGTTAGTGGTCTGTAACTCATATTCATCAGTCCACATTTGTTAATTAAAACCCCAGATGGAGCTGGGCTGAGCTATATTCACTTGCTCAGAGAGTGCTGCTTTCTACCACAGAGTTTTGCAGCTCAGCCTGCCATTGGGGGAGGGGGCTCTCAGTGTGGTTCCACAGTTTTTGCTTACAGATTTTATCCCCAACCTCAGGCATTTCTCCCATTCCAGATTGGTGTACAATGTGTGGACAGTCATGATTGTCCCCCAGCAGTTATTCCAAATTATTTACTAGTTGTTCCTGGTTGTTTATTAGTTGCTCCAGGGGACCAACTAAATTCCACTCCTCTCTATGCCACCACATTGCCCCCCTAGTTGTCCTTTTTAAAATGTAATTTAATTGAGATATTCACACACCATATAATCCATCCAAAGTATACACTCAATGGCTCACAGCATCACTAACATCAATTTCAGAACAGTTCCATCACAGCAAAAAAACAGGAAATGAAAACTGAAAACATTCCATATCACTTATTCCACCTCTATTATTTTTTTCTAATTTTATTCACCCACTATACAATCCACCCTAAGTGTACAATCAACGGCTCTTGGTATAATCACAGTTATGCATTCACCACTACAGTTAATATGACAACATTCCCAATTCTTTGAATGAAAAAAATTCCATACTCCTAACATTCCCCTATTATTGAAATTCAATGTTGGTATAGTGCCTTTGTTACAACTGAAGCAAGGATATTACAATGTTACTGTTAACTATATACTTAGTTTAAATTAATGGTATTATTTCCATATACCACCCAATTATGAACACCTTGCAACAGTGACATACATTTGTTCTAGTTCATGTACTAACATATTCATACAATTATCCACCATCATTGTCCACTGTAGGTTTCGCTAAATAATACAGTCCAAGTTTTCACCCTTTAGGTTTTCTTCTGGTGACACAACTCTAGCCTTCCTTTCACAACTATTCTCATACTCAGCTTGGTAATTACACTTACAATATTCTGCTACCATCACACAGTATTGTGCTATCCATTTCTGAACCTTTACACCACCACAATCTATATGAGAACACTCTCCTTTCTTCAGAAGAGAAGGAAGGAAAAAAACTCTCACCTCTCTATTATGTCTTCCACTTATTTACATTTAGCTTTGGTATATTGACTGTTACAATCAATGAAAAAATATAAATGTTACTATTAACTACAGACCTTACTTTGTATTTAATTGTATTTTCCCATATATCATTCAATTTTTAACATCTTGTAATAGCAGCATACACTGTTCTCATTCCTGAAAAAGCTTTCTTATATTGTAATTCCATCACACAGTATTGTGCTGTTTCTGAAAGTTTACAACCAATTTTATTTAATATTCTGTACTTGTTAAGCAGCCATTCCACCCATTCCAGACTGGTGTTTGATGTGTGTCTGGTCATGGATGTCCCCCAAACAGCTGTTCCAGACAATTTTACAGCTATTCCTGGCTATTTACTAGTTGCCCTAGGGAACTAACAAAATTCCACACCTTCTTATGTGGCTATCTTGTCTTGACTCCTCTCCCTCATTTCTGAAGGACAGTTTTGCCAAATTTAGAGTGCTCAGTTGGCAGTTTTTCTCTTTCAGTATCTTAAACATGTCATACCACTGCCATCTCACCTCTGTGGTTTCTTCTGAGAAATCTGCAATTAATCTTATCGAGCTTCCTTTGTCTCTTGCCTTTGTTATATGACAATCAGATTAGTGTCCTGCAGTAGGTCTATTTGGATCTATTCTGTTTGGGTACATTGTGCTTCTTGGGCCTGTAGTTTGATGTCTTTCATAAGATTTGGGTAATTTTCAGTGATTATTTCCTCAATTATATTTTCTACCCCTTCTTTCATTCCCAAACGTATATTCACATGCTTCATGTTGTCATTTGATTCCCTGAGAATGTGATCAAATTTTTCCATTCTTTTCCGTATCTGTTCTTTTTTGTACAGCAGTTCAGATGTATTCACCTCTAGTTCACTAATTCTTTCTTCTGCCTCTTCAAATCTGCTGTTAAATGTCTCCACTGTATTTGTCATCTCTTCTATTGTGCTTTTCTTTCCCATATATTCTGGGGTGTTCTTTGTTTTTGTTTTGTTTTTTTTAAGATTCTGAGTTCTTTCTGGTCAGTGTCTTCTTCCTATCCATCATCTCTTTTGCCATATTTTCCTTCAATTCACTGAATTGACTGGAATGTGTGAACATCTTTAGTTGTTTAAGCTCCTGTATCTTGTCTTGTATTTTAGTTTGCTTTTTTGACTAAGCCATATCTTCATGCTTCCTAGTGTGGCTTGTGAATTTCTGCTGGTGTCTAAGCATCTGATTTTCTTGATTAGGTTATTCTGGAAGCCATTTTCTCTGTTACCTAGTGTTTTCTTGATTAGCTTTATGCTTGAACTAATCTTTGACATTTGATTCAACTTTTTCTAGACCTTTAGCAAAGCTTCTGCTTAGATAATCAGAATTTCTTCAGCTCTTATTTTTCCAATTCTTTCCCTGCATATATGGAATGACTTTTGAGATTGCTCTTTATTGTGCAGTTGTTTCACCCCCAGAAAAAAGCTTTCTCTTCCTGCTTCCTCATCAGGGAATTTTTGATCTGCTGGGTCTGTTTCTGTTTGTTTTGCCTCTATATGTTTTTAACACTCCTTTCATTATGTCTAGCAGCTTTTGCCTGGAGGACCAATTCTGGAAAGAGGTTCTCCCCAGAGAGCATCTACCCCAGTAAGTTTTTACCAGACAAGACAGATCCAGGACTCCTGAAGAGGGTATAGTTCATTATAAATGTTACTTGGGAATGAGACCATCAGGGTGCTAGTATTTCTTGTGAAGCATCATGATAACCGTGATTTTGCTGTCCTGCAAATAAGATGGCACTCTTCAGCCCACTGATTTCCACAAGCCTAGTATTGTACTGTTCTTACTTCTCCAGCTGACCCCGCCCCTACTGGGGGCATAGTTGGGAGATTGTGGCGGAAAGAAACATACAATCGTTAATGCCTTCTTAGTCCCTGGAGTCTGAGTTCTCTAATAACAGACATCCACCTCTTTTCTTGGGGAGGAGCTGCTCTTTACCCCCATTCTCTGTAGGCTGGAAAAGTTACAGTGACTCTAAAGCAGTCCCATTTCCACCCCTGCTGGAGCATGTTTTGGACAGCGGCTGGGCTTTTCTTTCTGTAGGCTGAAACTATTACTGATAACCCAGCCTCTGGGGTCTAAATTCTCTGAATGACAGCTGCACTTGTGCTGGGTCACTTTCTCAGGGAATCTGCCCCTTAGGGAACTATCTCCACAACCTAATTAGTTATGTTGTCTCTCAGTGAACTCTGCTTCCACCCATTGTAAATGGAGATTGCTGGCTGCTTTCCTTGAGGAGCTGCTTAAAATAAAAGTTTTCTTGGGTCCTAACACTCCAGGTTCATCTATCAAGAGCCACAGTTGGTACCCAACTCTATGTGCCCCCCTACTTGGGGCACAGCACTTTTCTAGCACTCTCAGCCCAGCCAACTCCAGAAGCCTCTGTATTTTCCTCCCTGCTTGGGGAGGAAACAGAACTTCTGGTTTCTTTTTTATTGCATCATAAATTTATCTGTGATCAGAGCTGGTATTTGGCAGTCTGAATTAATCAAATCCACAACTGGTGCCTGGTTGAGTTCCCCTTCTTTGCTATTGGAGAAAGGGCTTCTGTTTTCCACCAGGGGACTCTGAGTAATCCTGCAGTGTCAGTGGGGAGGGGTGCCAGTCTCACGATATGAAAGGATTTACTTACAGCTCTTCCACTGTGATTTATGAGTCTCACATTTCCACTTGTTTCTGGCTGGTGTATGATGTGCATCTCATCCCCAAAGTCCCCACAATAGTTGTTTCAGATAGTTCCTTGCTATTTACTAGCTTCCCTGGAGGATGGACTACCCTAAAACTCCCTATGCTGCCACCTTCTCTCTCCATTGGAGCTGTACTTTATGTTTGAAAGTATTTCAAAATCAAAGTCTCTTAAAAATATTTGCCCCTAGATGCAAGGGTTTATTTCTTAACTCTCAATACTATTCCGTTATTACATATTTCTGTACTTGTGCCAGTACCACACTGTTTTAATTGCTGTAACTTTGAAATAAATTTTGAAATCAAGAATGTGAGTCCTCCAACTTCTACAAAATAGTTTTGGCTATTCAAGAACGCTCACTTTTTCATATGAATTTGATAACTGGCATTTCCATTTATGCAATGAAGGCTGTTGGCATTTTACTGTCATTTCAATAAACATGTAAATTGTTTTGGATGGTATTGGCATCTTAATATTGTGTGCCAATTCATGAAGATACGATATCCTTCTATTTATTAAATTCTTTTTAATTTCTTTCAGCAATGTCTTGTACTTTACATGTGCAAGTCCTTTACATCATTGGTTATCTTTATCCCTACAAATCTTATTCTTTTAGTTGCTATTGTAAATGGACTGGTTTTCTTCATTTCCTTCTTGGTATGTTCACTGATGAAAACACACTGATTTTCACCAATTGAACTTGTACTCATTGAGTACTTCAGGTAACTTCCTTCCAGATTCTATACAAAAGAATCACATCATCTATGTATATAGGCAGAGTTCTACTTCTCAAATTTATATGCATTTTATTTCATTTCCTAATGGTTCTGGTTAGAACCTCCAGTAAAACATTAAAACTGGGTGGTGAAACAAGGCTTCCTGATCTTGAGGAAATCTTTGCAGTCTTTCACTGTTCAGGATGTTACCTGTGGATTCTTCATTTATGCCTTTTATCATGTTGAGGAAGTCACATGCTTTTTCTAGATTTTTGTGTCTTTTAATACAGAAAGGATGCTAGATTTTGCCAAATGCCTTTTCTGTGTCAACTGACATGACCATGTCATTTATTCTCATCATTCCTTTAATGTGGTTTATTGATTTATTCTTATGTTGAGCCACCATTATATTCCTGGATCAACCCAAGTTCGTGATAGTGAACATTTTTAATGTGCAGTTGGATTTTGTTTAGTAGTACTTTGTTGGGATTTTGGCTTCTATATACATAGGGATATTGGGCTGTGTTTGGCTTTACTTAAGATGTCTTCTACAGCTTTGGTATTAGAATGATGCTGGCCACCTAGAATGAGTTATGAACCGTTACCTAATCCTCAAATTTGTAAGGTTTTGGGAATGTTTTTTTTTTTTTTTTTTTTAGAATATTTGATAAGATTCAACTGTGAAGCCATATGATCCAGGATTTCTCTTTGATAACAGGTAACTTTTTTTTATTAGACATGTTGTGGCTTTTCCCAACAGTCATGCATTAGATACAGGATTACCATATGCTGCCCTATTAACACATTGCCTTAATGTGGAACTTCTGTTACAACTGATGGTAGCACACTTTTATAAGTGTACTATTAACTATAGCCCATGATTTACCTTTTGGCTCACTACGTGTGTAGTGTAGTTCCATGGACTCTTAAAAATTACCATACATATATTCTAACATTTCCCTTTTTAATCATGTTTACATATAAATTTCAGTGCTGCTAATGATGTGTACCCATCATCACCATTCATTACCAAAACTTTACCATCATTCCAAATAGGAAACTTGAACATTTTGAGCCTTAACTTCCCTTTCCGTCTCTCTGTCCCTTCCCTTGGAAACCTATATTTTAGACTCGGACTCTTACAGTTTGCTTGTTCTAATTGTTTCAAATCAGTGACAAAATATGATATTTGTCCTTTTGCACCTGGCTTATTACATTCAACATATATTCAAGGTTCATCCATTTTTTCAAATGTATCAGGATTGACATCTTATCAATATTTAGTTTTCCAACCAATAAACACGGAATGTCCTCCCATTTATTTAGGTTGTCTTTGATTTCTTTTAGCAATGTTTTATCATTTTCTTCAAAAAAGGCTTTTACATCCTTGGTTAGATTTATTCCTAGATATCTGATTCTATTAGTTGTTGCTGTGTGCTGGCTTGAATCTGTTATGTACACCATAAAAACCATGTTCTTTTAATCCAATCTTGTGGAGGCAGACCTGTTGTTGGGTGGGACCTTTTGATTAGGTTGTTTCCATGGAGATGTTATCCTGCCCATTCAAGGTGCGCCTAAACAGCCTTGGGGGACTCCTCTATGAGAGGATAAAAGGCAAACATTTTGGAAAAAGCTCAAAGAAGCTAAGATACATAATTCAGAGTTTGCTCCTGGGAGAAGCTGAGCAGAAGCTCAGAGACCTTTTGGAGAAAGCCACTGAAACCAGAAGCTAAACCGAGGACAGAAGGTTCAACAGAGCCAGCCACATGCCTTCCCATGTAACAGAGGAACCCCAGATGATGCCAGCCTTTCCTCAGAGAAGGTATCTACCTCTTGATGCTTTGATTTGGACATTTTCATGGCCCTAGAATTGTAAATTTGCAAACTAGTAAATCCCCATTGAAAAAGTCAATCCATTTCTGGCATACTGTATTTCAACAGCTTTAGCAAACCAGAACATGCTATAAATGGAATTATTTTCTTGATTTCTTCATCCATTTCTTCCTTGTTTGTATATAAAAATACCTACTAATTTTGGGGTGTTGATCTTGTACCCTGCCACATTGCTGAATTCATTACCTGTAGGAGCTTGATTATGAATTCTTCATGATTTTCTGCATATAGAATCATATCATCTGCAAACAGGGAAAGCCTTACTGCTTCCCTTCCAATTTGGATACCTTTTATTTCTTTTCCTTGCCTAATTGCTCTGGCAAGGACTTCCAGTACAATGATGAATAACAGTGGTGACACTAAGCATCCTTATCTTGTTCCTGATCTTAGAGGGAAATCTTTCAGTCTTTCACCAATAAGGGGTACCTCACTGCAGTTTTAATTTGCATTTCCCTGAAGTAGGATGTTAGCTCTGTCTTTTCATACATGCCCCTTATCATGCTGAGGAAGTATCCTTCTATTCCTATTGTTTTGTTTTTACTATGGTGGGTGCTGGACTTTGTCAAATGCCTTTACTGGATCAACCAAGATTATCTTGGGTTTTTTTCCTCCATTAGGTTAATGTGGCATATTATGTTAATTGATGTTCTTATACTGAACTAAGCTTGCATATCAATGATAAATCACACTTGATCATGTGGTACAGTTACTTTATAGGATATTGGATTTCGTGTGCTAATATTTTGTTAATGATTTTTGCGTCTACATTCATAAACAACAATGGTCTGTAGTTTTCCTTTTCTGTAGTATCTTTATTTGGCTTTGGGTTGAGGGTGATGTTGGCCTTGTAGAATGAATTATGGAGTGTTACCTCCTCTTCAGTTATCTTGGAAAAGTTTGAGTAGAATTGAACTCAAGTTTTCTAGGAATGTTTAAGATAATTCCCAACAGAAGCAATATGATCCTGTGCTTTCCTTCGTAGGGAGATTTTTCAATACTGATTGCATCTCTTTACTAGTAATTGGTTTGTTGAGATCTATTTCTTCTTGGTGATCTATTTTTTTTGTGTAGGTAGTTTGTGTTTCTAAAAATTTGTGCATTCCATCTAGGTTACCTAATTTATTGGCATAAAATTCTTCATAGTATTCCTCTTACAGTGCTTTGTACTACAATGAGGCCAGTGGTAAAGTCCCCCTTTTCATTCATGATTTTCATTACTTGTATCCTCCCTTTTTTTCTTTGTTAGTCTAGGTAAAGGTTTGTCAATTTTATTGATCTTTTCAAAGAACAAAATTCTGCTGTGTTTGGGTTTCTTTGGCTCTTAAAAACAATTTATTTATCACTACTTTATGGATTGTGTGGTCCTTCTGTGACACATGGTATTGGCTATCATTCATGCAGCTGCTTTCAGATGGTGGCTATGCTAGGCTGAAAAGCCCAAGTTGGCTTCTCCCACTAGTCTGGAGTTTTGGTGCTGGACGTGGACTGGGGTGCTGGGTTTCCCTCCAGGTGGGCTTTCATCTTCCATAGCCTTTCTACATGTCCTCTCCTTCCAGCAGAATAGCTTGGACTTTGTTACATTACCCTGGCTGGGTGTAAAGAGCAAAAATGGAAGCTGCCAGGTGTCTTCAGGGTGAGGTCTACAGCTGGAACACTGTCACTTCTGCTGCATCTACTGGTCAAAGCAGGTCCCAAGGTTGGTCCAGATTCCCAGAAAAGGAAAAGTGACTCCATTTTTTGATCAGAGGGAGACAAGTGTGTACAGGAAGGGGAGAAATTTTAGTAGCCATGTTGGGACTCAAATTGACTATTAAAAATCACGTTTAATAAACGTATTTTATGGTATATGTTAAGTTGAAAACTGAGATAAAAGAATTAAGAGTAAAACATTGAGAAATAAGAGTACAGTATTATATACATATGTATATGTACACACAAACAAAAGGGATTGGAGCCAACAATATTAACTAAACAGATGTTGTCTGTGAATGATGAGTCAGGGTGTTCATAATTTCTTTATACATAACCATATTTTCTAAATTTTCTATAATAAACATTTATTAGTTTTTTTTAACAATTAAGAAAACTTATCATTTACTACACCAATTAAAAGAAATGAAGAGATGGAACCACAGACGGTGGCTAGAAGAGACAGGGTAAAAAAACACCTCCATGAAAAACACTAGATAAAATCCAGAAAGTCACCCAGAACACCAGTTCCACCGATGCACCAGCTGGACAAGGTCTGCTAAATCCACAGGGACCATGCACTTGGTGAAATCGGGATCTGCTTTCTGAAATGAGTGAGCAAGCCTGATGAATATCTGGCAGCCATGCTGCAGTGTGGGGAAACCATGGGTGGTGTTTGGAGGCAGACTAGTTCTTTTTTAAAAACCCCAAAAGTGGCTGCAAATATGGCAGCAAGAACTGCACAGTGAAGCACGGCAGGAATGGGCTGTGTGAAAGCCTCAATATCTGGCATGGAAGATAGCCTTTTGCACACCTGTTACTAACTGTCTTGGAGTGAGGAAGGCAGAGGTTAGCCAAAAGGGGAAAATAACCACAACCCTTGCAGCCATCTTCCTGGTGAGCTGGGAACACTCCTGCCCCACACCAGTGCCAAGGCCCAGAGCCACGCCATAAAACCCAGTGTGACAGGAAGCGTTTCCAGAAACACATGCACATGCCACAAAATCAGGCATGGACAATAGCCTTTCATGCACCCACAGCTAACTGTTCCAGAGCTGGGAAGGCAGAGCTGTGAGAAAAGGGGGAAACTAACACGCCCCATACAGCCATCCTTACAGCAGGCTGGGAATGCCCCTACACAGCCCAGAAGCCCAGAACTTCCCTTGAAAGATGGTGTGCGCTTGTGATGTAGCACAACCTTCCCTTAGCACAGGCCCTAGAAGGTCATGGCTTGGAAGAGGGACCCACTTGGAAATCCCAGGGACCATACACCAATACCAATGACTTGTGGGTCAGCAGCAGAGACAATCTGTGGTGAGAATGAAATGAAGGTTTAGACTCTTGCAACAGCCTTAAATATCCAGGAACACCTGGGAGGTGTGATTATTAAAGCTGCCCTCCCTCCCTAACTGCTCAGAAACATGCTCCACATTCAGGACAGACAGCATCAACAACACACTCAAACTTGGTGCACCAATTGGACCCCACAAGAATCAAACCCCCACACACCACAAAGACAAAGTTGGGGAGAACTGACTTGAGGGGAATAGGTGAATTGTGGATGCCATCTGTTTGTTTGTTAGAGAAAGTGTACATCACCAAGGTATAGATCTGACAAATCGGAGATTAGACTTTGAATAATCCTACATATCCTAAAAGAACCCTATAAAGTAAAGCAAATGCAAAGAAGCCAAAAACAACAGAAAATTTTAAAGCATATGGAAAAAACAGAAGATATGGATAACCCAAAGCCAAACCCCCAGATCGAAAGATCAGAGGAGACACAGTACTTGGAGCAATTAATCAAAGAACTAAAGACAAACAACAAGAGCATGGCACAGGATACAGAGGACATGAAGAAGACCCTAGAAAAGCATAAAGAAGAAATTGCAAGAATAAATAAAAAGTAGATGATTTTATGGAAACAAAAGAAACCACTGACCTAGTTAAAAAGATTCTGGATACTCATAGTACAAGACTAGAGGAAGCTGAATAATGAATCACTGACCCTGAGGACCACAGAATGAAAAATGAAAGAACAAAAGAAAGAATAGGGAAAAAAATAAAAAAAAATTGAAATGGACTTCAGGGATATGATAAAATAAAACATTCAAATATAAGACTCATTGGTGTCCCAGAAGGGGAAGAGAAGCTAAAGGTCTAGCAAGAGTATTCAAAGAAATTGGGGAAAACTTCCCAAACCTTCTACACAATATAAATAAACAAACCATAAATGCCCAGCGAGCTCCAAATAGAATAAATCCAAATAAACCCACTCCAAGACATATTCTGATTAGACTATTAAATACAGAAGAGAAGGAGCAAGTTCTGAAAGCAAAAGAAAAGCAATTCACTACATCCAAAGGAAACAACAGAAGACTAAGTAGTGACTACTCAGCAGCCACCATGGAGGCAAGAAAGTAGTGTGGCATGACATATTTAAAATTCTGAAAAAGAAAAATTTCCAACCAAGAAGACTTTATCCAGCAGCTCTCCTTCAAATTTGAGAGAGAGCTTAAATTTTTCACAGACAAACAAATGCTGAGGGATTTTGCTAATAAAAGACCTGCCCTACTTCAGATACTAAAGGGAGCCCTACTGACAGAGAAACAAAGAAATGAGAGAGAGACATGGAGAAAGGTTCAGTACTAAAGAGCTTCAATATTGGTTCATTAAAGGACAATGAAAGAGAGAAAAAATATATCTGACAAACATAAACCAAAGAATAGGATGGCTGATTCAAGAAATGCCTTCACAATAATAACGTTGAATGTAAATGGATTCAACTCCCTAATTAAAAGATAAAGACTGGCAGAATGGATCAAAAAATACGAACCATAAATACGTTGATACAAGAGACTCATCTTAGACACAGAGACACAAAAAAATTTAAAGGATGGAAAAAATATTTCATGCAAGCTACAGTCACAAGAAAGCAGGAGTAGCAATATTAACCTCAGATAAAATAGACCTTAAATGCAAGGATGTTATGAGAGACAAAGAAGGCCACTACATACTAATAAAAGGGGCAATTCAACAAGAAGAAATAACAATCACTGTGCCACAAAATACATGAGACAAACACTGGCAAAACTAAAGGAAGAAATGGATGTTTCCACAATAATTGTGGGAGACTTCAACACATTACTTTCTCCTACATATAGAGCAACCAGACAGAAGACCAATAAGGAAATTGAAAACCTAAACAATCTGATAAATGAATTTGCTTTAACAGACATATATAGAACATTACACTCCAAATCACCAGGATACATATTTTTCTCTAGTGATCATTGAACTTTCTCCAGAATAGACCATACGCTGGGACATAAAATAAGCCTCAATAAATTTTAAAAAAATTGAAATTATTCAAAGCACATTCTCTGACCACAATGGAATACAATGAGAATTCAATGACCATCAGAGAGTCAGAAAATTCACAAACACCTGGAGATTAAAGAACACACTCTTAAAATAAATGGTTTATAATGTAGAATGTAGGGGAACTAGTGATAGAGAGCAATTAATGAAGGGGGAATGATAACCCAATAAGAACAGGTAAGCTATTGTGGGTAAATTTAACATTCTGGAATGCCCAGGAATGACTATGGTTTGTTAACTTCTGATGGGTATGGTAGGAACAAGTTCATAGAAATGGAGATTCCTTTCAAACAATAAGGTTGAACACCGTTTTATATATTTGTGAGCAATCTGGATATCCTGCTTTACGAAGAGCCCATTTTTCTATTAGGTTTTATGTTTTCCTATTATTGATATGAAAGACTTATTTTTATATTTCTCTATATAAGTTTTTTTAATGAATTAGATGTGGTGCAGATGTTGTTTCCCAAACTAATATTGCTTTTCAGTTTCTTAGTGGAATTTTTGTAACTGTAACTTCTTAACTTGAATGTACTCCAGCTTATCCTTTATAGGTCTATGATTAGTGTGTTAAAATATTTTAAGGAGCTGGTGGAGAATGCAGGGGTGTTGGGCTTCCCCACCTCGATGGGTGCTGATGTGCTCACAGACATAGGGGACTGGTGGTTTGATGGGCTGAGCCCTCTACCACAGGACTTGCCCTTGGCAAGACTGTGGCTGCAAAGGAGAGGCTAGGCCTGCCTATAATTGTGCCTAAGAGCCTCCTCCCAAATGCCTCTTTGTTGCTCAGATGTGGCTCTCTCTAGCTAAGCCAACTTGGCAAGTGAAATCACTGCCCTCTACCCTACATGGAATCTGACACCCAGGGGAGTGAATCTCCCTAGCAACATGGAATATGACTCCTGGGCAGGAATCTAGATCTGACACTGTGGGATGGAGAACATCTTCTTGACCAAAAGGGGGATGTGAAAGGAAATAAGATTCAGTGGCAGAGTGATACCAAAAGGAGCCAAGAGTTCACTCTGCTGAGCACTCTTATGCACAAAACAGACAACTCTTTTTAGGTTCTAATGAATTGGAATAGCTAGCAGTAAATACCTGAAACTATCAAACTACAATCCAGTACCCATGAATCTTGCAGATGATTGTATAAAAATGCAGCTTATGAGGGGTGACAGTATGATTGGAAAAGCCATATGGACCACACTCCCCTTTGTCCAGTTTATGGATGGATGTGTAGAAAAATAGGGGAAGGAAAAAAAAAACAAAACCCCGTGTTCTTTTTTAATTGCTCTTTTTCACTTTAATTTTTATTCTTATTATTTTTGTGTGTGTGGTAATGAAAATGTCAAAAATTAATTTTGGTGATGAATGCACAACTATATAATGGTTCTGTAAACAACTGAATGTACACTTTGTTTTGTATGACTGTATGGTATGTGAATAGATCTCAATAAAAACGAATTTAAAAAAAGAAATGAAAAATTTCAAAAATAAAATGTGTTATATTCTGTGGTAACAGTGCAATAAAATTAACTACAAAGCTGTAGCCAAAAACTTCTATTCACTTTGGCATTTAAATATATCAATCTGAACAACTCCTGTAATAGAAAAACATTTCAAAAGAAAAACAGCAAGGTATTTATAAATGACAATGAGAGTTCTACATGTACAATCCTGCAATATGCAGCCAAAGTATGCAATTTTACATGCATGCATCAGAAACTGTGATTGAAGATAAATGGACATTCAGTGAATAAAGGCAAAATAAACTCAAAGTAAGTAGAAATTATTATTATGGATAGAGACGGAAAGGAAAATGGAAAATTGTAAAATGTATCAAGAAAGAAAAAGCTGCATCTATAAACACTAAGAAATAAACATTTGTCATGTTGCCACTAAGAGAAGGAGCAATAGTCAAACAATATTAGGAACAAGAAAGGGGACATAACTGGAGGTGACTAAGCATTTTAAGGAAAAGTTATATAAAGCAATACCAATCAGATAAAAAAAATCTGGGTGGAACAGACTGCTTCTGAAGGAACATTTTAGTGATCATTATTGACGTAAAAATAAGCAGTAAATCTAAACAGATCAACAAACATAGCAAAAAGTGAAAATGGAATCAACACTCAAGCTCATTCCAATTAATGGGTGAGTTCTAGCAAACATTTCAGGTATAGAAAAGTCTCATGATATGGGAACTCAAGGCCCAGGACTCGTCCAGACACTGCGAAACCCAAAAGCACAAAGCAGCCTGCATGACCTAGGTCAGCTAAAGTTTAAGCTAACCTCCCTGAGGAGGGAGGGGTTTGCAGATGGTCAGTGTAAGCTAGCCACCAGGCTCTCTTCTGAATAGGATGCCAGCCCCTGTCTTGCTCTTCTCTGGAGCCCTTGAGGTGTTTTCTGACACCCAGAGGATAATCTTTTCCCTCTGTCATAAACCCCCTTCTCTCCATGTACCTATGCCCTCATACTCTGGAATGTCTTTGTTTAGGGTGTCTACAACTGGCTGTTCCAGTTTGCTAAAGCTGCTGTTATGCAAAATGCCAGAAATGGATTGGCTTTTATAAAGGGGAATTATTAAGTTATAAATTTACAGTCCTAAGGCTAAAAAAGTGTCCAAATTAAGGCATCAGCCAGAGGATATACCTCCACTAAGGAAAGGCAGATAGCATTAGAACACTTCTGTCAGCTGGGAAGGCACTTGGCTGGCATCTGCTGGTCTCTTGCTCCCAGGTTGTGTTTCAAAATGGCTTTCTCCAAAATGTTGCTGGGCTTGTCTTATCTCCTGTCTCTCAGCTCCTGTGTGTTCTTTTTTTTTTTTTTTTTTGCTTTTATAAAGGAGGTTTATTTGGTTACAAATTTACAGTCCTAAGGCCATGCAAATGTCCAAGTTGAGGTATCAACAAGTATACCTTCACTGAAGAGAGGCCATTGGCATCCAGAAAACCTGTTAGCTGAGAAGGCACGTGGCTGGCATCTGCTGATCCTGGGTTGTGTTCCAGCTGCTCTGTCAGCTCCTATGTGCTCTTGGTTCTTTCTCCCAGAATATTTCTCTCTAAGCGCCTGGAGGTCCTGTCTTAGTGTATCCCGGGGCAAATTCTGTGCTTCATCTTATAGCTAAACATCCTTCTGTCTGCATCTCCAAGCATGTCTAAGTATCAGTGTCAGCCTATATCATTGTGTTTTGTTTTGTTTTGTTTTCATTTTTATTGAGATTGTTCAGATACCATACAATTATCCAAAGATCCAAAGTGTACAATCACTTGCCCCTGGGTACCCTCATACAGCTGTGCATCCATCACACTTACTTTTGTTCAATTTTTAGAAACTTTTCATTACTCCACACAAGAAATAAAGTGAAAGATGAAAAATGAAAAAAAGAAAAGGAAACTCTAATCCTCCCCTATCCCTAACCAATCCCCCTCAATTGTTGACTCCTAGTATTGATATAGTACATTTGTTACTGTTCATGAAAAAATGTTGAAATACTACTAACTGTAGCATATAGCTTGTAATAGGTATATAGTTCTTCCCTATATGCCCCTCTATTATTAACTTCTAATTGTATTGTCATACATTTGTTCTGGTTCATGAAGTGATTTCTAGTATTTGTACAGTTGATCAAGGACATTGCCCACCATAGGATTCAGTTTTATACATTCCCATCTTTTGAACTCCAACTTTCCTTCTGGTGACATATATGACTCTGAGCTTCCCCTTTCCACCTCATTCACACACCATTCGGTGCTGTTAGTTATTCTCACATCTTGCTACCAACACCCCCGTTCATTTCCAAACATTTAAGTTCATCCTAATTGAACATTCTGCTCATACTAAGCAACCACTCCCCATTCTTAAGCCTCGTCCTATATCTTGGTACCTTATATTTCATGTCTATGAGTTTACACATTGTAATTAGTTCCTATCAGTGAGACCCTGCAATAATTGTTCTAATGTGTCTGGCTTATTTCACTCAGTATATTGCCCTTGAGGTTTTGCCATCATCCCATTATTTTTTAATATGGTTTTGTTCACTCACCATACATTCCATCCCAAGTAAATAATCGATGGTTTTCTGCATGGTCATACATTTATGTGTTTACCACCTTCACTACTATCTATATAAGAGCATCTACATTTCTTCCACAAGGCAGGAGGGACAGTCAAAGAAGGTAGAGAGGCAAAAGAAAGGAAAAAAAAAATGACAGCTAGGAAGCAGCAAAAAGAAAAATAACCTTAAATCAAAGTAGAATAAAGAATCAGACAATACCACCAATGTCAAGTGTCTAACATGCCTCCCCTATGCCCCCCTCTTATCTGCATTCACCTTGGTATATCACCTTTGTTACATTAAAGGAAGCATAATACAATGATTCTATTAGTTACAGTCTCTAGTTTATGCTGATTGCATCCCTCCCCCAATGCCTCCCCATTTTTAATACCTTGCAAGGTTGACATTTGCTTGTTCTCCCTCGTAAAAGAACATATTTGTACCTTTTATCACAACTGTTAAATACTCTAGATTTCACCAAGTTATACAGTCCCAGTTGTTATCTTTCCTCCTTTCTTGTGGTGTCTCACATGCTCCCCATCTTCCTCTCTCAACCGTATTCATAGTTACCTTTGTTCAGTGTACTTACATTGTTGTGCTACCATCTCCCAAAACTGTGTTCCAAACCACACACTCCTGTCTTCTATCACCCTGTAGTGCTCCCTTTAGTATTTCCTGTAGGGCAGGTGTCTTGTTCACAAAGTCTCTCATTGTCTGTTTGTCAGGAAATATTTTGAGCTCTCCCTCATATTTGAAGGACAGCTTTGCTGGATACAGGATTCTTGGTTGGTGGTTTTTCTCTTTCAGTATCTTAAATATATCACACCACTTCCTTCTTGCCTCCATGGTTTCTGCTGAGAAATCCGCACATAGCCTTATTAAGCTTCCTTTGTATGTAATGGATTGCTTTTCTCTTGCTGCTTTCAGGATTCTCTCTTTGTCTTTGACATTTGATAATCTGATTATTAAGTGTCTTGGCGTAGGCCTATTCATATCTCTTCTGTTTGGAGTACGCTGCGCTTCTTGGATCTGCAATTTTATGTCTTTCATAAGAGATGGGAAATTTTCATTAATTATTTCCTCTATTATTGCTTCTGCCCCCTTTCCCTTCCCTTCTCCTTCTGGGACACCAATGATACGTACATTATTGTACTTTGTTTCATCCTTGAGTTCTCGGAGATGTTGCTCATATTTTTTCTTTCTTTTCTCCATCTGCTCCTTTGTGTGTAGGCTTTCAGGTGTTTTGTTCTCCAGTTCCTGAGTGTTTTCTTCTGCCTCTTGAGATCTGCTGTTGTATGTTTCCATTGTGTCTTTCATCTCTTGTGTTGTGCCTTTCATTTCCATAGATTCTACTAGTTGTTTTTTTGAACTTTTGATTTCTGCCGTATACATGCCCAGTGCCTCCTTTACAGCCTCTATCTCTTTTGCAATATCTTCTCTAAACTTTTTGAATTGATTTAGCATTAGTGGTTTAAATTCCTGTATCTCAGTTGAAGTGCACGTTTGTTCCTTTGACTGGGCCATAACTTTGTTTTTCTTAGTGTAGGTTATAATTTTCTGTTGTCTAGGCATGGTTTCCTTGGTTATCCAACTCAGGTTTTCCCAGACCAGAACAGGCTCAGGTCCCAGAGGGAAGAAATATTCAGTATCTGGTTTCCCTGAGGGTGTGTCTTAGAAAATTGCTCCACCCTTTGATGCCTCGGGTCACTATGCTTTTCTGCCCAGCAGGTGACACCTGTTAGCCTATAATTCTTGACTGGTATGAGGAGGTATGGCTGTGTTCCCCCAGGCTCTGGGGTCTGGTTCTGAATGGAAAGGGCCCCATCCCTTTCCTCCTAGAGAAGACAGACCCCTCAGGTGGAGGTCATTAGCATTTCAATGGTCTCGCTCTCTGATTGTGCTGTCTCCACCCTTCCCAGAGTCACAGCCCTGGAAACTGAAAATGACTGGGGCTTTCTCCACTGAGCCAAAAAAGAAACAGATAATCCTCTTCAGACCCAGTCCAAGGAGACCCTCCGGCTCTCCAAGGTCAGTCGTCACCCAAAGCCTCTGTCTGTTTTTTGGGGATGCATACCTGTAGTGAGCAGTTCACACTCACTACTTAAAACCCCAGTTGGAGCTCAGCTGAGCTATATTTGCTTGCTAGGAGAGAGCTTCTCTCTGGCACCACAAGGCCTTGCAGCTCGGGCTATGGGGGAGGGGTCTCACGACTTGGTTCCGCAGGTTTTACTTACAGATTTTATGCTGTGTTCTCGGGCATTCCTCCCAATTCAGGTTGGTGTATGATGAGTGGATGGTCTCGTTTGTCCCCCCGCAGTTATTCTGGATTATTTACTAGTTGTTTCTGGTTTTTTGTAGTTGTTCCAGGGGGACTACTTAGCTTCCACTCCTCTCTATGCCGCCATCTTTCCCGAGTCTCCTCCTGTGTGTTCTTGCTTCTTTCTCCCAGGGCATATCTCTAAGCATGCATCTGGGTGTCCTCTCTTAACTTCTCTGGGGCAAACTCTGGGCTTTGTCTCTTGGCTTAGCAGCTCCAAGAGTCCTTTTCTCTACATCTCCAAGCATCTCTGTCAGCTCCCACTCTGTCTCTCCTCTTGAGTCTTTTAAAGGACTCCAGTAATATAATTAAGACCCACCTTGAATGGGCAGGGCCACACCTCCATGGAAAAAATGAAATCAAAAAGTCTTACCTACAGTTGAGTGAGTCACATCTCCATGGAATCAACCTAATCAAAGAGTCCCACCTTAATCAAAACTAATAAGCCTGCCCCCACAACACTGAATTAAAGAACACGGCTTTTGTGGAGGACATAATAGATTCAAACCAGCACACTGGCCTTATTAATTCCCACCTAATTATGGAGTACTTTCCCACCGAGCTCTGAACCAACCACCATCAGAGCAGCTTGAATGACTTCCCACTTCACTCCTGTAACTAATTTCCCATAATAAAGTTTATGTCATACTCAGCTCCTGGCGCATTCTTTGGCCTTCCTGCCAAACCAGCCTCTGCTGGCCAGAACACTTGGCAAGTTGCCAGCCCTGAGACTAAAGAAACCCAAGCCACTGATGACATGAACTTTGGAAAGGGAAAGGGGAAATCCTAGGGGCGGGGGGGGTGGGGGGGGGAGGGTGCAGTGTGTGGAGGGTGGATACTCGGATGGTCTGTGAAATCTATGTGGGGAGGTCTCTCTTGGCAGACCCTCCTAGCTGAATGGGGTCTGCCAAGAGAGTATGGAGATGCATATAACTCCCTGGCTGGACTAACAGCCCTCCTGCAAAAGGTCACAGGACAGTTACAATCTCATAAGAAAAAGAAAAGCCACCAGGCTGCTGCAGTAATAGCCTGGCCACTTTTGGAGGCTGTGCATATAGTACAAAAAAGGCCTTAATGACCAATCCAGTAGAAAGGGATATGCAATTGGACCAAGCAGAACTGAAAGATGCTTTGAATGAAAGGCTAAAGTGGGTGGATGAAAATCTAGAAACAACAGCCCACAGATAAGCTAGAGTGAAGGGACAGAAGTTACACAAGTTTCAAGTAAGATGCATTCTAACCTCCCCTGACTGGGACCACAAAGCATAGGACCTGCTGAATTTCTCCTTGGATGAGGAGGATCCTCAGACTGGGATGAGGAGGAAGATTGTAAATTTGTTCACCCCCTGGCCCAGAGGACATTACAGTTCCAATCCAGACACAGGGAGAGAGGGCTGACGGAGACGGGGTGTGGTGCTACAGAGGTAGCCCCAGCCACACCTACTGAGCAAAAAATACACATTATATCATGGGACCTTACCGCATCTGAATTATGAGAAATTGGAAATCAACATAGAGAGAAACCTAAACAATTTCTGGCAAATTAGCTACTGTGGCTGTGGGATACCAGTTCAGATGGCATATTGCTCTCAGGACATGAAATGAGTAAACTGTCCTCGCTTACCACCCACCCCTCTCTATGTCACATGTATTCACTAGCTCCTAAGATAGAAACAAATTTGCTACTTAATGGGCTCATACTCCAATTTAAAGAAGTGTCGCCCAATGAAGGGGGTCTACCCCACATAACCTCCCACTGGAACACAACTGATGAACTTCAAGACGTGTTAATGGTGCTAGGAATGAAACATCCCATTTATATACCTGAAGCCATTGGGCTAGATAATGTGCCCTTTTCAGCAAGAATCAGTGAGACAATTCCACATACTGCCTCCAAACAATCATATGGGAATTCAGTGCTTATTCTCAGCCCACTGGTGGGAAAGCCCATCTCACAGGCTGCCAAAGTGATTGCATGCCTGGGGAAGACATATCATATGTGGCAAAGTAAGGCTGGAGCTAGGGCTACACGTTATGTTTCGAGGGGCCATGATGGCCCAAATTGAGTGTCATGTAAACAGATGTGGGCAGACCCAGTGGATACTGGAACTAAAATAGAAGAAATTGGCAGACAGTCAAACGCTTCATTAAACTATGGACCAAACTGCCTAAAGAGCAGAGGTGTACTACACCAGAAATTAGAACTCTAGAAGAAGACACTAATTCTAAACAAAGGAATTGGCTGGTGCCTGGTAAAGAGCCTTCCACTCCCCCCACTGCAAAGGTCTCAGAAGTTCCATTTCTCCTTATTTAGGGAGAAGGTTGAGATCCCCAAATAAGAGCAATCTAGGGGGACACTTGGGATTCGAGGCCATATACAGAGCCAACTGTTTTGGTGACTTACTAATGAACATAAGGTTTTGGCCTTAGGAGACACCAGAACAGAATGCACCCTAATATATGGGAAACAGCCACGAACTGGAGGCCCAATGCTAACCATTGTGGAATTTGGGGCCAAAGTATTAAAACAACACAGTAGTAATTAACAATGCAAATTTGCCAATTGCCACCTCAAACTTACACTATATAAAATCCTAATCCACAGTATATATTGTGAATCGATATTTTGCAAAACATTTCCTTGCACACTACTACCAACGGTGAATTCCACCTCCAGTGCTGAGTGGTCGAAGCCATGCTAAATGGCCACCAGCAAAAGTATCTTTTCCCAGATGCATGGTGGCAGTGTGCTAATATAAATTACCTGGAGTCCACCAGGAAATTACCGCCACTATTAAGGAATTAGAAAGAGTGGGAATAATCATCCCCACTCACAGTTCTATTAATAAACCCTGTCTGGCCAGTGAAAAAAACCAGATGGGACTTGTGGATGACTATTGATTATAGAAAACTAAAGTGACTCATCCTCTGCAGCTGTGCGAAATACTGCTACTCCGTTCCAAGATGTAAGTACTAAGCTAGGACAGCTTCATTTTGTATTAGATCTTGTTAATGCCTTTTTTAGGATTCCCTTAGATCTTTCCAGCCAGCCTGCATTTGCCTTCATGTGGGGAGGACAGTGGGCATTTACTGTGCTACAGCAGGGCTACCTTCATCTGCCATGGTCTGGTTATGCAGGACCTAAAGACGTGGAAACCTCCCAAGAATGTAACCTGTTTCATTATATTGATTATGTGCTAACCAGTAATTCAGACCTAAAAACTGCTACTAACACTGCGGTGTCCCACCTTGAGAGCTAGGGATGGGCAGTAAACAAAAATAAATTACAGGGGTCTGGATTCTGTCAAATTTTTGGGTGTTGCCTGGTGGGGTTATGGAAGGATAATATCTCTACTAAGGAACCTGATAATGAGGATGCTGACTCCTTCTCTCTATGCTGCTCTCATATACCACCTGATGTTTCCTGTGCTGATAGTGAAGAACCAATTATTCCTTCTGATATAGAAGCATATTATAGAATTTTTACCTAAAAACACTTATGTACAATTTCCAAATGATAAAAGGTGGAAAGGCTTTACTATAATAATGGGGGCAAATTATTCATATCCTTTAAGTCTTATATTAGAAGATTATACTGAAGATGAAGCAAAGCAGTTAAAAAAGCTGTGACTATTTTCAAGAAAACAAAGCCATTCTCCACCTTCCCAGATACAGATAACATGAAATCATCTGGTCCTCTGTGAAAACAGGATGGGGCTGCAGCTATTACTTTAATCACAGATTAAGTCATAATTTAGCAAGGTTGAATACATTTCTAATCAAATGTATGATTAACAACATGATGTAATGGCTAAGCTATCACAAAATAAAGTAACCATATTAGCAAGTCAGAGACAAATAATCTCTTTTCTAACTTTTAAGATTTTATATAAGTAAAAGTAAATTATGCTGCTCTTACAAAAGTCATAGCTTAATTAGTAAAAACATTAACAGTAGAGTTTTACAGGCATTCAAGGCTAAGCCTCTAATAAGGTTGTGGATACCCTCCTTTGATCTTGAACCACTCATGGATCAAGGCACTTCACTTCATGAGTCACTCGTGGTTCACAACGCATCATTTATCACTTGTGGTTTAAACATAAAAATAGAATATGACTTAATTAAAAGTACTACAGATCAAAATGCTATACATTTTCTGTAAGTCAGACAAGGGAGGAGCTCTCTGATTTCATATCCACCTGCATCTGGAGGAGTGGGGGCTCCCAGGCTTGGTAATGTACCAATTAATTTTTACACTGTAACTTTGTTCCTCTTACCTTAAGTGCTCCTTTAGTAAATATGTGTTAAGCTGAATTCTTGTCTTGAGTGCTCTTTACTTTCAAACTACTGTCTGTCCCTATACTCTTGAGTGCGAGGTTACTTACTGAAACCCAAACCAACTGAATTATGACCTAAGGCTCAGGCTTTTTCTAGTGGAGATCACAGGTTTGAGGTGTAAAGAGACGAACCTGAGACAGAGTAAGACTAAAACTATTTCTTCTGCTGTCACTGATAAAGCACAGAATTATACTCCATATACTCCTAAGCAGTTGACAGCTTTCCCTGGTTAGGTTACTGGAGAACATTTAGACCCCATTTAGCACAAATCCTGAAATCTTTGTACACTCCAATTCACAAGGGGAAGGCATGGGAATGGGATGTCCCCCAGTAAGCTGCTTTCGAAAGATCTAAACAGGTTATAGGATAGGCCCAAGCTATGCTTGTGGACCCAGATGTGCCTTGTGAACTGGATGTGGCCAGTACCAACAATGGCTTCGGGTGGGGCTTGTGGCAAAGGCAACAAGTAAAATGTGTACCCACTGGCTTCTGGTCCCAGCTACAGAAGGGAGCTGAACGAAGACACAGTCCCCTGAAAAAGCAGTTGTGTGCAGCCTATAGTGCTCTGCTGCAAACTGAAGGACTAACAGAAAAGTGTCTGGTGACTTTATGAACAGCTATCCCCACACAGGGATGGGTACATGACACAGTTAACAAATCCTACTCAGGGAGTGCCCAGCTTAGTACACTTACAAAGTGGAAGGCTTACCTCCTGCAATGTAATACTTTCAACAACCCCTTAAGTGCAGAAATGCATGACATTTTAGGACCAGTTTTCTATGTGGAGGAACAATGTTTCCCCATCTGCCAATCCTCCTGAAGGGGCCATCTCTATGCCCACTGCTGATGGATATGAAATACCTGACTCTGTATGGTATACTGATGAATCGGCTCATGGGCAACAGCCACCTGGATAGCAGTGGCTGTTTGTATTAGTTAGGGTTCTCTGGGGAACAGAATCAATGAGAAATATCTCTAAATATAAGATTTGTAAAAGTGTCTCACGCAACTGTGGTATGCACGAGTCCAAATTCCATAGGGCAGGCAGCAAACTGGCAACTCCAATGAAGATGTTCGATGAACTCCTGAGGAAACGAACTGGCAACTTCAACAAACATATTCAATGAACTCCTAAGGAAATGAACTGGCAACTTCAACAAACTCCTCAGGAAACGCTTCACTGGTCAGCCAAAGATGAAATGAAGGTCCTCTATCTCACTTAAAAGTCTTCAACTGATTGGATTAAATCCAATTGACTGTTCTCTTATTGTGGAAGGCATGCCCTTCACTGAGTCATCAGTCACAGCTGCAGCCAATTGACTGACAATTTACAAAACCAGCCTGTTGGTTTCTTAACCAGCCACAAATGTCCTCACAGCAACAATTAAGTCAGTGCTTGCCTGACTAGACAGCTGGGTACCATCACCTGGCCAAGCTGACACATGAACCTAAGCATCACACTGTTCAACCCAGTACTGACACCATCTGATGTGAAACTGAAACTATGCAGAGCAGCCACTGGGCTGAGCTAAGGGCTGTATGGATAGTTACTGTCCATAAGCCAGGAGGTGCCATAACCACTTGTACTGATAATTTGGCTGTATACCATGCTTAACAGTGTGGCTGGCCATTGGGAATACCTGGACTGCCTGCCATAAGCATCAAGTAACTGCTTTCCACGTGTTTGCCTGTAACAGTTAACTCTTTACCAGGCAACATTGAAGCAGATGCCCTGGCAAAAGTTCATAACCTAGTGCCAGCAACACACGAAGCTGCTGAATGGCTGCACTGGAAAACAGGACACTGAGGGTATCAGACTTTGTGGAAAGTGCCACAATTCCAGTTACCCAACACCAGACAAGAACTAAAGGAAGGAGTAGACGCCTGCCCTTCCTGCTCCCTGCGATGACCAAGAATGCTCCCTCATCAGCCATGAGCAGTTCCCAGTCACCTGGTGGCAGGTAGAATATACTGGGCTCCTTCCCCTGTCCAAAGGTACAAAAGATGCTTTCACTGCTGTAGATACAGCTACAGGACTTTTTTCCTGAACCCAGTGGGAAAAGCCAACCGAGCTACAATACATCATCTAGAGAAAATAACTGCATTCTTTGGGGTCCCCATATATGTGGACAGCAATAGAAGGACCCCCTTCACAGGGCAATTAACCCAAGCCTGGGCCACTGAACATGAAAGCCTATGCACATTCCACCTGCCTCACAATCCAACTGCAGACAAGTTAATCGAAAGGATGAATGGCCTTTTAAAGGAACAATTGAAAGTTGACAAAAAGTCTCTACAGTAATGGACTCAACAACTGTATCCAGCATGGACTAACATCAACTCCAGACCCAGAGTGGCTGCCCCCACTGGTTCGAAATGGTGAGCACTAGGCCCATGCAACCTTTTTGAATAGAGGTAAAAGGGCCAGCAACATTGCAACTGCAGTGAGGTAATAAAAGCCATTTATTCCTGCCTGTGCCACAAGCATTAGAAAGTGGGGAAAATAAGGAAAACTGGCTTTGGTCCTGGCTTGTACAGCCCCACTGCCTAGGCATCCTGAGCCCATGGGGTACTCGGATTGTTCAAAATCTGACTATTAGACCACAGTTTGTGCTAAAGATGCCACAGGTTGTATACATTGTTAACCCAGGACAACCCATAACCTCAAGGTATTATATGTATATTCTGGACTCTCATAATGCCTACACTGTAGATGTAGCCCCTGGGGGCTCTTCACAGCCCCAAGGGCAAAAGATATGGTATCTGAAGCCCTCTCATCATATACCTTCTCCAGCAACACTTTTATCTACTAATGAAAACCTAGCTTGTATATTGTGAGATCACCAAGACCTACCTCTCATTGTTCCCCATAGGTATCTTTTTGCCTGTAGCAATGCAGGAAACATATCTGCAGTGGGCCTCTGCTATAACCTATGCACACAAATCTCAGTGTTGGGTATGCACTGAGTTGCCATCATCCAGTGCCAAAAACCTCCCCTGGACTGACACTCCTGCCAACTGAACAATATGGTTGCAATGCTAACATGGCAAAACAACCACCAGCAGCAAGTTTGGGAATATTACTTCTCATTCTCTTCACTGCCAAAGGCTTTACCCTATAAAACTGACACATTCCTGTTGTTCTCGTTTGCTAATGCTGCCGGAATGCAAAACACCAGAGATGGATTGGCTTTCATAAAAGGGGGTTTATTTGGTTACACAGTTACAGTCTTAAGGCCATAAAGTGTCCAAGGTAACACATCAACAATCGGGTACCTTCACTGCAGGATGGCCAATGGCATCTGGAAAACCTCTGTTAAGTGGGCACGTGGCTGGCATCTGTTCCAAAGTTCTGGTTTCAAAATCGCTTTCTCCCAGGACGTTCCTCTCTAGGCTGCAGTTCCTCAATGTCACTCTTAGTTGGCACTTGGGATATCTGTCCTCTCTGAGCTTCTCCAGAGCAAGAGTCTGCTTTCAACGGTCGTCTTCAAACCGTCTCTCATCTGCAGCTCCTGTGCTTTCTTCAAAGGGTCCTTCTCGGCTGTAGCTCCTCTTCAAAAGGTCACTCACAGCTGCACTGAGTTCCCTCTGTTTGTCAGCTCATTTACATGGCTCCACGGATCAAGGCCCACCCGGAATGGGTGGGGCCACGCCTTTATGGCAATATCTCATCAGAGTTATCACCTGCAGTTGGGTGGGGTGCATCTCCATGCAAACAACCAAATCCAAACATTCCAACTTAATCCCCACTAATATGTCTGCCCCACAAGACTGCATCAAAGAACACGGCTTTTTCTGGGGGACATAATACATTCAAACCAGCATACCTGTGTATATTCTTTGGCGTGGGACAAGGTCAACAAGTCCAGATGTGTACTTGGATACTCTGTGTTCTATGGCTCAGGATGGCTAACTGCTAAAATAGTACTATTGACTGGCTCCAGTCTGCATGGAGCACACAAAAGGATATAAAGACATGGGGGTGGCTGCCCACAGGGTTTTGTAATGTAACCATCCATTTACAGGATGGTAGCTACTTTCAACAGCAAGATGTAAGCAATAAATATGGGGCCAACCCCTCCACCAAGGGGTGGCTCTGGACCTGCGGGCAGAATGGCTGGCCCTACCTGCCCTATAACTGGACTGGACAATGCAAATGAGGGCAACCCTATGTGCTTCCTACAATTTATGACACTACCACAAAAGCCCAGTAAATGGGAAATGGTAAAAACTAGATATAGAATAAAGTGGACCACCTGGTGGTTTTATCCACTGGCGGTACCTGTCCCAGGAAGTGCTGCCACAGTAACTTAAAAACATGTAGCCACTTTAGTTAACCACAATGCACACACCCTTAATGAAACAAAGCTATATCTTTACTCAATGAAGAAGCTACTCAGCTTAGAAAAGTACTCTTACAAAATAGAATGACACTAGATATTCTCACTGCCACTCAAGGTGGTACTTGTCCTTTAATTAATATCCAACATTGTGTATATATAACAGATAATTCAAAAAATGTCACACATGCCTTATATGCAAAATCACACACAAAGTACTGAGCATTTATCTCATGATTCTCTGTTGTTAAAATGGCTTCTCTAACCTGGCCATGGCACCACTTACTGATAGAAGTAGTCTCTATATGTGCCAGTTTGCTTATGCTTTGTTGCTTACTACATTGCTGCTGTGGGTTATGGATGCAATGTCCGCCCTATAGTCAATGCAAACTGCTACACAGGGGTGGATTCTGGGAGCCCAAAGCCCAGGCCTCTCCCTGACACTCTGTGAAATCCAAAAGCACATAGTAGCCTGTGTGACCTAGGTCAGCTAACGTTTAAGGTAACCTCCCTAAGGAGGGAGGGATGTGCAGATGGTCAACGTAAGCTAGGCACCAGACTTTCTGTGAAGAATGTCCGCCCATGCCTTACTCTTCTCTGGAGCCCTACAGGTGTTGTGTGACACACTGAGGATAGTTAACCTTTCCCCCATGTCACAAAGCCCCTCCCTTCCATTTATCTATGTCTCATGCTCTTTGGAATGTCTTTGTTTTGGGCCTCTACAACTGGTCTTGCTAATTCTTGCCTAATGGCAGAGTACTTTCACACTGAGCTCTAAACTAGCTGCCATCCTAGCAGCTTGATGTACATCCCGCTTCATTCATGTAAGTTCCCATAATAAAGTTTATGTTGTACTCAGTTCCTGGTGCATTCTTTGGCCTTCCTGCCAAACCAGCCCACGTGGGCCAGAATGCATGCTATGCTGTTTCAGAGTACATGAAAAAATGGAGAGTCAGTCCTTTCTATGATGGCAGTGTAAACCAAGAGTTACAACTATACAAGGAGAACCCAAAGAAACTACAAACCATTATCAACGTTGTACTATTTTTAAAATAAGGAAATATTATTTTTAAAAGATAATATATCTATGTATCTTATATGTCAAGTGTGTGCTGTGTGTTGTACATGATTGTTTCTGTAAAATTTAAATCTCCTCTTCCTTTGTTGGTTGTTTTAATTCTCCAAAGCCTTGGCTACCTGAGCTGGTAAAATCACTGAACATTAAATCTTTATGGTTGTTAATTTTATATATTTGGGTTGGGGACATCAAAACTAGCCAGAGACCTCAGAAATGTCCCTTTTTTCATTTGTGATTTTCATTATTCGTATTCTCTCTTTTTTCTTTGTTAGTCCAGCTAAAAGTTTGTCAATTTTATTGACCTTTTCAAAAAACCAAATTCTGTATTTTTTTACATTATATTGCTTTTTTAAAAAATTCTATTTCATTTTTCTCTAATCTTTTTCCTTCCTTCTATTGCTTTGTGTTTAACTTGCTCTTTTTTCTAGTTCTTTCAGTTTTGAGGCTAGGTGCCCAATTTGAAGTCTTTCTTCCATTTTATTGTAAGGATTTAGAGCAATAAATTTGCCTCTCAGCACTGTTTCACTGAATGTCATACCTTTTGGTATGTTCTATTTTCTTTTGTATCTGCTTCAAGATATTTCCTAATTTCCCTTGCGATTTCCTCTTTAACAGAATGGTTGTTTAAGAGTATGTTGCTTAATGCCCACATATTTATGAGTTTTCTTTCTCGGTTATTAATTTCTAGCTTCCTTCTGTTGTGGACAAAGTAACATACATTGTGTGATTTCAATATTTTTTAATTTATTGAGATTTGTTTTTTAACCTAACATACTGTCTATCCTGGAGAATGATCCATGTACACTAAAGAAATGTATTCTGTTGTTGGGTATAGTGTTCTATAAATGTTAAGACTAGTTCATAGAGCATAACATCGCAGTCTTCTATTTTATTATTGATCTGTTGTCTACATGTTCCATGTATGGCTGAAATTGGTATATTGAAGTCTCCTATTAATATAGAATCATCAATTCCTCCCTTCAAATCTATCAGTATTTGTTTCATATATTTGGGAGATCTTCTGTTAGATACATAGATATTTAGAATTGTTATGTCTTCTGGTTAAATTGACTCCTTTATCAGTTCATAATGACCATCTTTGTTCAACATAACTATTTCTGACTTAAAGTTTACTACATCTGCAGTTAGTATAGCTACCGTAGCTCTCTCTTAGTTACTACTTGCATGCTGTGTTTCCTATCCATCCTTTCACTTTCAGCATACTTGCATCTTTGTATCTGAGTCTCTTACAGAGAGCATATAGTGTGGTCATGCTTTCACAGACACTCTACCAATCTCTGTCTTTTAACTGTAATCCATTCACAGAGTCAATACAGATAATGCAGGACTTTCTTTTTCCATTTTGCTATTTAGCCTTTATAAGTCTTATGATTTGGTGTCCCACTAGCTGGCTTACTAAGTGAGGTGATTGGAGAAGGGTCAACCAAAACACCATGAGATCATTTGTTCTATAAGAACTACCTGAAACAGCTCCACCACCTTGTTGACCCTCAAAAGTGTTTCAAATTTTTACTCAAATGTCAAGATAGCAGATACTAGAATATGTTTAATTCTATGATGGATTAGATTGACAGGGAGCAGTATAAGACAACTCTCATGAAACATGTAAGATTATAGATTAAAGAACTACAGCATACCCCAAACAGAATACATCCTAATATACCTACTCCAAGATACTGATCAGATTGTCCAATGTCAAAGACAAAGGCAATTCCAAAAGCAGCAAGAGAAAAGCAATCAATCACATACAAGGAAAGCTAAATAAGTCTATGTACAGATTCCTCCACAGAAAGTATGGAGGCAAGAAGGCACTGGTATGAAATATTCAAGATACTGAAAGAGAAAACCTGCCAACCAAGAATTCTACATCAGACAAAATTGTCCTTCAAAAACACAGGAGAGATTAAAATATTATCAGACAGACACTGAAAGAGTTTATGAATAACAGACCGGCACTAAAAAAATACTAAAGGAAGTGCTACAGGCTGATAGGAAACGAAGAAAGAGGTTTTGAGAAGAGTGTAGAAATGAAGACTACAAAGAAGGGTAAAAGGAGAGAAAAAATAAGATACGAAATATAAAATCCAAAAGACATAACAATAGAAGAAAGTACTGTCCTTAAAATAATAACACTATTTATTAATGGATTAAACTCCCCAATAAAAAGACATACATTGCCAGACTTGGGAGGGGCAAGATGGCAGCACACAGATGAGTGGAATTAAGTCAGTCCTCTGGAACAACTAATAAACAAGGAACAACTAGTAAAAAATTTGGAGTAACTGCTAGGGGAAAACCATGACTGTCCACACATCATACACCAACCTGAATTAGGAGGAATGCCTGAGATTGCAGCATAGAATCTGTAAATAAAAGCTGCAGAACCATGCCGAGCCCCTTTCCACAGGGCAGGCTGAGCTGCAAAACCTCACTGTGGTAGAAACTAGCAGCACTCTCCAAGTGAGCAAATATAGGTCAGCCTAGCTCCAAAAGGGGTTTTAATTAACAGATGTGGGCTGCTGAATACAAGCTACAAACCCCCAACAAGTAGACAGAGGTTTTTAGTGATGACTGACCTTAAAGAGCCAGAGGACTCCTCTTGTCCTAGGATGGGGAGCTCAGAACACTGGGTGTTACCTCTGTCCAAGGTGTGAAACTGGGGGGCCATGTACTGGCTCCAAAAGGGGCTGTCTGTTTTTCTCTCTCTCAACCTGAGGGGCTCAGAAGAGAGAGCCACAGCCGTTTTCAGTTCCCAGGGCTCTGACGCAGATGGGTGGAGATAACAGAGTCAGAGAGACTACTCAAATACAGATAATAATCCCTTACAGGGTATATCTTCCCTAAGAATAAGAAAGGGGCCCAGCTTTCCATTCAGAACCAGACTCCAGCGCCTGGGGGAAAACAGCCGAAAAGAAACTAAGAAGACCACACCACCTTACACCAGTCAGGAGTGACAGGCTGACAGGTGCCACCTGATGGGCAGGTTAGGAAAAGCACAACTGGAAACCTCAAAGGAAAGTCTGTCATTGCTCAAAGATACCCACTGAATATAACCCCATTCTGAGACCTGAACCTGTTCTGGTCTGAGCAAATCTGACTGGGGTAACCAAGGAAACCAGATGTCTAGACAACAGAAAACTCCAACCTATGCTGGGAAAAATGAAGATATGGCCCAGTCAAAGGAACAAACTTACACCTCAATCAAGAAAACATAACAAACATAAATATTTATGCACCAAGCCAAGAGCCCAAAAATACATGAGGGAAACACTGAGAACACTGAAAGGAGAGGTAGATACCTCTACAATAATAGCTGGAGATTTCACTGCTTTCATCAATAGATACAATATCTAGACAGAGGATCAATAAGAAAATGGAGATGTTGAACTGGACAATAAATGAACTATATTTGACAGGCATTTATAGAAAAACTATACCCCACAACAGCAGGATACATATTTTTCTCAAATGCCCATGTAACCTTCTCTATGATATACCACATATTGGGTCACAAAGCAAGCCTCAACAAATTTAAAAATACCGGTTGTGCCGGTTTGAGTGCATTGTGTCCCCCAAATGCCATTATCTTTGTGGTCTTGTGTGGGGCAAACGTTTTTGGTGCTGGTTGGATTTGCTTGGAATGTGCCCCACCCAGCTGTGGGAGATGATTCTGATGACATGTTCCCATGGAGGTGTGGCCCCGCCCATTCAGGGTGGGCCCTGATCGGTGGAGCGATATAAATGAGCTGACTCAAAGAGAGGAAAAGGAGTGCAGCTGGGAATGATGTTTTGAAGAGGAGCAAGCTTGCTAGAGAGGAACGTCCTGGGAGAAAGCCGTTTTGAGGCCGGAGCTTTGGAGCAGATGCCAGCTGCCTTCCTAGCTAACAGAGGTTTTCTGGAGGCCACTGGCCATCCTCCGGTGAGGGTACCCGATTGCTGATGTGTTACCTTGGACGCTTTGTGGCCTTAAGACTGTAATTGTGTAGTGAAATAAACCCCCATTTTATAAAAGCCTATCCATCTCTGGTGTTTTGCATTCTGCAGCATTAGCAAACTAGGACACCGGTATTATACAAAACACTTTCTTGGATCATAATGGAATGAAGTTGGAAATAAATAACAGGTAGAAGGTCATAAAATTCACAAACATATGGAAGCTAAACAACAAACTCTTAGAAAACCAGTGAGTAAAAGAAGAAGTTACAAGAGAAATTAGTAAATTTCTTCAGGCAAATGACAATGAAAACACAACATATCAAAACTTATGGGCAGCAACAAATGCAGTGCTGAAAGGGAAATTTATTGCCCTAAAAGCCTATATTAAAAGACAAGAGAGAGCAAAAACAGAGGAATTAACTGTTCACCTCGAGGAATTAGAGAAAGAACAGCATACTAACACCAAAGCAAACAGACAGAAGAAAATAACAAAGATTAGAGCAGAAATAAATGAAATTGAGAACAGAAAATCAATAGAAAGAATCAACAAAACCAGAACATGGTTCTTTGACAAACTTAAAAAGCGGATGCAAATACAATCAGAAACGGGAAAGGATACGTAACTAACTACTGACCGTGCAGAAATAAAGGAGATAATGAGAAGATACAATGAGCAATTATATGCAAATAAACTAAATACCTTAGTTGAAATGGACAACTTCCTAGAAAATCATAAACAACCAGCACTGACTCAAGAAGAAACAGACAAGCTCAACAAACCAATCCCAAGTATAGAGATTGAATCAGTTATCAAAAAGCTCCCAAAAAAGAAAAGCCCAGGACCAGACAGCATCACAGGTGAATTCTACCAAGCATTCAAGAAAGAATTAGTACAAATCCTGCTCAAATTCTTCAAAAAAACTGAAGAGCATAGATGAAAAACCGTCAATCAGCATAGTACTCAATGGTGAGAGACTGAAAGCCTTTCCCTTAAGATTGGGAATGAGACAAGGATGCCCACTGTCACCATTATTATTCAACATTGTGCTAGAAGTTCTAGCCAGAGCAAACTGGCAAGACAAATAAAAGGCATCCAAATTGGAAAGGAAGAAATAAAACTGTCATTATTTGCAGATGATATGATCATCCATTTGGAAAATCCTGAGAAAACAGTGATAAAGCTACTTGAGCTAATAAACAAATTCAGCAAAGTGGAGGTATACATGATTAACGTGAAAAAGTCAGTAATGTTCCCATACACAAGAAATGACCTAATGGAAGAGACACACAAGAAAAAAATTCCATTCACAATTAAAAAACTGAAGTACCTAGGAACAAACTTAACCAAGGATATAACAGACCACTACACAAAAACTTACATAACTTTACTTAAATAAATCAAAGGGGATCTAAAGAGGTGGAAAGATATTCTGTGTTCACGGATAGGAAGGATAAACATCATTAAGATGTCAATCTGATCTACAAATTCTATGTAATTCCAATAACATAACTTGCAGACTTGGAAAAGCTAGACACCAAATTTATTTGGAAGAGAAAGGAGGCTCAAATTCCTACAAAATTCTAAAAAAGAATGAAATGGGAGGACTTGCACTTCCTGACTTTAAATCCTACTTATATATAGCCACAGAGTTCAAAACAGCATGGTCCTGGCACAAAGATAGACATAATGATCGATGGAATTGAATCAAGAGTTTGGAAATAGACCCACAGATCTATGGCCAACAGACTCTTGATAAGGCCCCCTAATCCACTGAGCTGGAACAGAACAATCACTTCAACAAATAGGGCTCAGATAACTGGATATCCATAACCAAAAGAATGAAAGAGGACCCCTACATCACACACTATACAAAAAGACATCATATGGATCAAAGACATCAATATAAGAGACAGTACCACAAAACTCATAGATAATAATGTAGGGAAACATCTTCAAGACCTTGTAATAGGAGGTAGCTTCTTAGACCGTAACTCAAAGCCCGAGCAATGAAAGAATAAAACAGATGAATGGGAACTCCTCAAAATTAAAAACTTCTGCACCTCAAAGGAATTTATCAAAAAGGTGAAAAGGCAGCCAACTCAAAGAGAGAAAATATTTGTAAACCATGTATCTGATAAAAGAATGATATCCTGCATATATAAAGAAATCCTACAAAGCAATGACAGTAGTACAAACAGCCCAATTATAAAATGGGCAATAGATATGAAAAGACATTTTTTTCCAAAGAGGAAAAACAAATGGCTAAAAAACACATGAAAAAAATGTTCATATTACTAGCTATTAGGGAAATACAAATCAGAATCACTGTGAGATATCATCTCACACCAATAAGAATGGCTGCTATTAAACAAACAGGAAACTACAAATGCTGGAGAGGATGTGGAGAAACTGGAACTCTTATTTATTGCTGGTGGGAATGTATAAAGATACAGTTGCTGTGGGAGACAGTCTGGTGATTCCTCAGAAAACTAGATATCAATTTACCCTACATTTTGGCAATTCTACTTCTTGGTATATACTCAGGATATCTGAAAGCAGTGACACACACATTTGCACACTGATGTTCATAGCAGCATTATTCAGTTGCCAAGA
The DNA here is from genome assembly GCF_015220235.1 of Choloepus didactylus. NCBI lineage: Eukaryota > Metazoa > Chordata > Mammalia > Pilosa > Megalonychidae > Choloepus > Choloepus didactylus. The sequence goes on along the minus strand of NC_051326.1, from coordinate 62,518,016 downwards.
GATGGAAATCATCCAAGTACTTCAACAGATGAGCGGATAACCAAAATATGGCATTTACATACAATGTAATACTATGGAGCAGTAAGAAAGAATAAAGTCCTGAAATACATGACAACATGGATGAACCCTGAAGACATAATGCTGCGTGAAATAAGCCAGACACAAAAGGAGAGATATTGTATGTTACCACGAATGTGAACTCCCTGAACAACGTAAAATCAGTGTCTTATAATGTAGAATATAGGGATCCTAGAGATACACAGAGGCTACTGAAGGGGGAATGAAAATTTCATATTTACTGACATGATAATGAGGGTGAACTTAAAGATATGGGAATTGACAGAGGTGATGATGGCTCGTTAATGGGATTATAAGTATCAGTGCTGCACTGAAGGCAAACATAATCGAAAATGGTTGTTCAAAGGCATGTAACCCACTGAGTAGAACTACAAACACAAATAAGTGTTTGCATGACATACCTCTAAGGTTATGACACTGGTATAAAGTGTTAACAGAGTGGTATGTGGAAAAACTACCCATTACATATTACAGACTATATGTAATAGGAATACCTTACCAGCACTACACTAATATATGGATGAATAATTAGCAGCTGATAAGAGCTCTGGGATGTTTCATGTTATAACAATTGTTTAAAACTAAGTGAAGATTGTACAACTAAGTGAAGGTAATGTGAGCCACTGTTTATCTTGGACGCAACACATGCGATGAGAAATATAGAACTCCCTACTTAATAAGTCAAGCCCTCGATCTTGAGGCTGGCTCTTGTAATACTTAGAGCTGTAAATAGGAGGCTAAGTCTTCCTATAATTATGCCTAAAAAGCAACTCCAGAGAACCTCTTTTGTTGCTCAGATAAATTCATTAATCTCCCCGCTATGTGGGACTCCCAGGGGAATGAATCTCCTTTGTGACATGGGACGTGACTTCCAGGAATGAGCCTGGCCCTGGCATCAAGGGATTGAAAATGACTTCTTGACCAAAAGGGGAAAAGGGTAACAAAATAAGGTTATAGTGGCTAAAAGATTTCAAATAGAGTTGAGAGGCTATCCTGCAGGATACCCTCAGACAAGCTCCAGCTAGATATCCCAAATGGCCACAGTATGCTAAGCCCATTATAACCAACAACAGTCCTGAAATATGTAGGTCCCTATCTGAGTCTCTATAAAAGTTTCACTCATTAAGTTTATCAGGAACTTAAATCCACCACCAGAGTGTTTCTATGCCAGACAAGTCCTAAAACCCAGAGGGAACAGCCTCTTTAAGAAAAATCACCTGAAAGCAGTGACAAGAACAGATACTTTTACACTGATGTTCATAGCAGCATTGTTCACAACTGCCAAGACATGGAAGCAACCTAAATGTCCTATATCAGATGAGTGGATAAATGAACTGTGATACATACATATGATGGAATACTATGCAGCAATGAGAAGGACTGAGGTTGTGAAGTATATGACAACATGGATGAACCTTGAGGACATAGTGTTGAGTGAAATAAGTCAGATACAAAAGGAGAAACATTGTATGATACTACTAACATGAACTCTATGAAAAACATAAGAAAAAGCATCTTATATTGCAGAGTATAGGGGACATAAAAATAGACAGCAACTACTGAAGGGACAACACTAATCTAAAAGAAAAGATAAGATATTGAGGGTAATCTTAATGATACGGGAATGCTCAAGAATGACTATGGTTCATTAATTTTCTTGGGGTATGGTAGGAGAATACTGTAAACACTGTAGTTATTTAGAATATTTGTTTTTCTTATTCTTTTGGTTTTCTTTTGTTTGAAATGTTTTTAATTTTCTGATAAAGTTAAAACAAACAAACAACAACAACAAAAACAGATGCAGCCCCCTTCCCAATAATGTTGACTACTCTTTTCAATATGAAACAAGTTACGGTGGTCGCTGCTAGACTCCCTAATCGAGAAAGTGATTACATGAGAGGAAGAGTTAGCAACAGGAGAGACAGGATTTAACAAAGGATTATAAATACTGATTCTTTACATAAAAATTTTTTTAGACAGCTAGAGTATTGGAATATTAGAAGGAAATAACTGAAATGGTAGAACTGAAACCCATAACATTCTTTGAAATATGCTCTACAGTTACTTGTTCAATGGTACTTTGAAAGTTATCACTTTTCTGTATATATATTATATTTCACAATAAGGAAAGAACTGAAGCTGTGGAACTGTAACCCCTAACATTCTTTAAAATTACCTATATAACTACTTGCCAAATTGAACTTTGAAAAGTTATCACCATTCTGTATATATGTTGTATTTCACAAAAAGTAACTGAAAATTGTGAAACTGTAAACCTTACCATTCCTTGAGTTCTGCTCTCTACTTGTTAAAATGTACTTTGAAAGTTATCATCATTATGTATATGTTAAATTCACAATAAAAAATATATTAAAAAAAGAATAAGCATCAATCCTTTTTAAACTCTTCCAGAAAACAGAAGATAAAGACTATTTCCTAATTCTAACAGTACAGCATTCTGATTTTATGAATGCCGAACAAAGGCATCAAAACTACAATTATTCCTCATGAATACAGATGCCAAAATCCTCAATAAAATACTATCAAACCAACTCCAGAAGAATGTTAATAGGACTACATACACGTCGGGACCAAGCAGGACTTAACTTAAGAAGGCAGAGGATGTGTCAACACATAGAAATCAACCAATGTAATATCTGTATTAATACATGGAAGAAAATACAGAGAAAACCTGAAAGTTTTCCTCCTAAGATCAGGAAAAAAAAAAAAAAAAAACCAAGGTTACTTGCTTTCATTTCCTTCTTTTAAACATTTTACTGGATATTCTTTGGAGCAATTTGGATATAAAAAGAAAAAGGCATGCAAATTGGAAAGAAAATTATCTCTATTGTTAGATGACATGATTTTATAGAGAGATCCTACAGAACACAGACACACATATTCACACCTACACTCATGCAGACACACACCCTATAAGAGCTAATAAATGAAAGCAGTAAAACTGCAGGGTGCAAGACTAACATGCATAATCAGTTGTATTTATGCATGCAAATTATGAAGAATCCAAAAAGAAAATTAAGAAAAAAATTTAGTGGGATCAAAAGGATTAAAACTCTTAAGGAATAAATTTTACCAAGGCATGCAAAAGTTGCATTCTGACATCTATAAAATATTGCTGAAAGAAAGAGGACCTAAATAAATGGAAAGACACCCCCTTTCATGGAGTGGGAGATTTAATACACTTCAGGTGGCAAAAGATATTCAAATAATTATATACAAATGTTCATAGCAGCCCAATTCACAATATCCAACAGGTGAAAATGAACCAAATATCTGTTCACTAATGAATGAATACCCAAAATGTTATATCCATATATTGGAATACTGTTCAAACATAAGAAGGAGTGAAGTAATGGTACAAGCTATAAAATGGACAAATTTCAAAAACCTGGTAAGTGAAAGAAGCAAGATAAAAAGGATCATGTTTTTTTAAAGATTCCATTTACATGAAATATCAATATGTAAATCAAAAGAGATAGAAAAGATTAATGGGTGATAGGGATTCAAGGGAGCAGGGGATAGGGAATGGCTCCTTTTGTGGGTATGAGCTTTCCTTTGAGGTGATGAAAATGCTGTGGAAATAGATAAAGCTGATGCATAACACTGTGTATATACTAAACACTGATTATACCTTTAAAATGGTTAAATTTATTATGTGAATTTCACATCAATAAAAATATGTGCACATAAGCCTAAGAACAGTAATTGCTTATTTATTCATTCAAAGAAATCTAATTTTCTCTGAATATAAAACATATACATTTTAAGGTTTATATATAAACACCAATAGTTGTAAACCTTAATAAACACTTAATTACCCATTTCTTTTTCTGGCAAAAATGACACCAAATTCAGACAAAAATAAAATTAAATGACAAAATAAAAAGAAACACTTGAATCCTTCTCAAGTACCCAATTCAACTGGGAATGATATGGCAACAGAACTTTGTCCTGCACTGTTACATACTATAATTTTTATATAATTTCCCCTTATCAAACATAGGAGAGGCAGAGCAAACTTCTCCATGAAAGGGACCAGAGAAGGAGCAGACGGTACCCAGAACAGTGGTCCAGGGTGTGACCAGCTGGAGAAGGAACTCTACAGCACATAGTGGGGACTTCGATGCAGAGGAAAAGAGATTATGCCTAAAAGGATGAGGTGAGTGTGTTCGACTGGGACAGCCACCAGGAACTGGGGGCAGGAGCTGAACGATAAGCACTAGAGGGAGCAGCTTTCCATGCCCTGTGTACCCATTTCAGCAGTTCGATGGGGAGATAAACCTTCACAGGCCCATGGCCAGCAGTTCCCAAGAGGGAACTTGGGACTCAGCAGACTTGTGGTGACTGCATTTACTCTTCCTCCATGGAAGCCCATGATGTGCACAGGCGGAGGTGAGAAGAGTCAAGGGCAATGTACAGAAGTGCCAGGAGACCATCTACAACACCAGAGACTCACAGGCATGCAGGGTCAGGGTCCAGGAAGCATGAGATATGGGGTGAGACATGCAGCCCCCAACTTGAGAGTGGTCAACTCAGAGGTCTGGGAATTACCAGACTCACTGTGCCCTTAAGGAGACTCCCTGCTGAGATGCAGAGGACCCACCCACCAACCTCAGGGCTAGGAGCCCAGTTCACATGGAGAACTGGTGCACTGAATGGGTGTCCACAAGGTTTGGACTGTGCACAGGGCATAGGCAAACTTGGGGGAAAACTGGCTTGAGACTAAAAGGTGGCTCAAGAGCACCATCTGCTGGGAGGACAGGAAAGTGCACTCCCGAAGTTGTAGCTCTGCCAAATTATATATAAAAATGCTCAAATTATCCTGCAGATCTCAAAATAACCTTATCAAGATAAGCAAATGCCCTGAAGCCAACAGAAAATCACAAAGCATACGAAGATGCAAATAGATATGGATAAGCCAAAAGACCAAGTTAAAAAGCAAGAGGAGACACTGAATCTGGAACAATTAAAGAAGTACATACAAATCTCCAAAACAACTTCAATAGGCTGCCTAAGACATAAAGGACATGAAGAAGATGCTAGAAGAGCAAAAAGAAGAATCTGAAAGAGGAAATTTTTTTAAAAAAGCTCTTATGTAAATAAAGAATACTGCAGATCAAATTAAAAATATACTAAAGAAATGCAACAGCAGATTTGAAGAGACAGAAGAAAGAATAAGTGAATCAGGGGACAGAACAACTGAATGTAAATGAAAAGAAGAAATAATGGTTAAAAATATCAAAAAATTTGAAATAGATCTCAGGGAAATGAAGGACATGAATCATGCATTAATAAGACTCACTGATGTCCCAAAAGGAGAAAAGGGCTAGGAAGAGTATTTGAGGACACAGCTGGAGAAAACTTCCAACCTTTCTAAAAGACATATATTTAAAGCAAAGAAGATCAACAACCTCTAAAGAGAATAAATCAAAATAGACACACTGTGAGACATATATTCATCAGATTCTTGAATGCTGAAGTGAAGTGCTGAAAGCAGCAAAAGAGAAGTAATTAACCACATAACAAAGAAAGCACATGATACTAAGAACCGACTACTAAGCAGACACCATAGAGGCAAGAAGGCAGTGATATGACATATTTAACATTCAAAAAGAGAAAAATGGCTAGCCAAAAATTCTTTACCCAGCAAAACTCTCCTTCAAAATTGAGGGACAGGTTAAAATGTTCACAAATGCTGAGAGAATTTGTTAATAAGAGACCTGCTCTGCAAGAAATACTAAAGGAAGTTCAAAAGGCTGAGAAAGAAAAAAAAAAACAGGAGAGAGGTCTGGAGAATGAACAATTTTAGTAAGGGCAACTTAAAGGGAAAAAAAGGAGAGTGGAGGGAATAGATCTGACAAAAGATTAAGGATAGGTAACATCATCAACATACTCTGACATAAACAGCTACTGAAAACTCCTCTCCAGAGATTCAACCAAAAAAAGGACAATTCTGAATTGTTTGAAGCTCTGGAGGCAGATGTAGACCGGAAAAGGACCTTGCATGTGCCAAACTGAAGAAAGGGAAGAAATATCAGGTAGGAATCTTGCATCCCAGGTCAGCCAGTCTGCTCCCCTCCCCCTCATTCAGGCTCAGTGAGGGAAAGGCACAGGATCAGCAGATGGGAACACTTCCACCAAGGACAAAGATTTTAAAATCTCTTACAGCAATGAGACATACCCCCACTGTTTGGAGACCTGGGGGGCAGAAAGGGACATTTTGAGGTCCAGGTCAGGGAGGGACAAAGAGATTGAGAAAATGTGGACAGAGATTGTGTTTCCAACCCTGGGTCAGAAAACCCTTCCCCATCTTTAAGGGAAGCAGCAGCCAGGGGCTGTTTCCTCGCCATGGGGACAGGTGGAGTTCTGGGTCGGCTGCAGGAGTACTATGCCACAGATGTAGCCCCACATCAGGCCAGATTTTGGCTGGCAAAGTGAGGGCATAGAAATCACACAATTTCAGCTCACCTGTGTGCATGCAGCCTGGCTCAGAGGCAAACCAGACTCTGAAGAAAATTAAGTTACTGAACAGCACCAAGTACTGGAGAGTATGGAAAGTGCAAGGGAACACAAACACTTTTAAAAAGATGCTTCAGACCCTTTATTAGGACCACAGGAACAGGTCTACATGCCCTGCACAGAAACTCAACCTGGTTTTGGCTGAGAAACATACAGCTCAATTGCCAAAGCAGGGCTTTAAAACAAACCTGGGTCTTGCTGACCGGCGGAAAATGGAACACCACAGGAAGCCCAGCAGATGTATACTACCACACAGCAGATCTATAGTACCACACACTGAGCTGCCCACTGCCAACCTACCATCTCTGTCACAGGCCACGGTGGGTGCTGATTTGGGGGAAGATTCAAGACAGAGCCAATCTGAAAACTGGCCAGCGAGAGAAACAAAGAAACAGAGATCAAAGAAAACCAACAAGAAACTCTTGGCAAAAAGGAAAAAAAACCCTCCAGAATAAACTAATCAAGAAAATAAGATGCCTAGATGGAAAAAAAATCATGAGTCACACCAGGAAATACAAAAATATGGCCCAAAGGAACAAATGAACACCTCAACTGAGATTCAAGCATTGAAACAACTAATTAAAGATGTTCAAAAAAAATCTTCTAAATCAAATCAATGAGTTGAAAGAAAATGTGACAAAAGAGATGGAAGATATAAAGAAGACAATGGGTGACCATAAGGAAAAATTCGTAAGCTTGGAAAAGAAATGGCAGAACTTCTGGGAATGAAATGCACAACAGAAGAGGTGAAAAAAACAATGCAATCATACAAAAGCAGACTTGGAGAGGCAGAAGAAAAGATTACTGAACTAAAGGACAGGACATCTGAAATCCAACACACAAAAGAAGAGATAGGCAAAAGAACGGAAAAATATGAGCAGAGACTCAGGGAACTGAATGACAACATGAAGTGCACAAAAATATGTGTTATAGGTGTCCCAGAAGGAGAAGGTAAGGCAAAAGGGGCAGAAGGAATAATAGCGGAAATAATCAATGAAAATTTTCTAACTCCTATGAAAAACATAAAATTACAGGTCCAAGAAGTACAGTGTACCTTAAACAGAGCTGATCCAAATACACCTATTACAAGACACTAGTCAGATTTTCAAATGTCAAAGACAAAGAGAATTCTGAAAGCAGCAAGAGAAAAGCAACACACCACCTACAAGGGAAGTTCAATAAGACTAAGTGTGGACTTCTCAGTAGAAACCATGAAGGTGAGAAGACAGTGGTATGACATATTTAAAGTACTGAAAGAGAAAATCTGCCAACCAAGAATCCTATATCCAGCAAAACTGTCCTTCAAAAATAAGGAAGGGTTTAAAATATACACAGATAAACAGACACTGAGAGAGTTTGTGAACAGGAGACCTCCACTACAAGAAATACTAAAGGGAGTGCCCAGACAGGAAAAGACAGGAGAGAGAGGTTTGGAGAAGAATATAGAAAGGAAGATATCAGGAGATAAAAAGAGGGTAAAGATTGGGCATTTGATCCTGAAGGAGTACAGAATGATCAACAGGATTGTCTGTACTGATCCAGAAATGGACAGCACATATTGGATGATAGTAGCACAATATTGTAGGTACACTGAACAAAGATGACTGAGTACGGTTGAAAGAGGAAGCTTAAGGGCATGTAAGATACCAGAAGGAAAGATAGAAGATAAAGCCTGGTACCGTATAATCTAGTGAAACCTACAATGGCCAACAACTGATTAAATGTACAAATACAAGGATGTTTTTACATAAGGGAGAACAAATCAATGCCAACTTTGCAAGCTGTTAAAATGGGATGGTATTGGGGAAAAAGTACAATTAATGCAAACTGGAGTTAATATAATTAACAGTAACACTGTAACATGCTTCCGTTAATTGTAACAAAGGCAACTTACCAAAGCTAAATGTCTATAAAACAGGGATATAAGGAGGGGTATGGGATTCTTGGCATTGGTGGTCTTGTCTGACTTTTTTTTACTGTATTTAATTTTAATTTTATTTCTTCTTTTGTTGCTTTTTAGTTGTCATATTTTGGTTTCTTTTTCTTTTTTGGCCTCTTCCCCTTTCTTTGTGGAAGAAATGGAAATGCCCTCATATAGATAGTGGTGGTGAATGTATAACTGTGATTATACAGGGAATCATTGTTTACTTAGGATAGAATGTATGGCATGGGTCTAAAAAAGAGAGGAATACAAGTGCTGGAGAATATGTGGAGAGAGGGATGTACGTAATCACTGTTGGTGGGGAAGCAGAATGGTACAGCCCATCTGGAGGGCAGTGTAGTGGTTCCACAGGAAGCTAAGCATGGGGTTGCCATATGGTAGTCCTGCAACTCTGTTACTGGGTATATACTTAGAAGAACTGAAAAGAGGAACAAGGAAGATACTGATGAGGTTTTAAAACTACAGCTTCTGTGTGAGACCAAAAGAAGGGATGCTTATTAGGTGCAAAATCTATATTTTTTGTAACACACTATATAATTTAATTTGTATGGGCAATTTATTCAAACAACATAATTAATACAACTTTGAATAAGGAGTGAAATCTGGTTGGTTCGTACAGGTTAGTGTGAAACACCAATACATCCCAGAGTAATCTGGACAGAGACTAAAAATGTATTTGCAAAGACCCCTTTGAGGGACTGGGGGAAAATGTGGAAATACTAAACTTCCCCACCTGGGGAATTACTGATATTCTCACAAGCATTGGGGGTTACCAATTTAGAAAGCTGAGCCCTTGATCTTGGGGCTTCCCCTTATGAAGTTTGTTACTGCAAAGGAGAGGCTAAGCCTACTTAAAATTGTGCTTAAGAGTCACCCCCAGAGAATCCATTTTGTTGCTCAGATGTAGCCCCTCTAAGTCAACTCTGCAGGTAAATTCAATGCCCTCCCCTAAGTGGGACATGACTCCTAGGAGTGTAAATCTCTCTGGCAATGTGGGATATGACTTGCTGGGATGAGCCTGGCCCTGGCATTGTGTATTGAGAAAACCTTCTTGGACCAAAAGGGGCAAGTGAAATGAAAAAAAAAAAAAGTTACAACAGCTGAGAGATTTCAAATAGAGTCAAGAGGTCATTCAGGAGGTTATCTGTATGCATTATATAGATATCGATTTTTAGTTTTTAGTGTATTAGAAGAGCTAGAAGGAAATACCTGAAACTGTTGAACTGCAACTCAGTAGACTTTACTCTTTAAGACAACTATGTAACTATATACCTTACATTGTGTGACTATGTGATTGTGAAAACTTTGTGGCCCCCACTAATTTTATCCAGTGTATGAGTAGAAAAATAAAAACAAAAAGTAACTGAATAATACAGAGATGGGGGTATGGGAAGTTTTTACTTTAACTTTTATTCTTATTGTTTTTTGTATATGGTAATAAAAATGTTCAAAAATTGTGGTGAATGCATAACTATATCATGGTATTGTGAACAACTGATTGTACACTGTAGATGACTATGGTTTGTGAATATATTTCAATAGAAGGCTTTAATTAAAAAAAAGGATAAGATGGCTGGGTCAAAAACTGCCTTCACAGTAATAACTTTCTTCTACACTTATGTTGTTTCAATAAATTGCCCATACAAGTCAAATTATATAGTGTGTTACAAAAAATACAGATTTTGCACCTAATAAGCATCCCTTCTTTTGGTCTCACACAGAAGCTGTAGTCTTAAAACCTCATCAGTATCTTCCTTGTTCCTCTTTTCAGTTCTTCTAAGTGTATACCCAGTAACACTTCAAGAAAGAAATTACAATAATTTCAAAATGCAATCCCTGGACTCAAATATACCAAATCAATATCCAGAAATGTATAGACACTAAGTCAACTAACAAATAAAATAAGTAAAATAACTAAGTAAACTAGAAATCTCAGGTGGGATCATGCATGATCAGGTACATCACTTTGCTACCGTAAGTGTTTTTTAAACACAATTCACATTTGTTTCATACACATCCACTTCAGGAGTTAAATTAGAGAGCTGATGCTAAAAATTTGAAACTATGATCTTTGATACCTTAAAAGAACATTCAGTTTAATACAAAGAAATTAAAGAAGTAAATTTCAGAACAGTTGATCACAAACTTTAAAGGTCTGTTACACTACTTTGGTGTAAACAAAGGTTCAAGTAAGGTTAAGAAAGAATAACATTTTCTTTTCCCACTGAAGACATTATCCAAGAAATAGGTGACACAGGCATTCTACAGAAAAGAGCCAGCCATTAGATGTTACAAATAAAGGACTCCCTAGATTAGCAACTAACCAAGTTTAAAAAGTCTTAACATATTTAGAGTAATATTTATGAATATAAGCATAATAGTTTTTTCCTGCCTTCTATAAACAATCATCTTGGAAATGTTAAAAGTGGGTTCCAACTGGTATGAGAAGTGAAAAGAAGCTGCAGGTGTTCACAGGGTGAACTTCTGATTCACTTTCTCAAAGCAATCTTTGGAAGCAGTAGGATTTGGCTTGATTATAGGAGAATCTGATGTGCAGTTTGCAGGGCAGACTTTTCAATGGGTCTCCACAAACGGGAATGCCTTCACCAAGTGAAGGGTCTCTTCCATGCTTCAGGCCACTGGGAGATCACTGACACTAAAATACTTGATGACTCCATTGGGGTCAATTATGAAGAGACCTCTTAGTGCAAGACCTGCACCTTCTAATAGCACACCATATTCTCAGGATATTTGTTTAGTTCAATCTGAGCAGAGTATGATATTCATTTGGCCCAAACCACCACTCTTCCCTGATGTATTTATCCAGGCAATATGGCTAAAGTGGGAATCACCGAAAGAGCAACAACTTCACAGTTCACCATGAAATTCAGTGGCTTTGTCACCAAAAGCAACAATTTCACAAAGGTGAAATCCAAAGGACAGAAGAAAAGCACCAAATATTTCCCCTTAAATTCATCAAGGTTTAGTTCTTTGAAATCTTTGTTGACAACAGCTGTACCCTTAAAATAGGGTACATGATGGATGACAGCAGGAATGTAGTTTGAGGAACTGGTGCTGAAAGCAAATTTTGCCTGACCATTACCAGACCACACTACATTTGCCAGGCACTTTCTTCAGAAGCAGCAGGTCTAAGGGATGCAGCAGCAGAAACACCCCAAGGAACAGTGCTCACATGTTGGGGAATTGAAGCCTGGAGCAACATTCCCACAGCAGCAGCCATCTTCAGTGCGCATGGCAGACCAGTAATAACTTTCAACGTGAATGGATTAAACTCCCCAATTAAAAGACACAGACTAGTAGAATGGATTAAAATATATGACCCATCAATATGCTGTTTACAAGAGACTCATCATACATCCTACAATACAGAGACTGAAGTGACAAGATGGAAAAAAAATATTCCATGCAAGCTGCAACCAAAAGAAAACAGGGGTAGCTGTATTAATAGACAAACGCAAAGATGTCATAGGAGACAACATACATTAAATAGTAATAAAAGGGGCAATTCACCCAGAAGAAGTAACAATTATAAATGTTTATGCACCCAATCAAGGAGCTCCAAAGTACATGAGACAAACACTGCCTTAACTGAAGGGAGCAATACACATTTACACAATAATAATGGAAGACTTCAATACACCATTCTCTTCTATAGACAGAACTAGACAAAGGACCAATAAGGAAACTAAGAACCTAAAAAATGTGATACATGGACTAGAGTTAACAAGACACATACAGATTGTAACATCCCAAAGTAACAGGATATACGTTCTTCTCTAGCACTCTAGAAATGTTCTTCAGTGTAGATACATGCTGCAGCACATAACAAGCCTTAATAAACTTAAAAAGATTGAAATTAATCAAAGTACATTCTCTAACCATAATGGAATGCAACTAGATATCAATAACCACCAAAGAACCAGATCTTTCACCTTATATGGAGGTTAAACAACACATGCCTAAACAACCAGTAAGTCAAGGAAGAAACTGCAAAAGAAATAGGTAAATATCTAGAGACAAATGAAAATGAGAATACAACATATCAAAACATATGGGAGGCAGTGAAGGCAGTGCTCAGAGGGAAATTTATAGCTATGAATGCAGACATAAAACATGCAGAGATAAAACCAAAGACGTAATGAACAACTGAAGAAGCTACAGAATGATAAGCAAACTAACCCTAAGGCAAGCAGAGGAAAAGAAATAAAGATTAAAGCAGAAATAAAAGAGCTGGAGAACAAAAAAAAAAAAAAAATAGGGAGAAGAAATAAAACCAAAAGTAGGTTCCTTGAGAAGATCAACAAGATTGACAAACCCTTAGCTAGACTGACAAAGTCAAAAAGAGAGAAAAACCAAATAAAAAGAAATCAGAAATGAGTGAGGTCATTACTATGGATCCCCCCCAAATTTTAAAAATTGTAACAGGACACTATGAACAACTGTACACCAACAAACTAGACAACCTGGAGGAAATGGACAACTTCCTGGAAACACATGTACAACCTAGAATGACCCAAGAAGAAATAATACCTCAACAAACCAATCACAAGAAAAGAGATACAGTCAGTAATCAAAAATCTACCTCCAAATAAAAGCACAGAGCCAGATGGCTTCATAGGGGAATATTAACAAACTTTACAAAAAGAACACCATGCCTACAAAAAATTGGTGAAAAAGGCACATTACCTAACAAATTTTGCAAAGCTAATATCACTCTAATAGCAAAACCAAATAAAGATACTACAAGAAAGGAAAACTACAAAAACTCTCAACAAAATACTTGCAAATCAGATCCAAAGACACATTAAAAGAATTATACAGCATGACCAAGAGGTTCATTCCAGGCATGCAAGGGTGGCTGAACATGAGAAAAATAAAGGTAATACAAAACATTAACAAATGGAAAGGGCAAAACCAAATGATCACCTCGATAGACACTGAAACAGCATTTGAAAAAAATCAGCATACTTTTTTGACAAAAACACGTTAAAAGGTAGGAATTGAAGGCACCTTCTTCAATATGTTAAAGGGCATATATGAAAAACTCACAGCCAGCATAGTACTCAATGGTGAGAAACTGACAGCCTTTGCCCTAAGAAGGATAATGAATTAAGGATGCTCACTGCTACCACTATTACTCAACATTTTGCTAGAAGTTCCAGCAAGAGCAATTTGCCAAGACAAAGAAATAAAAGGTATCCAAATTGAAATGGAAGAAGTAAAACTGTCATCATTTACAGATGATATGATCTTATATTTGGAAAATTCTAAGAAATCAATGACAAAGCTACTTGAGCTAATAAACCAACTCAGAAGAGTGGGAGGATACAAGATTAATGCATATAACTCAGTAATGTTCCTATACACTAGCATTCTGGTTTGCTATAGTTGCCATTATGCAAAATATCAGAAAAGGATTGGCTTTTATAGAGGGGATTTTTTTGGTTAGAAATTTACAGTTCTTAGGCCCTAAAAATGTCCAAACTAAGGCATCAACAAGAGGATACCTTCACTGAAGAATGGCCACGGCATCCAGAACACCTGTCTGCTGGGAAGGCATGTGGCTGAAATCAGCCAGATCTTTGCTCCTGGGTTGTGTTCCAAAATGGCTTACTCTAAAATGTCTCTGGGCATCTATCTTAGTTCTTCTCTCTCAGTTCCTCTGCATCCTTGCTTCCTTCTTCTAGGACATTTCTCTCTTTGCATCTTGGGGTCCTCTCTTAGCTTCTCCAGGTAAACTCTAGTCTTCATCTCTCAGCTTACCATCTCCATCCTTCTGTCTGCATCTCCAAGCGTCTTAAGCATCAGCCCCTCTGTCAGCTCTTGAGCTCTCTTAAGTACTCCAGTGAACTAATCAATATCCACCCTGAATGGGCAGAGTTCACACTTCCATGGAAATAATTTAGACAAAGGTTTTGCCCACAGTTGGGTGAGTCATATCTCCATGGGAACATTAAATCAAAAGGTTCCACCCAAAAAGACTGAATTAAAAGATCATGGCTTTCCTGGGGCCGATAACAGCTTCAAGCCAGCATATCCCACCCCCTGGACACCAGAAACACATGTTCTTTCCAAATGCAAAAAATACATTCATTCCAGCACAATACAGATAAGTAAAAAATTTTACCAAAATCAGTTACAGGCATGGTTTTTCCCAAGGCAAAATTACCCTCTGCCTTGGACCTGTAAAACTCAGAACAAGTCATCTGTTTCCAATACAAAAAGGAGGGATGATCACATGGTAAACATTTGCATAGCCATAGGGAGACATTGAAAGGAAAATGGGGGTCACAGAACCAAAACAGTTCCGAAAAGCCCCAAGGCAAACTTCATTAGATTTCAAAGTCTGAATCATTTATAGAATGCCATTTTATCCTTTGGGTTTGAGTCAGTCCCACCCTTTCCAAAGGCTTACATAGTGGTCTTTTTCTCTCCAAATGCTGGGGTGACTGCTCCAACATACCTACACACTGAAGACACCACCTTCTCTGCCCCACCCTCCTCAAACATCTAGGTAGCAACCAGATTGTCTGCCATTTCCAGGATACATGCTCAACCCCTTCAGAACAGTGGGGTAGTAGCCAGGCTCTCCCCAATCTCTGGGGATGTACACAAAACTCTCTGAGGTGCACCACACTCTCTGAGGCCTGGGGTGGCAGCACACTTTCTGAGCATTGAGGCGGAAAGCCTGCCCTCTGTCTCCATGGGAAACAAACTTTCCACATGCACAGGTAGTTTTGCTCTCCTGGCCAGAGATTTCTTGGCTCCAGACTTTAGCTTTCATGGTTCTACCTGTGAAGTTATCTTTCCTTCAATTTGTCCCTTTTCTGCCTTTAGTCCAGACTGGCAGTAGTTCCATTTATACAGATCATAGAAAAAAATTGTTGGCTTGGCATGCAGCATACTAGGGTCAAAAATGTCAACCAAAAGGACATTCCACAAATCCTTTCTGGATAACACCATCACCAATCATGGCTTGTACTGAAATGGCTGGCTGGTTTCAGGTTTCATTAAATCCTCATGTGGTGGATTATTTTCTGAGTTCTCAGTTTCTAGAGGCCCAAAAACATCCAAACCATCAACTTCTGCTTTCTTTGCACCCAAGACTTCAGTTCTCAGCTAATCTCTTTCTTCTTGCATTTTACTGTAAGCTGCAAGGAGAAGCAGACTGAATTTTCCACATTTAGTTTGGAGATCTCTTCAGTTTAGTATCCTAGCTCATCGCTTTCAAATTCTGCTGTCCATCCGACACAACTCACTTTTGCCAAATTCTCCACCACTTTAAAAACAAGGATCCCCTTTCTTCCAGTTGGCAATGACACATTCATCATTTCTGTTTAAGGAGTCATTAGAAATTCCTTTGGAGTCCATATTTCTACCAACAGACTCTTCAAAGAATTCTAGGCCTTTTCCATCAAGCTCCTCACAATTCTTACAGAATCTTCCCCTTACTCACTTAAAACGTTTTTAAAACTCAGCAGCAGCACACCACTTCTCTGACAGCAAACTCTGTTCCAGTCTGCTAAAGCTGCCATTATGCAAAATACCAGAAATGGATTGGCTTTTATAAAGGAGATTTATTAGGTTACAAACAGTACAGTTCTGAGGCAATAAAAGTGTCCACACTAAGGCATCAACAACAGGATACCTTTATTAAAGAACAGTTGGAGCATCCAGAACACCTGTCAGCTGGGAAGACGTGGCTGGTGTCTGCTGGTCCTTTGCTCCTGGTTATGTTCCAAAATGGCTCTCTCTAAAATGTCTCTGGGCATCTGTCTTACCTCCTCTCAGCTCCACTGCATCCTTGCTTCTTTCTCCCAGGGCATTTCTAAGTACCTGGGGGCCCTCTCTTAGCTTCTCTGGGACAAACTCTGGGCTTCATCTCTTAACTTAGCATCTCCAAAAATCCTTCTGTTCATATCTCCAGGCATTTCTAAGTGTCAGCCTCTGTGTTGGTTCTTGAGCTCTCTTAAGTACTTCAGTGAACAAATCAAAACCCACCCTGAAAGGGCAGGGCCCACACCTCCATGGAAATAATTTAATCAACAATCTTACCCACAGTATGGTGGCTCAATATTCGTAGAAACAGCTGAACAAGGCCGGATTAAAAGATCGTAGCACTCCGGGGTCCATAATACTTTCAAAGAAGCACAACTAGTAATGACCTAATTGAAGATGCAATCAAGGTAAAATGGCATTCATAATAACAACTAAAAAAATCAAGTACCTAGGAATAAAATTAATAAAGAATGTAAAAGACATCTAAACTGACAACTAAAAATGTTACTAAAAAAAATGAAAGGGGATATAATTAGGTGAAAAGATATTCCATGTTAATGAATAACAAGGCTAAACATCATTAAGCTGTCAATTCTACCCAAACTGATTTACAGATTCAACAACATTCCAATCAAAATTCCAACAATCTACTTTGCAGAGTTGCAAAAGCAGTTATCAAACTTATTTGGAAGGGAAAGGGGCCTCAAATTGCCAAAAACATTCTAAAAAAGAAGAACAAAGTGGGAGAACATACATTTCCTGAATTTACAGTCTACTATAAAGCCACAGTGGTCAAAACAGCATGGTATTGGGGGATGGGGCAAGATGGCAGAATGGTGAGGTGTGGAATTTAGTTACTCCTCTAGGGTTGCCGTAAGTAACAAGGAACTGTATGAAACAGCCTTTGCAGGGTCTCCAGTGACCAGTCACATATTGTATGCTCGTTTGGAATGGGTGGAACAGCAGAGATCACAGCAAAAATCTGTAATCTTCCCTGACAAGGGGCTGGCAACCCTACCATCAGACATAGTGGACTGCCTTAGAGCTGGCTCCGAGGGGGAAAAAAAAAACAATCTGTGCTGGGAGCAAGAAGTGGGGCTAAACACAGCCTCAATCACAGAATTGAGTAACATATTAATTAATTAATTAATTAACATATTAATTAATGTTTGGAGTTGGGGGTGTTCAGAGTGAAGAAGGACTGGGATCCAGGAAGGGGTGGCACATAGAAGCGGGCACCCAATTGGACTCTAATTCTGTGGTTCCAAAAATGTTTGGCTTTTTTTTTCTTTACATTTTGTCCCTTTTCTTTTCTTGCTCTCTAATGCCTTATTTTTTTACAATTCAGTAGCCCCCTGGCAAGGGCAGAATTAAATGTGGTGGAAAGTGACTATCAGGTGAAAGAGGTAATAGCCTAAAGCCCATATCTTTAAACACTCTATACTGAGACTGACAAAACTTGGGGGCTGAGGAAAGGCATTAAAAAGGGATTTCTTTTTTTTCTTTTTTTGTTTCTTTTTTCTTTTTTAAATAACTATTTTAAGTAGCTCTTTACAGAAAGCCTCAGGTATTAGCAATGAGCCTCTGGACTCAGCAGCAGAGAGCTGAAATAGGTCTGAGAGACAAATCAACGAACCTACTGGCATAGACAATTCCCTAAAAGGCATAACTTCCCCAAGAAAAGTGGGGCATGGTCCAGCTCAAGTGGCAGACCTCCTTCAAGGAACTCAGACCCCAAGGGTTGGAAAACAGAAGAGCTTCAGTAAGCAATGCCCCCAACAGGAAGAGAGTCTGTGGAGAACTAAGGCCCACAACACTTTACACTAGTGGGGAGCTGTGAGTGGACAAGCACCACCTGTTGAATAGGATAGGAAAAGCACAGAGACTAGAGGACTCACAGGAGAGTCTCATTCTCAGGGAAACTTCATATCCTCCTCCTGAGACCTGGGCCTCTATTGACTGGGAAAACCCGACTGGGGTCAACCACATCTGAGGAGACCCTCTCGCAAAAATGTTACAGAGGCAGGGTAAGAAACAGAAAAACAAGAAGTGAGGAATTCTGACCACCTAAATAAAACCTAAGGTAGAGGTACAGAATAAGTTGAACTGAATGCCAAAGGACAGAGAACAAAGCCAACAAACAGGAACCCCCTAGGTAAAAGAGTGAAAATGAGCTCCAGAATAAACTAATCAAGAAAATCAAACACGTAGACAGCTGAAGATAATGAGTCATACTAGGAAACACAAAAATATGGACCAGCCAAAGGAAAAAACTAATAGTTCAACTAAAATAAAGGAGTTGAGACAACCAAGTAAAGATACTCAAACAAATCTCCTAAATCAATTAAAAAAATCAACTGAATGAACTGAGAGAAGATACGGCAAAAGAGATGAAGGATATAAAGAAAACACTGGATAACCATAAACAAGAATCTGTAAGCTTGAGAAAACAAATGGCAGAACTTATGGGAATGAAGGGCACAACAGAAGGATGAAAAACACAGTGGAGAGATACAACAGATTTGAAAAGGCAGGAAAAAAGATCAGTGAATTGGAAGACCTGACATCTGAATTCACAGGAAAACTATGAGCAGGGCCTTAGGGAGATGAATGACAACATGAATCACAGGAATATATACATGTTCTGGGTGTCCCAGAAGGAGAAGAGAAGGGAAAAGGGGCAGAAAGACTAATAGAAGAAACATTCAATGAAAATTTCCCAACTCTTATGAAAGACATAAAATTACAGATTCAAGAAGTACAGCATACCTCAAACAGAACAGATCCCAAAACACCTACTAAAAGACACTTACTGATTCGATTGTCCAATGTCAAAGAAAAGAGAGCATTCTGAAAGCAGCAAGAGAAAAGTAATCGATCACATACAAGGGAAGCCCGATAAGTCTATGTACAGATTTCTCTGGAGAAACCATGGAGGCGAGAAGGCAGTGGTATGATATAAGATACTGAAAAGAGAAGAAACCGCCAACCATGAACAATATATATGACAAAACTGTCCTTCAAAAATGAGGGAGAGATTAAAATATTTTCAGACAAACAGACACAGAGAGTTTGTTAATAAGAGACCGGTGCTACAAGAAATACTAAAGGAAGTGCTACAGGATGATAGAAAAAGACAAAAGAGAGAGCTTTGGAGAAGAGTGTAGAAATGAAAACTATTAGGAAAGGTAAAAGAAGAAAGAGAAAAAAATAAGACTCACATATAAAATCCAAAACACAAAATGGTAGAAGTACTGCCCTTACAGTAATAACACTAAATGTTAATGGAATAAACTCCCCAATAAAAAGACATAGACTGGCAATATAGATTAAAAAACAGGACCCATTTATATGTTGTCTACAAGAAACTCACATTAGATACAAAGATAAAAATAGGATGAAAGTGAAAGGGTGGAAAAAGATACTTCATGCAAACAGCAACCAGAAAAATACAAGAGTAGCTATACTGATATCAGACAAATTAGACTTCAAAAGTAAAACAATTAAAACAAAGGACACTATATATTAATAAAAGGGTCAATTCATCAAGAAAACATAACAATCATAAATATTTATGCACCAAGCCAGAGTGCCCCAAAATACACGAGGCAAACACTGAGAACACTGAAAGGAGAAGTACATACCTCTACAACAATAGTTGGAGACTTCAATACACCACTCTCATCAATGGATACAACATGTAGACAGAGGAACAATAAAACAGAGATGTTGAACTATACAACAAATGAACTAGACTTGACAGACATTTATAGAACACTACACCCCACAATAGCAGGATACACATTTTTCTCAAGTGCTCATGGAACATTCTCTAGGACAGACCACATGTTAGGTCACAAAGCAAGTCGTAACAAATTTAAAAATATCTGCATTACATGAAAAACTTTCTCAGATAATGGAATGAAGATGGAAATAAATATCAGGCAGAAGGTCATAAAATTCACAAATACATGAAAGCTAAAGAACACATCTTAGAAAACGAGTGGATAAGGGAAGAAATTACAAAAGAAATTAGTAAATAACTCAAGGCAAATGACAATGAAAACACAACATATCAAAATTATGGAGTGCAGCAAAGGCAGTGCTGAGAGTGAAACTGCCCTAAATGCCTATATTAAAAGAGCAGAGAGCAAAAATTGAGGAATTTACTGTTCACCTCAAGGAGCTAGAGAAAGGAAACCAAACTACCCCCAAAACAAACAGAAGGAAATATGCAAAAATCTGTAAAGCTCCTATACACAAGAAATGTGCAACAAGAGGAGGAAATCAAGAAAAAATTTCCACTTACATTAGCAACCAAAAGAAACAAGTGTTTAAGAATAAACTTAACGAAGGCCACAAAGATCTATACAGAGAAAACTTCAAGGAACTGCTAAAAGAAATCAAAAAGGACCTAAAAAAAATGGAAGAATATACTGTGTTCATGGTTTGGAAGAGTAAATACAGTTAAGATGCCAATTCTACCTAAACTGACTCACAGATTCAATGCAATACCAATTAAAATCCCAACAACTTACTTTGCAGAAATAGAAAAATCAATAACCAAATTTTTTGGAAGGGCAATGTTCCCCAAATAGCCAAAAATATCTTGAGAAAGAGGAACAAAGTGGGATGTCTCACACTACCTGACTTTGAAACATATTACAAAGCTACAGTGGTCAAAACAGCATGGTACTAGCATAAGGATAGTTATACCAACCAATGGAATCTAATTGTTCAGAAACAGACCCTCACATCTATGGACAACTGATCTTTCATAAGGCAGTCAAGCCAAAGAAACTGGGACAGAGCAGCCTCTTCAATAAATGGTGCTTAGAGAACTGGATATCCATTTCCAAAAGAAAGAGGATTCCTAGCTGACATCTTATATAAAAATTAACACAAAAAGGATCAAACACATAAACATTAATGCTAAGAACATAAGACTCTTAGAAGAAAATGTAGGGCAATATCTTAAAGATCTTGTGATAGGAGCTGGATTCCTAGACCTTACACCCAGTGCAGGAGCAATAAAAGAAATTAAACACTTTTGTATATCAAAGAACTTTGTCAGAAAAGTAAAAAGGCAGCCTAGGAAATGGCAGGCAATATTTGGAAACCACATGTCAGATAAGGGTTTAATATCCTGAATATACAAAGGGGTCTCACAACTCAACAAGAGAATAGCAAACAACCCAATTAAAAAATGGGCAAGACCTTATGAAGCTCATTACCACAAAGGAGAATCTAAACTTGTATGTAATGGTGCCTAAGAGTCTCCCCCGGAGTACCTCTTTGTTGCTCAGATGTGGCCCTCTCTCTCTCTAACTGAGCCATCTCGACAGGTGAACTCGCTGCCCTCCCCCCTACGTGGGACCTGACTCCCAGGGGTGTAAAACTCTCTGGCAACGCAGAGTATGACTCCCGGGGATGAATGTGGACCCGGCATCGTGGGACTGAGAGTATCTTCTTGACCAAAAGGGAGATGCAAAATGAGACAAAATAGTTTCAGTGGCTGAGAGATTCCAAATGGAGTCGAGAGGTCACTCTGGTGGACATTTTTATGCACTATATAGATTAACACCTCTTAGGCTTTAATGTATTGGAATAGCTAGAAGTAAATACCTGAAACTACCAAACTCCAACCCAGCAGTCTGGACTCCTGAAGACAATTATATAATAATGTAGATTACAAGGGGTGACAGTGTGATTGTGAAGACCTTGTGGATCACACCCCCTTTATCTAGTGTATGGATGAGTGGAGGAATGGGGATAAAAACTAAAGGACAAATGGGGTGGGATGGGGGGATGATTTGGGGGTTCTTTTTTCACTTTTATTTTTTATTCTTGTTCTGGTTCTTTCTGATGTAAGGAAAATGTTCAGAGATAGATTGTGGTGATGAACGTGTTAACTATGTTATCATACTGTGGACAGTGGACTGTATATCATGGATGATTGTACGGTGTGTGAATGTATTTCAATAAAACTGAATTTAATAAAAAAAAGGGGCGAGAGACACAGACAGATACTTTTCTCAAAAGGAAATACAAATGGCTCAAAAACATGAAAAAATGTTCAACTATACAGAGAAAAATTCAAGGAACTGCTAAAGGGCTATTAGAGAAATGCATATCAAAACCTCAATGAGACATCACCTCACACCTACCAGAATGGCATCAAAAAACAGAAAATTACCAGTGCTAGAAGATGTGGAGAAAGAGGCACTGTTGGTGGGAATGTAGAAAGGCACTGTGGCAGTTCCTCAGAAAGCTTAGTATAGATTTGCCATATGACCCAGTTATTCCATTAGTAGGTATATACTCAGAGAAACTGAAAGTTAAGACATGAACGGGACATTTGTAAATCGATGTTTATAGTGGCATTATTCCCAATTGCCAAGAGCAAAAACAGCCCAAATGTCCATTAATGGATGAGTGGATAAACAAACTGGTATATACAGACAATGGAATGTTATGCAGCTCTAAGATAGAACAAAGTCACAGAACATATAATAGCGTGGATAAACCGTGAGGACGTTATGTTAAGCAGTTAGCCAGAAACAAAAGGACAAATACTATAGGGTCTCCCTAATATGATCTAACATTAATGAGCAAACTCTGAGAGTCAAAAGCTGATAACACATGCTATCAGGAGATAGAAACAGGGTAGAGATTGGGCATTTGATGCTGAAGGACTACAGAATGTTCTCCAGGATTGATTGTTTAGATCCAGAAATAGATAGCATAATACTGTGTGATGGTAGCACAATACTGTAAATACACTGAACAAAGATGTCTGTGAGTAAAGTTGAAAGAGGAGGGCTATGGGCATGTATGACACCAGAGGTAAAGACAGACAATAAAGACTGAGACTGTATAACAAGACACTTAATAATCAGATTATCAAACATCAAAGAAAAAGACAGAATCTTGAGAGCAGCAAGAGAAAAGCAATCCATCACATACAAAGGAAGCTTGATAAGACCATGTGCGGACTTCTCAGTAGAAACCATGGAGGCAAGAAGGAAGCAGAGTGATATATTTAAGATACTGAAAGAGAAAAATTGCCAACCAAGAATCCTATATCTGGCAAAACTATCCTTCAAATATGAGGGAGAGTTTAAAATATTCTCTGACAAAGACAATGAGAGTTTGTGAACAAAATACCTGCTCTACAGGAAATACTAAAGGGAGCACTACAGACAAATAGGAAAAGACAGGAGTGAGAGGTTTGGAACACAATTTTGGATGATGGTAGCACAACAATGTAAGTACACTGAACAAAGATGGCTGTGAGTTTGGTTGAAATAGGAAGGTTAGGAGCATGTAGGACATCAGAAGGAAAGTTATACAGGGACTGTATAACTCAGTGAAACCTAGAGTGCTCAACAATTGTGAAAAAATGTACAAATATGTTTATACATGAGTGTTCTGGTTTGTTAATGCTGCTGGAATGAAAAACACCAGAAATGGACTGGCTTTTATAAAAGGGGGTTTATTTGGTTACACAGTTAGTTTTAAGGCCATAAAGCGTCCATCACTGGAGAAAGGCCACTGGCATCTGGAAAACCTGTTAGCTGGGAAGGCACTGTGGCTGATGTCTTCTTTCCTGAAAATGGCATTCTCCAAAATGTCCATGTCAGCTTCCAACAGCCATCTTCAAAATGTGTGTCTCAGCTCCAGCTCACCCCAGCTCACTACAAGCTCCTTCTGTCTGAGCTTATATAGTGCTCCAGTAAACTAAACAAGGCCCAGGTTGAATGAGTGGGGCCATGCCTCCATAGAAATTATCCAATCAGAGTTATCACCTACCATTGGGTGGGTCACATTAACACTGAACCAACAGGTTCCAACCTAATCCACACTAATACATCTGCCCCCACAAGAATGCATTAAAGAATATGGCATTTCCATGTGGATCACACTCCCCTTTGTCCAGTGTATGGATGGACAAGTAGGAAAACAGTGGCAAAAAAAAAAAAGAAACAGCACCCAGTGTTCTTTTTTACTTTAATTGCTCTTTCTCACTTTAATTTTTATTCTTATTACTTTTGTGTGTGTGGTAGTGAAAATATTCAAAAATTAAAAAAAAAAAAAAGAATATGGCTTTTTCTGGGGGATATAAATATACAAACCAGCACAGTGAGGGAGAACAAATGAATGCCAACCTTACAAGGTGTTAAAAATGGGGTGGCAGTGGGAAAAAATACAATCAATGCAAACTAGAAAAAAAATTATTTAGAAACTAATAAAACTTTTGCATATGTGGGTTGTAATGACTGTATTTCCTATCCTAAAAATTGACTGATAAATTAACAATTATTTCTTTACTAATTATGAAATAAAAATAAAAATCCTATTTCATGCTAACTTAACAATTGTGTAAAACCAACTGGACCTCAGTGAAAGGTGTATGGAGCTTCATTTTGTCTACATTTGTCATTTTCCATAATAAAACTTTTTGCTGTTCCATTGAAAAAAAAATGGAGAGTGATGATATTGTACAACTAAGGGAAGATAATGTGTCACCGATTGTTTATCTTGGACAGAACATATGCCAGGTGAAATTAGAAACCCCCTACTTAATAAGTCAAGACCTCAATTTTCAGTCTTGTTTTTGTGAAATTTATGGCTGTAAAGGGAAATCTAAGCCCACCTATAATTATGCCTAGGAGTCACCTCCAGAGAACCACTTTTGTTGCTCAGATGTGGCCTGTCTCTAAGCCCAACTCTGCAAATAAATTCATCACCCTCCCCCTGACGTGAGACATGACACCCAGGTGAGTGAGTCTCCCTGGTGACATGGGGCATGGATCCCAGGAATGAGCCTGACCCTGGCATCAAGTGACTGAGAATGTCTTCTTGACCAAAGAAGGGGAAAGAAAGGTATCCAACTAAGGCTTCAATGGCTAAGAGACTTCAAATAGAGTCACAAGGCTGTTCTGGAGGTTATATCAACTAGATATACCAAATGGCTCCAGTATGACAAGCCCAAATCAACAGTAGTCCTGAAAACCCTAAAGAATACCCTGGTCCCTATCTGAGACTCTCTAAAAGTTTCACTCACTAAGCTTATTTCTCAGAAACTTAAATCCCTCAGAGTATTCCTATGCCAGATAAGTCCTAAAATGCAGAGGCAATAGCTTCTTCAAGAACATCAACCAGATGTGTCCTTCTTTCCCATAATGTTGACACCCCTTTTCAACATGAACAGTTAGGGTGATCACTGCCTAGACATCCATGAAGATAGGGAAAATGATTGAACTACAGGAAGGGGTAAAAACAGAAAAGACAGAATTTAACAAAGGACTACACTGAATCTTCACACATTTTTTTTCTTAGTTGCTAGGGTATTAGAGTAGCTAGAAGGAAGTAACTGAAATGGTAGAACGATAGCCATGACATTCTTTGAAATTTGCTCTATAGCTACCTGTGAAATTGTACTTTGAAAGTTATCACTTTTCTGAGTGTATATATTTCACAATAAGGAAATAACTGAAACTATGGTACTGTAACCCATAACATTCTTTGAAATTTCCTAATTACTTGTTAAATTGCACTTTGAAAGTGATAACGTAATATAAAAAAAAAAAATGGGGGGGGTGATTTACCCGGTCAGATGCAGCCTAAATATATATATATATAACATTCGCTTCCAATTTAACTTATGATAACTAGCAACATTTTAAACCTGTTCTAGAGAGTACTGCCACTCCCAACCCCTATTCTTCATCTGAGTAACCTGTGGTATTTTTTTCACATCATTAGGCATGTGAAAAACATTCATGTTTATTCATCCTCCATTTATTTCTATTTCCAGATTTGTTTCAGAGAATTTTAGACTTTTTTTTTCCCTTTGGAGAGACTCGAGACTCAGTGCATTAGCCTCCCTGCTGAATCTCCAGGACCTGGGCTATTTCCTGGAGCACATAATGCAGTTAGAAGGATTTATGAATAAAAGAATGAATGAGTTTTCAAAACTGTCCTTCACAATGGCCCTACATAACCAACATCATAGTAATTTTGTACTTGTCTAGTACTTCAATAAAGATGAACAAGCGAGTGTCCCACAGGATGAAACACTAACTAGGTTTATTATCTGTGGAGTAAGGATGTGACCCCTGGAATACAGCCCTTATTAGGTTTTAAAGGGAATATAAAACAGAGGTCATATTCACCTTGAGAAACAGAAGCTGGACAGGGCAGAATTTGGGGAGATGAGCAAAGTGCTGCTTTCCTTTGTAACCAGTCTCAGAACCTAGTTGACCTCACTGAGTCTTCCAATTTTTGAGTTCTGACAAGTTCTCCAAACAACAGATATGAGCAAGCCTCATTTACTTGTACTTTTGTAAATCCTGACAATATTCAGGCATTTTTTATAATAAATCAAACTGACATCTTACATTTAATTTGTCACCTTTGGCCTTACCATATTTATTTCCAATTTTGTCTATTTGTGTCCTTTTTCCATTTTTGTCTTGAATCTATTTCATTACTTTTAATTGCCTCCTCCCAGATTCTAGGTCTTTGCTGTCCAATACTGTAAACACTGAATACTTTTAAGCCACATGTGACTATTAAATTTAATTAAAATAAAAAAATCAGTTCTTCAGTAGCACTAGGAAATTTCAAATACCCACTAGCCAGCTTCTGTAATGGACTGTGCAGATAAAGAACATTATCTTCACTGCAGAAAGTACTATTAGGCCAGCTGATCTGGATCTTAGATACTTCTTCCATATTTTCTATTTATAAATGATTTATATTTTGCTTTGCTTTATTAATTCCCTTCTATCATTCCTTAAATGATGCTTTATTGTATTTTTTTAACTTCTTAAGGTAGACATTATCATTTAATTATGTACTTTAATTATTACAAATAGTGTTTAAGGCCAATAATTTCCCTGGGAACATTGGTTTACCTCTGTGACTAGCAATTTTATGTAATATTTTCAACTATTATTTTTCATAATGTACATCTTTCAACTGTGTGCCAACTTTATTCAGAAGAGTTTTCCCCATCAATTTTCAGCTCATAGATTACATTATCTGGCTTTATTTCTTTTGAATAGGGAATACTGGTTATCCCTTCAAATTTTTGAAATTTGAAAATTTTTCTTATTTTATGAACCATTAGTTTGTTGGGTCCACGAACATTAAAGATAGATTGGGGGGGGGGGGGGTAGATATGGTACCTTCATATTTACATCTGTTGAATAATTGTGGAATTCATTCTTCCTTTTTTTTTTTTTTTTTTGAGAAAGTAGTAAGGATTTTTTCTGTCAAAACAAGTAAGAGACCCAAGCATAACAGATGATAAATAATGTAGGCCCAAGATTGAGGCCTTCAAGCTAAGTCCATATCAGCAAACCAGAACTTAACTAACTTCCTGTCTCTTCTAAGTACTCCTCCCAGAACCCGAAACCTGAGAACAGTCAACTATAACTTGCCAGCTCCCTTTTTCTTCTAGCTTAGTTCCCCTAAGTCAAGGCTAAGTAAGACAAGCAAGAAAAACTATCCTGTACCAATTAATAACATTATTTTCTTTAAGACAGTCTTGTTCTGCCTATGTAAGGCTTGCTCTTGCTGTCACTCTACAGAGCTTCCTTCCATTTTATGGACTAGACATTGCCTAATTCATGAATTTATTCAATTAACAGTTTTGGTGATGATGACAGGATGTGAAGGCAACTGCTAAGGACTCTGGAGACCAAAGGGAAGAAAGTGACCACTGAACCTTTTGAACACTATTCTCCCCACTCTCTCCAAGGTTCATGGTGAATTACTCTCAGAACTGGGCTCCATTCTTTTTGGGTTTGAGCTCTCTATCTCCAAAGGTTAGTGAGTCAATCTTACTGATGAGAAAGATCAAATTTTGAGCCTGAGTCCCTAGGCTTTTGGTGCAGTGCACAGTTTCATTTTTGCTAGTGCTGATTTCTTTGCCTATGCACAAGATTAAGAAATGAGGTGATAAAGATAGGATCCTCAAACTCTTAAAATTTTGATTCTCCACCTTCTGGCACTGTCATTTACACGTTCAAAAATGTTGGGGTTAGAGGATGTGCCTATCTAAGAAAATGGCAACATCTCACCAAAGACAACCAACAATTCCGAGGTCCATCATGGGAAACATTGCAAACAGACAAAATTACTCATCTCAGAAATGCACTCCAGAAAAGGAGCTCTCAAATCAGTCAAATGGAATACCTGTTTTAACTGATGCTCAGAGTATATTAAGAAATTCCAATATTCTAAAATAGTTTCATTAAAGAATTCTTTGCAAAAGGCATATGAGAAATTAAAAGTTCATGAAATTTGTTTTATGCATAACAGCAAAATTTTTAACAGCAAAAATTTTTAAACTGAAGCTATAAATTCTCTATTCGTATCTGTAGGCTTGTCGTATGAAAGTTTCCTACTTCTCAATGGTATTACCAAATTAACTTACAAAACTTCTTAAGCATTCTATTCAAACTGACTTAAAGATAAGTAAGCATTTATATAAAAACAATAAACCAAACAAAATATTTACAATGGAAAAAATATTAATAGAACAAAATCCAAGTGTTTTGAAGGAAATTAAAGTTCCCATAATTCAGAAAATGTTTGGCAAACAGGAATAATTTAATATTATTAGTTAAATAAAAATAGCTATGTCTTTGGAATTATCAATGTAAGAACAATATAAGCATATAACTTTGGCCTACTTGGGTATATTCTTCCTAAACTTATACAGGATTACTGAGCAAATAAACTAGTTTTATACCTACTAGACCTCTAAGATCATGAAAAATGTAAATCTGTATTTTTAAAGAGTAATTGTATTTTAAAGGATGTTAGCTTGAAGACAGTTTTCATATTTCTGACAACATAAATTTGTAAGGTATGCAAGATATGTTTTGTTAAGGGAAAAGAAGTTTTGTCTTAAAGTAAAATAACACTGCAAATGAGGACCATCCTTAATGGTACAGAAACTTGCAGAAAGTTTAAAGTTTAAGATTTGATAGGTTTATAGAATTTTTAAGAGTTTTCTCATTAGATAGTATCATCAAGCAAAACCAGAAATTGGTTTTCTCTCTGTTAAAATGAGTTTTCTTAGATTACTGGTCTGGTCCTAACAAAATGTTATAAAAGGTTTTTCTTAACCATCTGAGTAACCTGCTTAGAAGGCAAACATTCTGTGTCTTAATCTCCTGAGCTTTATACTGACCTTATTATCCTTTGTTGTTTTAGAGAACAAGTCTTCTCAATTTTGAAATAATTATGTGTATTTTATAGTCATGCTACCTACTCCCTTTACTTTTAATATCTTTTATTGTCACTTTGGTTAATGTGGGAACTAAGTATTTTTTCACAGTGACCCTTAATCCTATTTAACAATTAAAACCTGATAAATTTTGACATATTGCCATCCCAAAGTTTAATCCTAAATGATGTCTTCTTGAACTCAAAGGGTCAGGATTTTCCAGAGGACCCCTGGAAAATCACAAAGGATTTGCTCTTTCACCTTGGAAACAGAGAGATGCTAAAACTAGTTAGGTTTATTTAATGTTATCAGTTGCATTGGAAATGTTACCAAATTAAAAAGGATTTTCTAAACTGTTGGTTAAATGTACAGGATATTGTGTTACTAATATAAACATTTCAGAAGTTATATAAAGTTCTTAGAGATTTGTCAATATCCTCACTAGCCATGAGCTGTCTGACTGCTTTTGTGCCTTTCAGTGGACAACAGCATTACTGTTCATAACTTCAGTCATTTTTAAAATAATGTTTCATGAACTCTCATCAGATCATTTGTAAAACAGCAATTAAGTTAACCATGGCCATTTTAAGTATTTGTCTTTTACAGACCGTTTTTATTCTGACGCCTCCCTGAAAACACTTGCAATCAGCTACAGGCCAGTGTGCTTCATCTTCAAAAGGATTATCCCAAGGACCTATGTAAAGGACTATGTCACATTCGCTGAGGCACCAGCTTCTAATGACATTGCTTAAATAACTTTGAAAGCAAACCACCGGAATGCATCAAGATTCCAGAATTCTAGAGTAGAAGCTGATGGGTTCAGGAGATTGCTAACACAAGATCAAGAGAAACAAGGATTAATTACCTAGAACTAAATGAACTGATAAAGAATTATTATCATTTTGTTTGGATTAATGCTGTTTTACTGTTCTACTTTCTAGATACAAGGTATCTCTTACTATTTTCCCTTAAATTACCTATCATTCATGAAGCATTCATCTTTATCACCCTGCCAGATTTTGGAAACTCTTACTGAATATTGGCTTTTTTTGGCAGCCTATTCATATAGGTTTAATCAAAATTTGTCATCCTGGATAACAGGAAATAATAGGAGCATTGGTTATATAACCAAGTCTTAAGGATGGTAACTCAAGAACACAGAGGAAATTCCATGCCTATTGCCTATTGTAGCCTGCAGCTTGATGCAGTTGCCTGTGCTTACCCAAATTCTGTAAAAGCTATAGCAGAAGCTGCCGAATTACTTAAAAGCTCAGCAAACTTAACTGAGCAGACCCAACATTTTTCCTCCAGAAATCTGACTTATGAGATCCTTCTACTTTCACCACATAATCTTCACCTAAAGTGCTGAAATGTTCTTAATCCTGCTATTCTGCTACTTTTATATGATGAGGCAGAATCCCATGATTGTAAATTGGTAACTTAGGAATGAATGACTCCGTACATACCCCTTTAACCACCCCAGATGTCATTCTATTTGTTAATGCTTCTTCTAATAGAAATTGTGATGGTTAATTCCAAGCAAGCTATTCAGTTAGTACTATGAACTGAATTAATGAGGTAGCCTTTTTCTGCACAACTGGATGACCTCTATCCTCTTACCCTAGACTGCTTTCTATCTGCAGGAAAATCTGTTAATATCTATACTAACAGGTATGCTTTTGGTGCAATCCATGATATCAGCACGCTATGGAAACAAGATGGTTCCTCACTAGTTCTGGTACTCCATTTAAAAATAGACAAGTAAATAATGACCTTCCTGCCACTTTATTCCCATCTATGGTTGCCATAAAAATAGAAGCTTACACCAAAAGAACTGAAACTAAATATTATTTTAAAGTGCTCTTGCAGATTTTCACGCGGAAACAGCCTCTACATAAACAACTCCAATTATAGACTTAGAATAAAACTGTCTAAATGATCTGAGAAAACTGGTCTTCTGAACCAATATTTTACCTTTGGCCATGTTGATTATTCTTAGCATTCCCTTTGTGAAACACAAACTCTCCTCATTTGAAACTGTTACTGGCAGATCTATGTCTCTGGGAATAAAATTGACACTGATCACTTATTGTCACACCATGACATGACACAATTTGCAAATCCTTAATGCATTATGCCAAAGATTGTCTCTTAGACGGAAAGGACACTCTTCCTGAACCACATGACAGACACCCCATTAATCATAATCTGGAACCAGGAGAACGGATCTACTGGAAATGACACCAATAGAAGACAGCCCAAAAATCTCATTAAAAGGGAAACTACCGATTGTTTCAAACTTCTGACACTGCAACTAAATTACAGGGTATTGAACCATGGGTCCACATAAATAAAAAAGGCTTCACCAGAGTTCTGGACTTGTTTAAACTCTGGAGACAATAATTAAACTAGCCAGGAAGTGAAACAGACCATGTCATGAGGTAGACTATTTATTCCCAAGATGATGGATCAAGTCCTCACATGTCTTAATCTTACTAATACTTATAATGCATAAAATCTTTTCTATTTCTCTATGCATTGTCCTTGCACTGGCCTAGAAAGGAAACACCATTGTCCACTTCTTCCAGGCAATTTCAAAGGGAGGTAACCTCACGGAAAATAAGATTTGTCACTACAAACACTCATTTATGCACAATGCAGGGAACCCCACTGTTCAGGTTTGTTAAAGCTGCTATTACGCAAAATACCAGAAATGGATTGGCTTTTATAAAGGGAATTTACTAGGCTACGAATTTACAGTGCTAAGGACATAAAAGTGTCCAAACTAAGGCATCAACAAGAGGATACCTTCACTGAAGAAAAGCCAACGGTGTCCAGAACACCTCTGTCATCTGGGAAGGCACAATGGTTGGCATCTGCTAGGCCTCTGCTCCTGGGTTCTGGTTTCAAAACGGCTTTCTCCAAAATGTCTCTGGGCTTCTGTTTCTCTTAGCTTCTCTCTTTCAGCTCCTGTGCATCCTTGCTTGTTCTCCCAGAGCATTTCTCTCTAAGCATCTGGGGGTCTTCTCTTAGCTTCTCTGGGGCAAACTCTGGGCTTCATGTCTTAGCTTAGCATTTCCAAATATCTTTCTGTCTGCATCTCCAGATGTTTGGATCTGTGTCTGTCCTTGAGTTCTCTTAAGTATTCCAGTAAACTAATCAAGACCAACCTTGAATGGGTGGGTTCACACCTCCCATGGAAATAATCTAATCAGAAAGTCTCACCCACAGTTGGGGTCAATCCCCATGGAAAGAACCTAATCAAAAGATTCTACCCATAGTAAGTGTGCACCCACCAGAGTGGGTCAAAAGTACATAGTCCTTCCTGGGGTACATGATAGTCTCAAACTGGCAAACCCATTATTCAACCTATAAAAAATTTCTTTCTGGTCCCAAATGCTTCAGTCTCTCAGGATAAAACTGCACCATTTGTTTCATATCAAACTCAAATATCAGACCCAAGGTCCTCTTTTCCCTGCTTTAAGCTTTCTTGGACCTGTAAACTCACTACAGATATAACCAGCCTAGAGAATTATAAAGATATCGTAGAAGAGCTTTCAGACCTTAATGTGATTGTGCATATACCTCCACAAACTACAAGTTACATTAAAAATGCATATCCATCCGTGGCAACAAGCGACAGGACTCCCGAATTAAGCCTGGCTCTGGCATTGTCAGATTGAGAACGTCATCTTGACCAAAAGGGAGAAAAGAAATGAAACAAAATAAAGTTTCAGTGGTTGAGAGATCTCAAACAGAGGTGAGAGGTCAATCTGGAGGTTATTCTTATGCATTATACAAATATTCCTTTTCAGTTTCTAGAAGGAAATACCTTCTAGAAACTAGCTAGAATTCGACTAGCTAGTAGGAAATACCTGAATCTGAAAGGTAACCAGTAAACTTGATTCTTGATGATAACTGGATATCTATATAGTTTTACTGTGTGACCGTGCATGTGATAGTGAAAACCTGATGACTGACACCCCTTTTAACCAGTGTATGGGTAGATGAGTAATAAAATGATAAAAATATGTACAAATAATAGTGGGAATAAGGTAAATGGAATGGTTTGGGTGTTCTATTTTATTTTTTAAATTCTTTTTTCTTTATTTTGGACAATGAAAATGCTTGAAAATTGTGGTGATGAATGCATAACTACATGATGCTTCTGGGTGCCACTGATTGTATACTTTGGATGGATTATATGGTTGTGTGAGTATATCTCAATAAAACTGCATTAAAAACTGCATGTCCACTTTCAGGTTTAAGATCCTTACTATGCCAAAGATTCACAACACAATTTTCACCAACTCCTTATTGTGTATAATATCACAGTCCCTTGGTCACTAAAGACAAATGATAGTATTCATAGTAATGGGTCTATAAACATCACCTTAGCTGGAGTCACATTATTACGCCAGGCTATCTTTTTTATTTGAAGAGGCTTGGATAAGGTATCTGCCTAGGCACTAAATCACCTTAATATCTGGTAAATCTAGGTGCACCTGGTCTACTCACTGCCTCCTTAGGAGTTTACAATCAATCTACATTCTACTCATCTCAATCTGCATTCTCCAACAAAATGGGATTTACCCAGGAGTTCAAGATTCCAGGTTTGCCTCTTTTGGCAAATTGTTGCTACCTTGGCTTGGGTAAACATGAAAACATGATTAGAAATCTACCAATCACAATAGGAAGAATTTGCTGAACCTACTGCTACAGCTACAGCAACACAGCAACAGTCATTAGTTCATTAGCTAAACTTGTTTTAGACAATAGCATTATTGGCCTTGATTACTTATTATCTGAACAAGGAGGCATTTTTGCCATTGCCATCACCACCTGTTTGTACTTGAGAAAACACCTCTGGGGAAGTTGAGACACAACTGTAAGAAATAATGAAACAAGCCACACAGCTCCAACAGGTAAAGTCTTCCTCAGGGCCACTCTTTAATCACTTTGATTTCAGCTGGTTTAAATCATGGGACCTGAGCTTAGAAGCATACACTAAGAGATGGGCATTTGTGCATTTTATTACTCCAAATATTCTCCCTGGTGCACTCTTTTCTCTCAAGAATATTAAATGGGAGTACCCAACTGCTTGTGAACCAGAAAATTCTTTCTTTATGCCTGGAATGACAAAAACATGATGAACAAGGAAAAACTGACAACATCATGACCACCTATGAGCCCAACACCAAAACAACCTGCAATTACTACATCAAGACTTAGGCTGTAACTGAGAATAGTGCTCAACACCAAAATTTTGGGCATAGCTCTCAATGGTTGAGAGACAGGTCAAAATGGGGACAATTGTTAAATAAATTAAGTAGGCATGAGATGGAGTCCCTCATGCTAAGCCCTATATCAGCAAACTGGAGCTCAACTAAATTCCTTTCTCTTATAACTGCTTGTTGTCCCAGAACCTGAAATTGGAGAACAACCTTTCATAGAATCAACAGCTCCCTTCCCTTCTGTAGCTTAGTTCATCTGACTCAAGGCTAAGCCAAGGAAAATGTTCCTGTACCAACCAATAAGATTATTTCCTTTAAGACTTCCTTATTCTGCCTATATAAGCCTTGCTCTTGCTCTTCAGTCCTCCCCTCCATTTTACGGACTGGATGCAACCCAATTTATTAATCACTTAACAAAGGTCTAAGATCCAAATAATTCCCTATGGATTTGGGGGGGGGGGCTGTTTACACAGAAGGCACAAATTAATTACTTGTTCTGATCATTCTGGACTCTCAGATCTCTCTATGGAAAGATCAACTCCTTATGTAGACAAGATAACCTCTAATACATAGAACAGCAGGAATTTGAGAGACGTTTCAAGACAATGACTGAACATGATCACAGTGAAGAGAAATAAAAAGGCAGTTTCCCTCTTTCCTTTCATAAGTTATCTATATTTATAACGGCATGAGGCTCATTTTGGGCAGAAATGTTTCAATATAGCAAAATCTTAATTTCCAGCATTCCCCAGAAAAAAAAAATGGCTTCCAGTCCTGGGCTGTACAAGGAAGTAAAAACATAGTGACACTAGTTTTCACACAAATTTCAAGACTATAATCTAACTGTGGTAATCATCTCTACTTCAAAAGGTTAACAACCTTTTCTATTTATCAACTAGTATATCGAATTTTTTTCCCTTATGAAGTATTCAATGAAATTGGAGTTAAATTAATATGACTTTCAAGGGCAAGAAAAGATATATAAGACAAGCATTTGCTCTGTGTGACACATAAAAAGACAAGCATCCCTCCAACAACACAGGTCCAAGAGGTACTGCATGAAGCAGTGGAAACAGGACATAGTGATTCATTAGGACTATCACAAAGGCAAAGAGTACAGTTCCAGCATAGGAAAAGGGGTCCCTGCCAAGTCTGGCCTTCAACTATACCCAGATCTCAAACAGATCTTAGGTCCCACTCACTGACAAGGCCAGGGCACTGTTCCAGAGCAGTGTCAAGAGGACCAAGGTTGTTTATACTTTTCAATGAACACATTACTCCATGATTTGTTAATACACATGTTGCTAGTGGTAAAAAAAAAAAATCAAGAAGCCTGGGTTCTGGAACATCAAAAACATTCTTTACCTATATTTGCCCTTGTCTAGGGCAAATGATGCAAAATTAATGATGTCCCCAAATACCACATTGAGATTATTCAGTCTAATTTTAAACTAAAACAATATAAAATGGCTTCTTCCACATAATAAAGGCAAGTTTTGCACTAATGTTTCTCAAAAGTCAATTAGGTCTCCAGCTCTAGCCTCAGTTTAACAGATTTTTATAAAATATACCTTACATATGTCAGAATCAAGGTTAAAAAAAGGGTGGTGGTGGGGGGAGTGGGGATCAAGACACCCTCTACCCAGGGTCTATGGAATAGAAAATACTTTAGAACCCAGTGGGCATATACATACTCAAGCCATGGGGTCTGACATTATGAGTCTGTGCTATTTCTTCCTTTCCACTGCCTGTCCATCTGCCATGGCTTGAAGATTGCTGGATTCTCAGCTATTCAGGTGTCAGTTCTATTGGAGAAGGTTTCTAAACTCCTGTAGAGGCCTGGGTAGCAAAGTCCCCTGAATCAGAAGAAACTTGGTCCAAAAATGCTCCGTTTTTATGATGAGTTTCTGTCCTTATCCCCAATTCCAGATTCAGCAGTGCTAGAATTTGGTCCACACAAACCTATGGAAAGCCCAGAAGTGTATCAGCTTCTCATTTTTGCTTAAGAGAAGAGCGGGATGTTCTCCACACACCTCAGGCCACCAGCTTGAAGACTGGAAATTGTCCTGATTGATATATCAAGATAGTGAGGATGTGGTGAATGGCAGTTAATGTTATTTCATTCATTGTAATTTCATGGCCCATAAAATTAGAAAAAGTTACCAGGCAACCAGTATCTGGAAAAATGATTTGGATATTTCTATCTTTAATTATATAGTTATTTTTGTCATCAGTAAGAAAGAAATCCCTAATCCCAGATAACATACCCGATCGCAAACAAAGAAATGATAATGTCAGGATCTTTCAAAATGGGAATTAGCTAAGGTAAACAGAATCCAAGTTCGAAATATTAAAAGAGAAGAGACTGTTTTTGTACTAACTCTTTCAAATACTTTGCATTGCAAAAGTTGAAGGAGGAATAACTGTTGGAAAGTGAGGTTTGGATGCACAAGTGAGAGTTTTGTGGTTACTTGGTCATTCTATGCTCTCATTTTCCCTCAACGAAGTGGGAACAATAAGAGGACCTACCTATTACTTCAGCTTATAACAGCAGATCCTCTAAGACTACTTGAGGATGATTCTGAGGAACAACTTTTATTAATTTCCAAATATGTCATGTTGCTTATCCTCCCTTTGCCTACAATTTCTCATCTTTCGATGGGAACAATAATTATGATTACTTCTTATGTAACATTTTGTGAGAAATAATGAGTTAGTACATACAAAGTACACAGAATTTTCTCTTATGAACGTTAAGGTATCAAGTAACATTTATTATGACTTGATAACCCTCCCATGCTTTCAAAAGTTAAAAAAGTCCAAAGCTTTTGAAAATTTTTGTATTAGAAAAATGTACGCAAATTGACAGGAACCGTAAAGAATTGAAGTACCAACCCATTATCTTCAATTCACCTACAATATGACTGTTCACAATCTAAATAATACAATCCTTTTGAAACCTTAATGCGTTATTATTACAACAACATCTCTACAAGTCGATTTGCATTGATTGAAATAAGTTAACGCAATTTAAAACTTTCATACGACATCCGCGGGCCAGCCGCCGCCGGCACGCTCCCGCCCCCCACCCCCTACCCGAGGAAGGGGCTCATGGGCACAATCCGGAAGGTCAGCGGCTTCCGCACCCACAGGGAACCCTGCGCGCCCCAGGCCAGGCCGGCGACCCGCTCCCTCCAGCTGTGGGCACCCTGCCGGGCCGCACCGCGAACTCACGAGAGCTACGGTGGCGGTCGCCGTCGCCATCTTGCGTCAGTCGCCGCCGCCTCATACGCCCCACGCTCCTGCGCCCTTCCGTTCTCACGTGATCTGGGCGATGGCGGAAGTTCCTGTTACTATGAATTCTCGCGATAATAGAATTTTCTTCAGACCAAGTGGAAGGAGGGAGGGTCGCGATTCCAGTGTTGTACACTCACTCGCAGCGATCAGGCTTGGGAGAGAATGGCATTGTGCATGGGACTGCAGCTGGGAAAGAAGACCCTAGACTTGTCTCCCTACCCATGCTGCTGGCAAGCACGACCCCCTTTCCCAGCAGTAACTGCGAAGTGAGCTCCCAGAGAGGAGACTTTTTAGGCCAACTAGGGGCAGAGCTCTGTTCTCAGGCTCTTGAGAGAGAAGGGCTCCTCATGGCAGCAGCAACCAGTGCAAAAGAAATGATTAGTAGTTAGGGGTTCCCCAGAAGAATGGCCTAGCCAGATCCTGACCTCAAACCTCAGCAGCCCCGGGCACTAGGAGCATCTCAGTGGTCATGCAACTGAAAATCCCAGGGTTGCCAGACACCAGATAAGAGGGGGAAATAACAAAGGAAGAGGGACTCAGAAGGAACAGAGATAAGGGAAGCAGAGTAAAAACCTAAAAGCCATATCCACAAAGATATTGATTGTGCTTCCAAAAAACAAGAACAGGAGACTACAAAGAAATATTTGGCAAAGGAGGAAGTGCTTTTACAAATTAAAAACATGAGGGGAAAATGAAAAATTCAATAGAAGGGCTGAAAGATAATATTGAAATCCTCAAAAATGTGTAGCTGCAGCAAAACCAGAAAGCCAAACAACAGAAAACATTGCAGTAAGTACTCTCCAGTGCTTAGAGCCAGCCTGGGATGCCAATGGCCTCCACAATCCCAGAGGATGAGGAAGGGGTGGGCGGGCTAGGACTCCCCATCACCACCAGGGGCAGCCACAGGTGCCACCCTCTGGCCACTGCTTGCCCTAGGAAATCTGACATTGATGTGTAAACATAGTACTCAGAGTATGTGTGTGCTGGGCATTCTTCTCATTATTTTATGCACTTAAACTCATGTTACTCTTGTAACAACCCAGTGGAGTGGGTACTGTTACTATGTCATTTTCACAGGTGAGGAAATAGGCACAGAGACAAGCATCACACAGCAGGGAATGGAGGTTCACAGGCCAAATGGCTCCAGACTGTGCTTTTTGTGCATTATGCACTCTATTATTGCACCTCACAAAAAATGTCCAGCATCTGATCATGAGACTTCCATAAAATAGAGGGAAGAAATCCACAAAGAAGTAATTAACAAAAATTTCTTAAGATTGAGTAATGTGAGTTTCTTGACTGAAAGAGCCCATGGAGGACCCAAGACCAAGGGTGAAAGAGGTCTACACTGAGACACATCATTGAGAATTTCCAAATCACTGGAGCAAAAAGGAAATGCTAAAAGTTTCAAGAGAAAGAAAGAGATAACAGACAAATGCTCAGGTTTCAGAAACTTGCAGTTCAGCTTGGCACTGGAAAATGACAGAATACCCTCCAAATTATGGGGGAAAATGATTTTCAACCTAGCAAAATGTGTCTACCTAGTTATTCTTTCATGAAAATATGAGGGTAGAGTAAAGACAAACAAGCACCTCATCCACTAAGGTGGCCACTGTTTAACAAATGGAAAATAACAGTATTGGAGAGGATGTAGAGAAATGGAAACACTTGTTCCTTGATAAGAATGTAAAATGTGCAGCTGCTGTGGAAGACAGTTTGGTGGTTCCTGAGAAAGTTAAGCATAGAATTATCATATAACCTAGAATCCCACTTCATGGTATATACCCCAAATAGCTGAAACAGGGAGTCAAACAGATATTTGCACATTGATATCCATAGCAGCATTGTTTCACAATTGCCAAAAGGTGGAAGCAACCGAAGTGTCCATCAACTGATGAATGGATAAACATAATGTGGTACATTCATAAAATATTCATCTGTGAAAAGGAATGATGTTCTGATATATGTAACATGGATGAACCTTGAAGAAGTTATTATGAGTGAAATAAACCAGTCACAAAAGAACAAATACTGTATGAGCTCAGTGATACGAAATAATTAGAATGAGCAAATTCAGAGTCAGAATCTAGAATACAGGTCACCAGGGGATGGGGTTGGGGTAGGTTATGGGAAGTTAATGGGTAAAGAGTTTCTGTTTGAGGTGATTTAAAAGTTTTGATAATGGATTATAGTGATGATAGCACTACATTGTGAATGTTATTAACAGCACTGAAATTATATATTTGAATGTGGTTAAAAGGGAAAATTTTAAGTTGTATGTATATATTAAATGAATGAAATTTTTACAAAATCATAGGATTGTACAACACAAATAGTGAGCCCTAAGTTAAACCATGGACTACAGTTAATAGTAAAGTTATAAAGATATTGTTTCTTCACTTGTAACAAAGATACTACCCTAATGCAGTGTTAATAATAGGTGAATACTGAGTATGTGGGAGATCTGTATTTTCTGTGTGATTATTTTGTAAACCTACAACTTTTCTAATAAAAAAATTTTTAAGACAAACTGAAAAAACTTTTACTTGCATAATATGGCAATGGAGATTTGCTTTTCATAGAAATAGTCCCAAAAGAAATGCAATTAGATGTTATGATAAAATTTACATCATTCAATATGGAAAAAAACTGATAAATCCATGAATGGTTGTGAATACGTAGATTTAAGCTATTAAAACAATAAACTAAAACATAATTAAATAATCCCATTGTTTTATTGAGTTCTTTAAAATTGTTCAAACATTTATGTTTACTTGTCCATAGAAAATGCTTTCTGGAAGAAAGGTTGTCTCTACTAACTTGATCTTTATATGAAATATTCTTTACCTAAGGCCAGAGTTCAAGAATTCCTAGGGTCAAGTTTCAGGAGGATAATTTCTCTTTTCTCTAGAATTTTCTTTTCAGCTGACCTGATAGCTTTTCTCCATCATATGGAGAGTGGGATGTCCCCACATAGTGCAGATGGGAGTCCCCAATGACAATAATGTAATATGACAAGGGGGAGCAACACAGAGCATGAAGGACAAATAATTCATACCCTATGCCTTCCACTTATCTCTCAACAATTTTCTCAGTATCAACTGATTGGACACTGACCCTGGGACACCCTATGGACCCAAAAGTAGACCTCTCCCTTTGTCCTCTTAAGTATTTTGTGTAGAAGTACTTACATAAACTTGCCACTCTAGTCACAGAATTGAGAAAAATCCCATAAGAAGACAGGCTGTCAGCACAGAGAGCAGCTATCAGCATGAAGGCAGAGTCCTCAGATACTGAAAGTTTACTTGGAGGCCTTGGATGTTAGAAGTTTTGTGGGCTCAGTCCAGGAGGATAGCTCATCAATACTCCCTCCATTTTCATTTAGGTAGAAGGTTTAAATATTTCCCATCCCCTTACTAGATAGAAGTGTAGAAAGATTGACTTCAAATGGCAAGGTGTGGAAAATGTGACCCAATGCTGATATGTCTAAGTCAAAGACTTTTTTCCATATATTATATATTCTTCAATCCATACATTGGTCAAATTCATTGAGTCTCTTCATATAGCATGAAGATAGCTTAGGGTACTGTGGTACAAGAAAGATCCAGACAGGTGCTATCTCTAGTCTTCTCAGCTCATGAGTCCAGAGGAGGAGAAATTTGAGCTAGAAATCACAGTGAAGAATGGAGCATGCCTTGCTGGAGAGATGGGGTTATTTGATGGAGCATAAAACAGGGACTGATGTTGGGTTGAATGATTTATGGAAGTACACACCATAGAATGAGGAAAAATCATACAAGGTAAAATTGAGAATAGGAGGGAGATCCCAATAAAATCACAATCTATGGACAAGACAGAAAACAGACTAGTCTGTGGCCCATAAATACTGTGCAGGTTCAGCTGTTGCCTTCAGTTCAAGAGAGGGAGGAGTGAGCATCACGGGAGTGAACACCTTGGCTATGTCTGATGGAGAACAGAACTATATTAAGAATTGGTCTTTAGCTTGCCAACCACACTTTCACAAAGTTCAAGATTCCACCCCACATCAGAATCCCTGGTTCACTTTTTGCCATTGCAGATTCCTGGTTCTATCCCTGAAGAGTGAGTAGGGATCGCTGAGTGTGTGTTCTCATTTCCACATTCTGGAGTGGACTCATAGCATGCGATATCTGTGGCTCATGTTAGTTGGAAACCTGGATATCTGGTGTTGCTGTTGATCTCTTGTTCTTTTCCTCAATGTTGTGCTATAGCTGCCTTAGATTTAAATGGGCCCCACATATTTTATCATGGAATTCTTACAACATTTTCTATAGAAAAGGAAACATTGTTTTATGTAGCTTCTTCTATCTTCTCATTTTATTGTTATTTACTTGGTTGAAATTCTATAGAAGATCCACCTAGCCGATAGAGTAAGACAGACTCACAAGGAAAGCCACACATGGAAGATGAAGGTCATAAAGACGTGGGCTGAGAAAGAGGAAGCTGATGGGTCACTGATGCATCCATAGCACCATGAAGTCTTGCCTTTATGCCCATGTCTGGCTGAAACATGACTTTATTGTCCTGGATATAAAGATTAACAGTGATGGCTCACAGTGTTCCACGTGTGAGCACTTCATACTCACAAATGCATGTCTATCTTTGAACAGCCCTTTGAAAAAGGAAGAATCACATCTATGTTTGCATATTACCCACGTATGGGATGTGTCCAGGTGTGCTGAGCTGATAGTTCCAAATCATGGAGGAGACTCTCGCCAGCTGTGAGAGCTTCTACAATTTTCTTGGCCTGTTTGTGCCTCTGTGGTTTCAGCTGCATAGCACAAAATATGTGTCCCTTCCTGGGAGCATTATAGTGGGGGATTACATGAATAAATAGAAATGTTAAAAATAAAAAAATAAACAAAAACACTCCCATAACTCAGGATAGTATATGCAACTGACTCCTAATTTG
Organism: Choloepus didactylus; assembly: GCF_015220235.1. Taxonomy (NCBI): domain Eukaryota; kingdom Metazoa; phylum Chordata; class Mammalia; order Pilosa; family Megalonychidae; genus Choloepus; species Choloepus didactylus. Next base: position 62,474,928 of record NC_051326.1, on the reverse strand, counting down.
ACAAAAGTTTGTTTCCAAAGTGAAACTGCTAAGGAATATTTATTTTGGAGCCATATCCCAATACACTGACATTCCCCAACATTCCTTATTATCTATCTTTCCTTGGGTCTTCAGTATCATTTCTACCCAGACTCTACCACATAATTAAACATTGTTGATGTTCTTTATCTACCTTCTGCTATCCATTTCTCCTCCCCAGAATACCTTGTTCATAGGTTTCCACCTATGTCAAGGACTCACTTTGTGCTGCTTCTGTCCTTATGGCTTAATCACTGAAATTTGGTTCAGATCATTCAATTCCAAGAGACTGAGTCAAGGTGATGGGGATTCCTAAGCAGAGCTAACATCAAAGACATCAGGAAGGAGGGACCAACAGAAAAAAACAAGAGTCAGAGGGCCCCCTCCCTGTCCCCAGACTCTTCTGTCCAAAACAAGTCCCTGCCCATAGGCCAATCCCTGACTGAGACTCCCGGTGCCTCTCACTGGAATGTCTGTGACATCCTGCTGACTCCCATCCCCACACAACTCCCTTGCCTTACTCCTTCTGCAGAGGCCATACCAACCCAGAGTCCTTCTACACTCCATGCCACCCACCCTCTGCCCATGTCCAGGCATGAGGTGCATGCAGTTTATTGGTGAGTTTTTTGAGGCTCATGGACAGTGAACCATACCAGATCTAACTGCCAGCTCAAAGCAGGGCAGTCCCCCTACCCAGTATCCCAGAGTAAGTCTCAGGGAGAAGCAGGGGTCCCAGAAGCCCAGATGGGGAGGCTTCCTATACTGTTAGGGTGATTGTGGCTCCTCGTCCACTGCCATAGATACCACACCTAAAATTCACAGTTCCCCTCACACCCTTGCATGGTTCCCACGGTGACAGTAAAGGAACCTGAACAGACCTTTCTTTCCTTTATTTTCCATAACTCTGGAAAAAAAATATTCCTTTTTCTTATTTTTTAGCCTAAATACAGTGTGGTCTCTGATTTGTTGACTTTTGTATTCTTTGATTTTGGCCTTGGTTTTTTCCCCATTACTAATCCCTAGATCCACAGTCTTTATTTCCTCTGATTGCTTGCTCTTTCTTCCGCTAAATGATACTTCAGACTTGTCTAAGTGTATTCAGTCATTCAGTCATTCATTCAACCAATAGTTTATTTCTATTGTATGTCTGGCAATGAACAGAGTATTGGGGATGCAAAACTCCAGCTGGAGTTCCTACCTTCCAGGAGGTTATAATTTTAATGCAATTCTATTTAAATACAGTCACACAACATACAATCATCCAAAGTGTACAATTGTCCACAGTATCACCATATAGCTGTGCATGCATCACCACAATCAATTCCCAAATGTCTTCTTCACTCCAAAACAATAGAAATAAAAATTAGAATAGAAATAAAAGTAAAAAAGAACACCCAAAACATCCCCTACCCCTGACCCCCACTATTAATTTACCTTCTTTCTCTACTTTTCTACTCATTTTTCCATACACTGGGTAAAGGGAGTGTGAGCCGTAAGGTTTTCACAATCAGATGGTCACACCATATATGCTATATAGTTGTATGATTGTTTTCAAGAATCAAGGATACTGTATTACAGTTTCTGATATTTCCTTCTAATACACTAAAAACTAAACAGGGATGTCTAATAACGCTTAAGAGTTACCTCCAGAATGACCTCTCAACTCCATTTGAAACCTCTCAGCCACTGAAATTTCATTTTGTTTCATTTCTCTTCCCCTTTTTGGTCCAGAAGGCTTTCTCAAACCTATGATGCTGGGTCCAGGCTCATCCCCACCAGAGTCATATCCCATGTTGCCAGGGAGATTTACACCTGTGGGAGTCATGTACCACATAGTGGGGAGGGGCAGTGTGTTTACCTGCCAAGATGGCTTAGAGAGCAACAAAAGAGGTTCTCTGGGGTGACTCTCAAGAACAATTATAAGTATGCTTAGCCACTCCTTTGAAGTAAAAGGCTTCATAAGAGCAAGCTCCAAGATTGAGGGCTCAGCCTACTAAACTAGTAGTCCCTAATGCTCATGAGAATATCAGGAATTCCCCAGCTGGGGAAGTTTAATATTTCTATAATTTTTCCCAGTCCCTCAAGGGGGGCCTGCAAACACTCTTTATTCTCTGACCAAATTACTCTGGTATCTATTGGGACTTCACACTAACCTGTAGAAACCAAAAAGATCTCACTCCTTATTTGTGGGTAAATAGCCTGAGCTGGGAATGCGTCCTTGACTTTCCTAGCACCCGCATTGTTGATACAAGAAGCATGCAAGTCTTGGATGGTCTGTCCTTGACCTCCCTGTTTTGCTTACTTCCCTATCTTGCTTTCCCTAGCCTGTTAGTAACTCCCCTATTTTCTGTGAGAAAGTGAAGCTAATAAATATGCTGTGGAGCAAGCAGAGGTGCTTTTTGCCTTCAAGGCTCTGAGCCCCCTGCTCCCAGAACTTTATATTTTGTGTCCGTGTTTCATTCCTGCACCACCCTGTCAGCAATACTTATTCAAGTTTCCATGTAATTATAGTTGAGTAAACTGGCTATACAAGTTAAATTATATAGTGTGATACAGAAAATATGGATTTTGCACCAAATAAACATCTCTTCCTTTGGTCCCACAGAAAAGCCAAAGTTTTAAAACACAGGTAATATCCTCTACCCTTTAGCCTGATCTACCCCAACCTCAACCAGGTCCATTTCGTTCATTTCTCCAATTGAAATCTGATCTCCTTTTCAGCCTCTTTAACAGTTGCTGCATGGAGCAATGCCAACACTTACAGCTGCTAAACCTTGGCTCCAAGTCTCAGGTGCCATACAGACACCTGAAGCTCCAGGGACTGAAGAGGTCACACAAAAAAGCTCAGCATCTCAGAATTTGGAAATAACTGTTACAACTCATGAATGTATGTGACTTCTGTAAGAGATTACAACTAGGAACCTTTATATAAGACTTCCCCTGACAACCTATGTTCTCAGATTCAAATCTCAGAGTTTGCATATTATTGTTAGTACATACTAGTGAGGCATTGTAATGTTTGTCGTTTCATTTCTGGCTTATTTCACTCAAAGTACTGTCCTCAAGATCCATTCACCTAGTTGAATACCTCACTTCATTCCTTCTTGTGAATGCTCAATATTCTACTGTATTTAAACACCACAGCTCACCAAATTATCAGTTGGTGTACACTTAGGCCACCTACATCCACTGAAAATTGTGAATACTGCCACCACAAACACTGGTGTGAAAATGTCCATTCATGTCACAGCTCTCAATTATTCCAAGTATATACCCAATAACAGGGTTTCAGGAGCATATTGCAACTGCATACTTAGCTTCCTGTGGAACCACCACACTGACACCCAGATGGGCTGCACCATTCTACTTCCCCACAACAGTGAATAGGCACATCCCTCTCCCCACATTTTCTCCAGCACCTGCATCCCTCTGTTTAATTTTTTTTTGTCTTTATTTATTTATTTATTTATTTTAATCATCATTTTATTGAGATATATTCACATACCACGCAGTCATACAAAACAAATTGTACTTTCGATTGTTTACAGTACCATTACATAGTTGTACATTCATCACCTAAATCAATCCCTGACACCTTCATTAGCACACACACAAAAATAACAAGAATAATAACTAGAGTGAAAAAGAGCAATTGAAGTAAAAAAGAACACTGGGTACCTTTGTCTGTTTGTTTCCTTCCCCTACTTTTCTACACATCGATCCATAAACTAGACAAAGTGGAGTTTGGTCCTTATGGCATTCCCAATCCCATTGTCACCCCTCATAAGCTACATTTTTATACAACTGTCTTCGAGATTCATGGGTTCTGGGTTGTAGTTTGATAGTTTCAGGTATCCACCACCAGCTACCCCAATTCTTTAGAACCTAAAAAGGGTTGTCTAAAGTGTGCGTAAGAGTGCCCACCAGAGTGACCTCTCGGCTCCTTTTGGAATCTCTCTGCCACTGAAGCTTATTTCATTTCCTTTCACATCCCCCTTTTGGTCAAGAAGATGTTCTCCGTCCCACAATGCCGGGTCTACATTCCTCCCCGGGAGTCATATTCCACGTTGCCAGGGAGATTCACTCCCCTGGCTGTCTGATCCCATGTAGGGGGGAGGGCAGTGATTTCACCTTTCAAGTTGGCTTAGCCAGAGAGAGAGGGCCACATCTGAGCAACAAAGAGGCATTCAGGAGGAGACTCTTAGGCACAAATATAGGGAGGCCTAGCCTCTCCTTTGCAGCAACCGTCTTCCCAAGGGTAAAACTTATGGTAGAGGGCTCAACCCATCAAACCACCAGTCCCCTATGTCTGTGGTCATGCTAGCAACCATGGAGGTGGGGTAGGCAAATACCCCTGCATTCTCCACAGGCTCCTCAAGGGGGCACTACATCTTTTTTTTTTTCCCTTGTTTTTCTTTCTTTCTTTTTTTTTTTTTAACTTTCCCTTCTTTTTTTAAATCACCTGTATGAAAAAAAAAGTTAAAAAGAAAACAAACATACAATAAAAGAACACTTCAAAGAGACCATAACAAGGGAGTAAGGAAAAGACAACTAACCTAAGATAACTGCTTAACTTCCAACATGTTCCTACTTTACCCCAAGAAAGTCACATAATATAGCAACATTTCTGTGAACTTGTTTCTACTATATCCATCAGAAATTAACAGACCATAGTCATTTCTGGGCATCCCCAGAACGTTAAATAGCTTATCTGTTCTTCTTGGATTATTGTTCCCCCTTCCTTAATTGCTCTCTACTGCTAGTTCCCCTACATTCTACATTATAAACCATTTGTTTTACATTTTTCAAAGTTCACATTAGTGGTAGCATATAATATTTCTCTTTTTGTGCCTGGCTTATTTCGCTCAGCATTATGTCTTCAAGGTTCATCCATGTTGTCATATGTTTCACGAGATCGTTCCTTCTTACTGCCGCGTAGTATTCCATCGTGTGTATATACCACATTTTATTTATCCACTCATCTGTTGAAGGACATTTGGGTTGTTTCCATCTCTTGGCAATTGTGAATAATGCTGCTATGAACATTGGCGTGCAGATATCTGTTCGTGTCACTGCTTTCCGATCTTCCTGGTATATACCGAGAAGTGCAATCGCTGGATCGAATGGTAGCTCTATATCTAGTTTTCTAAGGAACTGCCAGACTGACTTCCAGAGTGGCTGAACCATTATACAGTCCCACCAACAGTGAATAAGAGTTCCAATTTCTCCACATCCCCTCCAGCATTTGTAGTTTCCTGTTTGTTTAATGGCAGCCACTCTAATCGGTGTTAGATGGTATCTCATTGTGGTCTTAATTTGCATCTCTCTAATAGCTAGTGAAGCTGAACATTTTTTCATGTGTTTCTTGGCCATTTGTATTTCCTCTTCAGAGAACTGTCTTTTCATATCTTTTGCCCATTTTATAATTGGGCTGTCTGTACTATTGTCATTGAGTTGTAGGATTTCTTTGTATATGCAAGATATCAGTCTTTTGTCAGATACATGGTTTCCAAAAATTTTTTCCCATTGAGCTGGCTGCCTCTTTACCTTTTTGAGAAATTCCTTTCAGGTGCAGAAACTTCTAAGCTTGAGGAGTTCCCATTTATCTATTTTCTCTTTTGTTGCTTGTGCTTTGGGTGTAAAGTCTAGGAAGTGGCCGCCTAATACAAGGTATTGAAGATGTTTTCCTACATTATCTTCTAGGAGTTTTATGGTACTTTCTTTTATATTAAGATCTTTGGTCCATTTTGAGTTAATTTTTGTGTAGGGGGTGAGGTAGGGGTCCTCTTTCATTCTTTTGGATATGGATATCCAACTCTCCCAACCCCATTTGTTGAAAAGACCATTATGGCTCAGTTCAGTGACTTTGGGGGCCTTATCAAAGATCAGTCGGCCATAGATCTGAGGGTCTATCTCTGAATTCTCAATTCGATTCCATTGATCTATATTTCTATCTTTGTGCCAGTACCATGCTGTTTTGGCAACTGTGGCTTTCTAATAAGCTTCAAAGTCAGGGAGTGTAAGTCCTCCCACTTCGTTTTTCTTTTTTAGAGTGTCTTTGGCAATTCGAGGCATCTTCCCTTTCCAAATAAATTTGATAACTAGCTTTTCCAAGTCTGCAAAGTAGGTTGTTGGAATTTTGATTGGGATTGCATTGAATCTGTAGATGAGTTTGGGTAGAATTGACATCTTAATGACATTTAGCCTTCCTATCCATGAACATGGAATATTTTTCCATCTTTTAAGGTCCCCTTCTATTTCTTTTAGTAGAGTTATGTAGTTTTCTTTGTATAGGTCTTTTACATCTTTGGTTAAGTTTATTCCTAGGTACTTGATTTTTTTAGTTGCTATTGAAAATGGTATCTTTTTCTTGAGTGTCTCTTCAGTTTGTTCATTTCTAGCATATAGAAACATTACTGACTTATGTGCATTAATCTTGTATCCCGCTACTTTGCTAAATTTGTTTATTAGCTCTAGTAGGTGTATCGTTGATTTCTCAGGGTTTTCTAGATATAAGATCATATCATCTGCAAACAATGACAGTTTTACTTCTTCTTTTCCAATTTGGATGCCTTTTATTTCTTTGTCTTGCCGGATTGCCCTGACTAGCACTTCCAGCACAATGTTGAATAACAGTGGTGACAGCGGGCATCCTTGTCTTGTTCCTGATCTTAGATGGAAGGCTTTCAGTCTCTCACTATTGAGTACTATGCTGGCTGTGGGTTTTTCATATATGCTCTTTATCATGTTGAGGAAGTTTCCTTCAATTCCTACCTTTTGAAGTGTTTTTATCAAAAAGGGATGTTGGATTTTGTCAAATGCTTTTTCAGCATCTATTGAGATGATCAATTGATTTTTCCCTTTCGAGTTTTTAATGTGTTGTAATACAATGATTGTTTTTCTTATGTTGAACCATCCTTGCATGCCTGGAATGAACCCCACTTGGTCATGGTGTATGATTTTTTTAATGTGTCTTTGGATTCTATTTGCAAGTATTTTGTTGAGGATTTTTGCATCTATATTCATTAGGGAGATTGGCCGGTAGTTTTCCTTTTTTGTAGCATCTTTGCCTGGTTTTGGTATTAGATTGATGTTAGCTTCATAAAATGAGTTAGGAAGTGTTCCAATTTTTTCAATGTTTTGAAAGTGTTTGAGTAAGATTGGTGTCAGTTCTTTCTGGAAAGCTTGGTAGAATTCCCCTGTGAAGCCATCTGGCCCTGGGCATTTATTTGTGGGAAGATTTTTGATGACTGATTGGATCTCTTTGCTTGTGATGGGTTGGTTGAGGTCTTCTATTTCTTCTCTGGTCAGTCTAGGTTGTTCATATGTTTCCAGGAAATTGTCCATTTCTTCTACATTATCCAGTTTGTTGCCATACAGTTGTTCATAGTATCTGCTGATAATTTTTTTAATTTCTTCAGGATCTGCAGTTATGTCACCTTTTTCATTCATTATTTTGTTTATATGGGTCTTCTCTCTTTTTGATTTTGTCAGTCTAGCTAGGGGCTTGTCAATCTTGTTGATCTTCTCAAAGAACCAACTTTTGGTGATATTTATCTTCTCTATTGTTTTTTTGTTCTCTATGTCATTTATTTCTGCTTTAATCCTTGTTATTTCTTTTCTTGTACTTGGTTTAGGATTGGTTTGCTGTTCATTTTATAGCTTCTTCAGTTGATCCATTAGTTCTTTGATTTTGGCTCTTTCTTCCTTTTTAATATATGCGTTTAGTGCTATAAATTTCCCCCTTAGCACTGCTTTTGCTGCATCCCATAGGTTTTGGTATGTTGTGTTCTCATTTTCATTCGTCTCTATATATTTAGCAATTTCTCTTGCTATTTCTTCTTTAACCCACTGATTGTTCAGGAGTGTGTTGTTTAACCTCCAGGTATTTGTGAATTTTCTAAGTCTCTGATGGTTATTGACTTCTAATTGTATTCCATTGTGGTCAGAGAATGTGCTTTGAATAATTTCAATCTTTTTAAATTTATTGAGGCTTGTATTATGTCCCAGCATATGATCTATTCTGGAGAAAGTTCCATGAGCACTAGAAAAGTATGTGTATCCTGGTGATTTGGGATGTAATGTCCTGTATATGTCTGTTAAATCTAATTCATTTATCAGATTGTTTAGGTTTTCAATTTCCTTATTGGTTTTCTGTCTGGTTGATCTATCTATAGGAGAGAGTGATGTGTTGAAGTCTCCCACAATTATTGTGGAAGCATCAATTGCTTCCTTTAGTTTTGCCAGTGTTTCTCTCATGCATTCTGTGGCACCTTGATTGGGTGCATAGACATTTACGATTGTTATTTCTTCTTGCTGAATTGCCCCTTTTATTAGTATGTAGTGGCCTTCTTTGTCTCTCAAAACATCCCTGCATTTGAAGTCTATTTTATCTGAGATTAATATTGCTACATCTGCTTTCTTTTGGCTGTAGCTTGCATGAAATATTTTTTTCCATCCTTTCACTTTCAGTTTCTTTGTGTCCCTGTGTCTAAGATGAGTCTCTTGTATGCAACATATTGATGGTTCATTTTTTCTGATCCATTCTGCGAAACTATATCTTTTAATTGGGGAGTTTAGTCCATTTACATTCAACGTTAAAACTGTGAAGGCATTTCTTGAATCGGCCATCTTATCCTTTGGTTTATGTTTGCCATATTTTTCCCTCTCTCTATGAATATCCTTTATTGTACCCATACCGAATCTCTTTAGTACTGAACCTTTCTCCAAGTCTCTCTGTCCTGTCTTTGTTTCTCTGTCTGTAGGGCTCCCTTTAGTATCTCCAGTAGGGCAGGTCTCTTGTTAGCAAATTCTCTCAGCATTTGTTTGTCTGTGAAAAATTTAAGTTCTCCCTCAAATTTGAAGGAGAGCTTTGCTGGATAAAGTATTCTTGGCTGGAAATTTTTCTCACTCAGAATTTTAAATATATCGTGCCACTGCCTTCTTGCCTCCATGGTGGCTGCTGAGTAGTCACTACTTAGTCTTATGCTGTTTCCTTTGTATGTGGTGAATTGTTTTTCTCTTGCTGCTTTCAGAACTTGCTCCTTCTCTTCTGTGTTTGACAGTGTGATCAGTATATGTCTCGGAGTGGGTTTATTTGGATTTATTCTATTTGGAGTTCGCTGAGCATTTATGATTTGTGTATTTATGTTGTTTAGAAGATTTGGGAAGTTTTCCCCAACAATTTCTTTGAATACTCTTCCTAGACCTTTACCCTTTTCTTCCCCTTCTGGGACACCAATGAGTCTTATATTTGGACGTTTCATATTATCTATCATATCCCTGAGGTCCATTTTGATTTTTTAAATTTTTTTCCCCATTCTTTCTTTTATGCTTTCATTTTCCATTCTGTCATCTTCCAGGTCACTGATTCGTTGTTCAACTTCCTCTAGTCTTGTACCATGAGTGTCCAGAATCTTTTTAATTTGGTCAACAGTTTCTTTAATTTCCATAAGATCATCCATTTTTTTATTTAGTCTTGCAATGTCTTCTTTATGCTCTTCTAGAGTCTTCTTGATTTCCTTCATATCCCGTACTATGGTCTCATTGTTCATCTTTAGTTCTTTGAGTAGCTGCTCTAGGTGCTGTGTCTCTTCTGGTCTTTTGATTTGGGTGCTTGGGCTTGGGTTATCCATATCGTCTGGTTTTTTCATATGCTTTATAATTTTCTGTTGTTTTTGGCCTCGTGGCATTTGCTGAACTTGATAGGGTTCTTTTAGGGTTTGTAGACCTATTGAAGTCCTTATCTCTAATTTATCAGATCTACAGCTTCGTGGAGTACACTTTCTCTAACTAACCAGCAGGTGGCGTCCACGAGCCACCTGTTCTCCACAAGCCAGTTCTCCCCTGCTTAGCCTTTTTGGTGAGTGGGGGAGTGAGTCTTGTGGGGCCCAATTGGTGTACCAAGCTTGCGTGTGTAGTTGGTGTTGCCTGCCCTGTATGTGGGGCGTGTTTCTGGGCAGTCGGGGAGGGGGGGTGGCCCTAACAATCAAATCTTCCTGATGATCCTAGAGTTTTAAAGCTGCTGCAATAGTCTAATCCTTCAGTTCAGTCCTGCCACAGTTTGTCTCTGCCACTGACCCACAAGTCCTTGGTATTGGCGTATGGCTCCTGAGACTTGCAAGTGGGCCCCTCTTCCAGGCTGTGCACCCCGGGTCCTCTGTTGAGGGATGACTGTGCTATGTCACAGGTGAGTGCAGTCCCCCCAGGGCAGTTCTGGGCTGCTGGGCTGTGTAGGGAGTCTCCCAGTCTGCTCAAATGATGGCTGAATGGGGCTTTGTTAATTCACACTGCTCCACCTTCCCAGATCTGGGACAATCAGCTGAGGTTGCAGGGAAGGCTAATGTCCACGCCCAGTTTTGTGGTGTGTGCCTGTTATTTGAAGCACTTCCGTCACACTGGGTTGTCTGGGGCAGCTCTGGGCTATGGGGCTGGCGATGGGCAGGAGTGTTTCCTGTCCACCAGGATGGTGGCTGTGAGAGGACACCCCCCTTTTCTTGGGAAGTTGTGGTGTTTAGTGAATTTTCTCAGCCACTGGATTATTGCCTTTTGTCTCAGAGCTCTCTTAGTTCTGCTCTTGACTTGACGTGCCCAAATTGCAATTCTTTGAAGCTTTCTGTTTTGGGCTTCTTAGAGTAATTGTTTTAGAAAAAGAAAAAAGGATTAAAAAAAAAAAAAAAAGGGCCCTCCTCAGAGATCTAATGGGTTATTGAAATGCTAATAGACAAAGCAACCAGGGCCATTAAGGAAAGGTCCACAGGGCAGAGAGATCAGCTTTTCTTCGGGATTTGCATATGCGCCTCAAGGCCTGAGCTCCACCCTTCCCCTTTCTTTGTTCACCAGAACTCCAAAAGTCCTCTGCTTTTATTTTGGAGTTTTTCGTGTTACTTTTTTTTTTCTATGCCTGTCTCCTCTCTGCTGGGCTGGCAGCTCTCAGATTCTCTGGTGTCTGGTCTCAGTGTATCTATGGTTGGAGTATGGATCAATAGAATGAGTTTCCGAGAAGGGCTACCACTGCAGTTCTCCCTTCTCCTTCCTGGAGCTGGCAGCCCCTCCTCCCCCGGGACTGAGCCTGGCAGGGAGGGGCGCGGGTCCCCTGGCCGCAAAAACTTACAGATTTCGCTGATCTCAGCAGTTCGACATTTTCATGAGTGTTGTATGAAGTATGCCCAAAGACAGATTGCTCTGTGGTGTCCAGTCCACGCAGTTCCTGGCTTTTTACCTACTTTCCTGGAGGAGTAACTAAAACTTACAGCTCACCAGTCTGCCATCTTGCCCCGCCTCCCCTCTGTTTAATTTTTAAGCAGTTTCATTCACACACTTTACAATCCATTCTAAGTAAACAATCAATGATTCCCAATATAATTACATAGTTATGCATTCACCACCACAATCTGTATGAGGACATTTAACTATCCTCATCAATGAAGGAGGAAGGGGAGAAAAAATGAAGAATAAAAAAGATAGAAGAATAAAATAAAATAAAGTAAGATCATACAACACCACCAAGAATCCCATATCACTCCCTTCTATCCCCCTCTTATAGACATTTAGCTTTGGTATACTTCTTCTGTTACAATCAGTAGAAGCATATTACAATGTTATTGTTAACCACAGACTCCAGTTTGCATTGATTGTATCTCCACCCCATACCATCCAGTTCTCAACACCTTGCAATGTTGACATTCATTTGTTCTCCCTTATGCAAAAACATTCTCATATTAGTACACTTAATCACCATCACTGATCTCTGTAGGTTTCACTAAGTTACACATTCCCAGTCTTTATCCTCCATCCTTCCTTCTGGTTTCATATATGTCCTTAGCCTTCCTCTTTCAACCGTACTCACACTCATCTTTGTTCAGAGTAATTACAATATTGTGCTACCATCACACAGTATTGTGCTATTTCTGGATCTATACAATCAATTCTATTGAACACACTTTACTCCTTCAGCATTAGATGCCTTATCTATACACTCCTATCTCCTGATAACCTGAGCTCTCAATTTGAACTTTTAAGGTTCACTCATTAATGTTAGATCATATTAGTGAGACCATACAGTATCTGTCCTTTTGTTTCTGGCTAATTTCACACAATATAATGTCTACTGTCTACCATTTTGTCTTTTGGATTTTATATGACATATCTTACTTTATTTTTATTTTTCCTTCTTTGTCTTTTAACCCTTACCAATAGTCGTCATTTCTACACTATTCTCCAACTTCTCTCTCCTGTCTTTTCCTATCTGCATTTAGTGCTCCCTTTAGTATTTCTTGTAGAGCAGGTACTTTGTTCACAAACTCTCTTGCTGTCTTTTTGTTTGAAAATATTTTAAACTTTTCCTCAATTTTGAAGGACAGGTTTGCCATATATAGAATTCTTGGTTGGCAGTTTTTCTCTTTCAGTACCTTAAATTTATCATACCACTGCCTTCTTGCCTTCATGGTTTCTACTCAGAAATCTGCACATAGTCTTATTGAGCTTCCTTTGTGTATGATAGATCACTTTTTTCTTGCTGCTTTCAGAATTCACTCTTTGTCTTTGACATTTGATAATCTGATTATTAAGTGTCTTGGTGTATGTCTGTTCAGATCTATTCTGTTTGCAGTATGCTGTGCTTCTTGGATCTATAATTTTATGTCCTTCATAAGAAATGGGAAATTTCCAGTGATTATTTTCTCCATTATTGTTTCTGCCCCTTTACCCTTCTCTTCTCCTTCTTGGACACCCATGACATGTATATTTGTGTGCTTTATGTTGTCATTCAATTCCCTGAGACACTGTTCATATTTTTCCATTCTTTTCCTTATCTGTTCTTTTGTGTGTAGGATTTCAGATGTCCTGTCCTTTAGTTCATGAATACATTCTTCTGTCTCTTCAATCTACTGTTATGTCTCCATTGTGTTCTCCGTCTCTTGTACTGTGCCTTTCATTCCCATAAGTTCTGCCATTTAGTTTATTAGGCTTATGAATTCTTCTTTATGGTCAGCTGGTGTCTTCTTTATATCCTTCATTTCTTTTGCCATATTTTCCTTCAGCTCATCAATTTGATTTAGAAGATTTGTTTGAACCACTTTAGTTGTTTCCATTCCTATATCTCATTTGATATACATTTGTTCTTTTGACTGGGCCAGGTCTTTGCTTATCTCAGTGTGAATTGTAATTTTTTGTTGTCTAGACATCTGGTTGCTTTGATTATCCCAATCAAATTTTCCCAGACAAGATGGGCCCAGGTCTCAGGAGGGGGATGTAATCAGCGTCAAGTTTGCAGTTCTATGCTGAAATCTCAGCCATTTCACCCATTCCAGACTGGTGTATGACGTGTGTCTGGTCATGGATGCCCCCAACAATTGTTCTATTCTATTTTACTAGTTGTTCCTGACTCTTTGCTAGTTGCTCTAGAGTAGTAACTAAATTCCACACCTCCCTATGCCACTGTCTTGCCTTGCCTCCAGCAATTTTTGGCCTTGGTTTTGGCAGCAGACATTGATTTTTATTTAGTCAAATTTAGTGTGGTTTATTAACCAAAAAGAAGGTGATCACAAGGTAACAGAGATCCTTGTCTTTATGACAGAATTTTTTCTGGGAGATCACTTCCTTCACTAATGTCCATTAATACCTATTGCCCAATATGCCTGAGATGAGCTGACTTAAGAAGAACTTGAGAAAGACACCACAGAATGCCAGGAATTGGACACTACACTTAAAGATCAACTCTCATTTCATGAATGGCATGAAACCTTGTGGGTTGAATTCTCATGAATTATGCATGTTAGTTCCTATTGTGATAAGTAAGCACAGTCCCTAGGGAATGAAAAATTAATGAGAAATGCAAATCACATGTTATCCTGAGAGACTGAACACTTTATATTCATAATAGTCTGTCAGATCAAGAAATCTGAGTATTGCAGGCAAGATGTAAATTAATGGAAAAATAACAAAAACATTTATAGTTTTCTTTCTGCAAGTGTTTCTCACCACCAGTGACACACCCAAGTCTCACCCAGCTCCTTCCTCTCCATGATCTAAAGCCAGGAGGAACTAAAATGAGTTGCAATACCTATGTCCACACCCTATAAGGTGAAATCAAATTGATTGGGAGCTTGGAAGTCTGAGTTTTAGTCCTCACTTATCACTGAATCTCTTCTGTGTATCTGAAGTTGTGTCTTAGACTCCAATTACCTCTCTCTCATCATCTATGTAACTCCACTATTTACTTCCTACATGATATAAAATACACAAACTCTAAGGACAAATCAGTGGTTTTGAACTCAATGTAAAATATGTAATTTTAGACAACTATATAAAGGTGGGGGAATGAAGGAGTATAGGAACATAGTTTATGTGTCCTATTGAAGTGAATGTGGTATCAAAGAAAAACAAGATTGATATGGATTTAAGAGGTTAATTTTAAGCCCCACAGTAAACACAAAGAAATTATCAGAGAATATAACCATAGAGATGAAAAGTAGAGTTTGGGTTAAGAGAAATCGGGGGAAGGAGCGATGGGGAGTTAAGAAATGAGTGTAGGGTTGCTGTTTGAGGTGAAGGGAAATTTCTAGTAATGGATGGTGGGAAAGAGCATTACAACATTCTAAATGTGATTAATCCCACTAATGGAAGGCTAGGGAGGGGGTGGAATGGGAAGATTTAGGCTGTATATATGTTTCCACAACTGAAAAAAAAAAGTCTAAATAGATGACAATTGAATGCTAAGGATGAACTTGGATGGGATTGGAGGATAGAGGACAGGAGGCTCAAAGGGAAACAGTTGAGACATAAGGAAAAGGAAATATAGAATGTAAGCTTTGTATCATTGTTGAATCTCTTGTAGTTCTTAGCTGTGCTTAATGGAAATGCATAAAAGAATGTTCTTGTTCATGGGAAGTGTATACGTGAATTATAGTGTATGTTCAAGGATGTGTGCAGCTAGCTCTCATATGTTCAGAAGACAGAGCAATAGATGATGGATGATAGGGAGGGAGGGAGTGAGGGAGGGAAAGAAATAGTGATGTGACAGCACGTTAAAATTGATGGATTGAGCTATCGGGGGAGGGGGTCAGGGTATGATGGAATTCTGTGTATGGGGTTAGTATTGTTTTTGCAACTGTTCCTATAAGTTTGAATTTATTTCAAAATAAAAAAAAGATATAGGAGGATTGAAAAAAATAAAAATAAAAAAATACGGTAAAACATACATAAAAATTTATCTATCAGTGACCTTTATTACAGTCACATTATTGTGCTACCATCACCACTATCTAATTCCAGAACATTTTCATTACCCCAAAGGAAATCCCATAACTATTGACCAGTCAATCCTCATTTTTGACTAGTTTTTAAAACATGAGTTTACAGGTGGGGATCTGGTCAAATGAGTCATGGATAGTTTGCTCTGTACTGTTTTCCTCTTTACTATTTACCTCAGCTAAGAACCTCAGATATTTTTCTGTCCCTAATGGATGTATGGTCACATGACCTTGGGCTATGGTTAATTCCTAGTTTAATAGGCAAATGATAGTAACTGCAAATATTCTTAGCACAGCCTTGCAGTAATAATTCAACCCCAAACTCTTAATACATGCATGCCTTGGAAAAGTATCTTTTCTGGGTTGACCCAACTCCTCAAAATCATGAATAGAGGAAAGAAACTTCACATTCTTTGGCTACTAGATGCATCTATGGTCAAAACTTACCCTTTTGCATTTCAGCCTAAACTGCCTTACAGAAGGTAAAAGTAAAACATACTCTTACTTATACTTTTCCAAATGGGCAGTTCCAACTTCCTCTAATAAACATTTAACAGTTCAATATTATCATTAAAAAATAGAAAAAAAGTAACAGGAAGACAACAGAACAATCATGCCCAAGCACCCCTTTTCTGCAGTGACTACACCTCAGCCCCTAGTTGCTTCCCAGGGAGGGGTTTCAGCTACCTTTTTATGTCCAATCCCTTCCCTCTGGCTCATGAATAATCAACAAATTCTTTCTGGACCACTGAGCAGCTTTGTCATGAATAATTCCTCACCTCTCCATGGCTTTCCAGGTAGCTTGCATCGCTTGACTCATCAGTATGCAAAAAGGGGGAGCAGCAGCTAAGGTTCCCTGGCCCCTCTCTTCTGCCTCTGCACCATGCCAATTCAGGTTCCTAGTCTACTTGCCCTCAGGCTATACAAATATAGTCTGCCCTTTAGCTAAGTACAAGAAATTTCTTTATTGTGAAAATGAATTCAGTGAAAATCTTACAGTTTAAATTGCCATCATTCAGTTTATAATTTTTGGCACACATTTCATGACACTGAATAATATTACAACAAAATACTATCTAAATGTTGATGGAACATGCTTAATTTTCCACATAGTAAAGTCTGAATTTTTAAAGTAATTTACTCAAGATTAAAAAACTAAAGAATTTGAACACTAGCTTCATTTTCCAATCTGTACTTTTAAATATTTTTTTATTTTAACTCATTTCTTCTCATATGAAAAATAAATAAGAATACAACAGACTAGCAAATTATAAATTGTGGTCAGTACCAATCAGATCATGTTTAAAGTTTGTTCCACAAATTTTGACCAGAGCTGATATTTGTTGGGCAGATCATAACTTGTTGGTACAATGTTGGAATTTGAAACAAATCACCCCACCAACAACTGTTGCACTATTGTATAACTTAGCTATAATATTTCTTT
Source organism: Choloepus didactylus (assembly GCF_015220235.1). Lineage (NCBI taxonomy): Eukaryota > Metazoa > Chordata > Mammalia > Pilosa > Megalonychidae > Choloepus > Choloepus didactylus. Next base: position 62,458,215 of record NC_051326.1, on the reverse strand, counting down.
AGCCAGTATACTTTTAATTGTTTCCAAAGATTTCTCACTCCCATGGCTTGGCTACTCTTATTCAAAGAATGGTATAGGTTAAGGATCCTAATATCAGAACTGTAACCATAAAAATGGTAGATGCAAAGCCATGATTTGGACATCTCATATTTGATGTTACTTAGGGCAATATCATTGCTTAGGTAGACGTGCAAATGGAAAAGGAAGGCCAGCACTACCAAGCTCTGAAGGCCCACTGGAAGTGAACCTCCAGCTGGCAAACAAGGAGATGGCTCAGGTCTCAAGAAAGGCCCAGGTGGAGGTGCTGGCCCACCAGGCAAGCTTGCAGACGGGACAGATGTGCATCCCTTCACTGGAGAGGACCCAGGAGAAGACAAATGAAAACAGTGAGCTCACCAGTATTTGTGATGACTTGATTCAAAGAGGAAAATGATCTGATCTGGAAGCCACCAGCCAGTGGCTTTCTGTCCCTTTGCCTGCCCGTAAGTGTGACTCTGTCTGTAAGCCTTTCTTCTCTAACTGACTTTCTTCTCTCTTAACCCCAACTTGCTTTTTTTTTAATGCAATTTTGTTGAGAGATGATCACATAACATAGTCATTCCAAGCGTACAATCAGTTGTTCACCATATCGTCATATAGTTGTGCATTCATCACCACAATCAATCTTTGAACATCTTCATTACTCCAAAAAATAAAATTAAAATTAAAATAGAAAAGAACATTCAAAATATCCCATTCCCTTCCTCCCCCATTGTACATTTACTGTTTTTCTGAAATAAAAGAAAATATTTTTCATTAATGAATAATTCAAGGGACATAATTTTACCATTACAATCAGTTGCCCCTGGGTACCCTCATACAGCTGTGCATCCATCACCACACTTAATTTCTGTTCTATTTTTAGAAACTTTTCATTACTCCAGACAAGAAATAAAGTGAAAGATGAAAAAAGAAAAAAAGAAAAGGAAACGCGGATTCTCCCCTGTCCCCAACCAACCCCCCTCAATTGTTGACTCGTAGTGTTGGTACAGTACATTTGTTACTGTCCATGAAAAAATGCTGAAATACTACTAACTACAATATACAGTCTGCAATAGGTATATATTTTCTCCCTATATGCCCCTCTATTATTAACTTCCAATTGTATTGTCATACATTTGTTCTGGTTCATGGAAGCTATTTCCAATATTTGCACAGTTATTCATGGACACTGCCCACCACAGGATTCAGTTTTATACATTCCCATCTTTTGATCTCCAACCTTCCCTCTGGTGACATATATGACTTTGAGCTTCCCCTTTCCATCTCATTCACATGCCATTTGGCACTGTCAGTCATTCTCACATCTTGCTACCGACACATCTGTTCATTTTCAAACATCCAAGTCCATCCTAGTTGAATATTCCACTCATACTAAGCAACTGCTCCATTCTTGAGCCTAGTCCTATATCCTGGTATGTTATATTTCATGTCTATGAGTTTACATATTATAATTAGTTCCTATCAGTGAGACCCTGCAATAATTGTCCTTATGTGTCTGGCTTATTTCACTCAGTATATTGCCCTCAAGGTTTTGTCAGCAACCCGTTTTTTTTTTTTTTTTTTTCTTTTAATATGGTTTTATTCACTCACCATACATTCCATCCTAAGTAAATAATCGATGGTTCTCTGTATGGTCATATATTTATGTGTTCACCACCTTCACCACTATCTATTTAAGGGCATCTACATTTTGTTCACAAGGCAGGAGGGAGAGTCAAAGAAGGTAGAGAGGCAAAAGAAAGAGGAAAAAAAATGACAGCTAAGAAGCAGCAAAAGGAAAAATAACCTCAAATCAAAGTAGAGCAAAGAATCAGACACCACCACCAATGTCAAGAGTCCAACATGTCTCCCCTATACCCCCCTCTTATCTACATTTACCTTGCTATATCACCTTGTCAGATCAAAGGAAGCATAACACAATGATTATATTCGTTAGTCCCTAGTTTATCTTGATTGCATCCCTCCCCCAATGTCTCCCCACCTCTAACACCCTGCAAGGTTGGTATTTGCCCATTCTCCCTCATAAAAGAACATATTTGTATGTCTTATCACAACCATTGAACACTCTAGATTTCACCAAGTTACACAGTCCCAGTCTTTATCTTTCCTCCTTTCTGGTGTCTCACATGCTCCCAACCTTCCTCTCCCAACCATATTTATGGTTATCTTTGTTCAGTGTACTTACATTGTTGTGCCACCATCTCCCAAAATTGTGTTCCAAACCATGCACTCCTGTCTTCTATCATTCTGTAGTGCTCCCTTTAGTATTTCCTGCAGGGCGGGTGTCTTGTTCACAAAGTCTCTCATTGTCTGTCGGAAAATATTTTGAGCTCTCCCTCATATTTGAAGGACAGCTTTGCTGGATATAGGATTCTTGGTTGGTGGTTTTTCTCTTTCAGTATCCCAAATATATCACACCAGTTCCTTCTGGCCTTCATGGTTTCTGCTGAGAGATCTGCACATAGTCTTATTAAGCTTCCTTTGTATGTGATGGATTGCTTTTCTCTTGCTGCTTCCAGGATTCTCTTTGTCTTTGACATTTGATAATCTGATTATTAAGTGTCTTGGTGTAGGCTTATTCAGATCTATTCTGTTTGGAGTACACTGTGCTTCTTGATCTGTAACTTTATGTCTTTCATAAGAGATGGGAAATTTTCATTAATTATTTCCTCTATTATTGCCTCTGCCCCTTTTCCTTTCTCTTCTCCTTCTGGGACACCAATGATATGTATGTTATTGAACTTTGTTTCATCCTTAAGTTCCTGGAGACGTTACTCATATTTTTTCATTCTTTTCTCCATCTGCTCCTTTGCGTGTAGGCTTTCAGGTGTTTTGTTCTCCAGTTCCTGAGTATTTTCTTCTGCCTGTTGAGATCTGCTGTTGTATGTTTCCATTGTGTCTTTCACCTCTTGTGTTGTGCCTTTCATTTCCATAGATTCTACTAGTTTTTTTTTTTTGAACTTTTGATTTCTGCCTTATATATGCCCAGTGTTTTCTTTACAGCCTCTATCTCTTTTGCAATATCTTCTCTAAACTTTTTGAAGTGATTTAGCATTAGTTGTTTAAATTCCTGTATCTCAGTTGAAGTGTACGTTTGTTCCTTTGACTGGGCCATAACTTTGTTCCTCTTAGTGTAGGTTGTAATCCTCTGTTTTCTAGGCATGGTTTCCTTGGTTATCCACATCAGGCTTCCCCAGACCAGAACAGGCTCAGGTCCCAGAGGGAAGAAATATTCAGTATCTGGTTTCCCTGAGGGTATGTCTTAGAAAATTGCTCCATCTTGTGATGCCTCAGGTCACTGTGCTTTTCTGCCCAGCAGGTGGTGCCTGTTAACCTATAATTCTTGACTGGTGTGAAGAGGTATGGCCATGTTCCCCCAGACTCTGGGGTCTGGTTCTGAATGGAAAGAGTCCCACCCCTTTCCTCTTAGAGAAGGTAGACCCCCTAAGGGGAGGTCAATAACATTTCAATGGTCTCTCTCTCTGCTTGTGCTATCCCCACCCTTCTCTGAGTCACAGTCCTGGGAACTGGAAATAACTGGGGCTTTCTCCACTGAGTCAAAAAAGAAACAGATAGTCTCCTTCAGATCTAGTCCAAGTGACCCTCTGGCTCTCCAAGGTCAGTAGTCACCCAAAGCCTCTGTCTGTTTTTTGGGGATGCGTACCTGTAGCGAGGAGTTCATACTCGTTACTTAAAACCCCAGTTGGAGCTCAGCTGAGCTATATTCGCTTGCTGGGAGAGAGCTTCTCTCTGGCACCACGAGGCTTTGCAGCTCAGGCTATGGGGGAGGGGGTCTCATGACTTGGATCCGCAGGTTTTACTTACAGATTTTATGCTGTGATCTTGGTCATTCCTCCCAATTCAGGTTGGTGTATGATTTGTGGACAGTCTCATTTGTCCCCCTGCAGTTATTCTGGATTATTTACTAGTTGTTTCTGTTTTTTTTTAGTTGTTCCAGGGGGACTACATAGCTTCCACTCCTCTCTATGCCACCATCTTCCCTCCTCTCCCAACTTGCTTTTAAAGTAGATTGCTTTTAAAAAAATATTAAAGTTTCCATTAAATTTAAGCTCTGACAAAAAAAAAAAATTGTGCAGCTGATGGGCTGATGCACTGTAACCTGATAATAAGCCAGGTGGCTTTCTTGGAGTTTTGTTCTCTTTCTATATCATATACTTATAAGCAACTCAAGTATCCAGTTAGTCACATATTTCAATTTGAATTTATAATACAATTTTGGCTCACACCAGTTTTAATGTTACAGAGATAGATAATTTTCTAGAAACATTAACTTTTCATTTCTGAACTTGCAAGATGTCAGTTAACCCTATCCTAGATTTACATAGAACTTTAGTGGAGGTAGTCAATTTTGTTTGAAAAGCAAAGAAATGCATCATCACGCACTTTGATGCTCAGACTTTCAATTGCTTCAATGACTCAAACCTAACCATTCTTTCTCATTTAAAGTAGCAAATACTTATCTGATGAGATACTATTAATACCAACCATACTACCTATACCATGTTGTTATAAACTGCACTTCTCAAAGTTATCACCATAATCAGAGTTCTGTCTGTTGTATGAAAGCATTAATCAATACAAAAAGACAGTAAAATTCAAACTGAAATGAATTAGTCTAATTATACTATCAAATGGCTAATTTAACAGAGAAACAAAAATAATTCAAGTAACTTTTGAACTGTTTAATTTTTGAACATTGACCATCCATCTTTACCAGAGTATATTCCTAAAAAGAACTGCCAATAAATCTTGAACCTTACTAATAGGCTTGTTAGTGAAAATAGCAATAGTATAATAGTTCTGAAACTATTTTGTATATTACAGAATAGTGCAAATAAGTAAACATATTGAAATTGTGGGGAGAAAGAAAATAAAACTATGGAATGAGGAAAAGCAGGCAAGAACCCTATTATATAGGATATTTGAATTGTATAAATCAATATGAATCTAATGACTTTTAATAAATGTATTACCTAGCCCTCCACTGAAAGTGGCTAAAAGAAATTATATCCAAATAGCAATCATATTGTAGACTCTAACTACCATTTTGTACTAATACAATCCAGGGCTTGAAAAATGAGCTGATTCTACACCTGGAGTCAAGAGAGTACAAGATAATCCTGGAACACCATTTTGTGTCAGAAGGGAAGGAAGTGTTAAAAAACCTGTTTGGAGTCATATCAAAAGGGCACAAAATAGCTACAGAAAACTTATAAAATGCCTAGGAATGAATCTGTAAAATATTACAAGACACAAAATCTTTCTCAAAGAAATTGAAGAGGACTGAAAGGACATAAATGAAAAGACATACTTGTTTATGGATTGAAAAATTCAGTTTATTTAAGATGCCAGTGATTCCAAAATTGATCTGGAGATTCAAGGAAATCACAATTAAAACCTCAGTAAGTTGTGTGTCTGTATTTGAGAGTCAGGAACAGAAGAGCTAGTGACATTCTGATTCTAAAATTTATACGGAAAGACAAAGGAGCTGGAATAGCCAAGGCAATACCAAAAAAGAACACAGTTGAAGAATTTTCACTGTCAGATGTCAGAAACTTCAAAGCTACATATTTAAGACAGTGTGATACTGGCTTAAAGATAAACAAGCAGACAAATGGAACAGAAGATCTAGAAACTGAGCCACAAATATCACCTGATTTATGATGAAAACACCTAACTTAATTTGCCAGAGCTGCTTTTTATAAATGCCAAAGAGTTGGCTTAAGCAAGAGGAAATTTCTGGTTCACAGTTTTGAGCTTAGAAGAAATCTAAAATCAAGATATTAGCAGGGCTTGCTTTCTCCCCAAAATCTATATTGTTGTAGTGCTGGCTGCTAGCAATCCTTGGAATTCCTTGGATTACATTTCCTCTCCAGCTTCTATAACTTTCAGAATATCTTCATAATTCCTCCAGTAATCCAGATTAAGACACTCCCTGATTCAGTTGGGTTACACATTAACTAAAAATAACATGCAAGATGTCCTGTTTAAGAAGGGTTCACAACCACAGGAATGCTGATGATGATTTAGATAAAGAACATGTCTAAATTGGGGTACATAGTGTGATCTACAAAAGAACCAGTACAATCCAGTGGGAAAGGAATGGTCTTTTCAAAACTGAGTCCTAGGTTAGCTGGATATCCACAATTGGAGAAGAAGAAGAAAAATAAAAGTATCTTGAAACTGCTTCATACCATTCACAAAAATATGTGATAGATTATAGACCAAAATGTGAAAACTACAACAAGTAGGCTTACAGAATAAAGCAAAAGATAAAAACTTCATGCTCTAGCAGTAAATAAAAACTTTTTAACCAGGACACAGAAGAGATGAAAAGAAAAAAAATGAAAAACATGGACTTCATCAAAATTAAGAACTTCTGTTCACCAAATAAACAAAAATGTCAGTGAAAAGGCAACCCATGAGGTATGAGAAGATATTTGAAAAACATATATGCTACAGGGGTGGGGCAATATGGTGGAATAGTGAGGTGTGGAATATAGTTACTCTTCTAGGACAGCTGTTAAATAGCCAGGAACTGTATGGAACAGCTGTTTCAGGGACTTCTGTGACCAGACACACATCGTACACCAGTCTGGAATGGGTGGAATGGCTGAGATTGCAGCAAAAACCTGTAAATTTGCCATGCCAGGGGGATGGTGCCCCTACCCCCCAGACACAGCAGTCTGTCTTGGAGCCACTCCCTAAGGGAAAAAGAAACAATCTGTGCTGGGAGCAAGGAGGGGGGGCTCAATCTGGATCCAATTGCAGAATTCATTAACAAATTTGGACTGCTGAATAAAATCTCCAAGCACAGATAAACCAAGAGCAGATGTGAAAGGAACCAGGAAGAATCAGTCTGGCAAAGAGGAGGCAGGGTTTAACAGCTGTAAGGAAGTTTGGCTTGAAAGACAGGCAATGAAACCAAATGGGCAGGTAACAAAGAAAGGTTTTACTTGAGAGAAGCCTCAGGGTGGTCCCCATTGGCAGAAAGGTTGCTCAGAGGAGAAAGCACATAGCTGGGTGATGGTATGTCTTTTTATAGGGCTTTTGTCAATCAGGATATTACACAGTATAAGGTACATGAACTTTAGTCAATAGGGGGTTCCACATAGTTTATTTTGTAACTTTGGCAATGCCTGGTTTGTGCATTTGAACAGTAGAGGTGAGGGGGGAGGAAATAAATCTGTGAGGGAAAAGGAGGGGGCAGTAATGGGCAAGAACAAAGAAAGTGGTGTGAAAATGGGGAAAGGGAGGGGAAGCATCCTGAGGCATGGTCTGATCTATAGCCTGGTTTTGCAAAACAGTGAGATGGGGGAGGGCCCTAGGGCCCAGACCTAACAAAAACAGCAACAAAAAAATCAGACACTTTTGGAGTCGTAGGTGTTCAGAATACTGGAAAATGGCTGGGCTCCAAGAAAAAGGGGCACACACAAATGGGTATGAACTCAGGCTCTTGCTTGCAAACCCAGGGAGTTGGGGTTCAGCTCTGAAAAGGGTTTTTCTTCTTTTCTTTTCTTGCTCCCTGTATTAGGGTTCTCTAAGGAAACAGAATCAACAAGAGATATCTATAAATATAAGATTTTATAAAAGTGTCTCATGCAACTGTGGGTATGCATGAGTCCAAATTCTGTGGGGCAGGCAGCAAACTGGCAACTCCGATGAAGTGGTCCAATGAACTCCTCAGGCAGTGAACTGTCAAGAACATGTTCAATGAACTCCTCAGGAAATGCACTGGCAACTTCGATGAACTCCTCAGGAAATGCTTCATTGGTTAGCTGAAGAAGTGAAGGTCCTCTGTCTCACTAAAAAAAAAAAAGTCTTCAACTGATTGGATTAAACCCAGCTGATTGCATTCTCTCATTGTGGAAGACACACCCTTCATTGATGTGATCAGTCACAGCTGCAGCCAATTGACTGATTTAATAACCCAGCCTTCTGGTTTATTAACCAGCCACAAATGTCCTTGCAGTAATGGTTAGGCCAGTGCTTGCTTGACCAGACACCTGGGCACCATCACATGGCCAAGTTGACACATGAACCTAACCATCACATTCTGCAACTCTTAATCTTTTTACTTTTCAATAGCCCATCAGAGCTTCTGCTACAGCACTGCACCGGACAAGGGAAGAATTAAAGTTGTCTGAGAGTAAATATTCAGTTGAATGAAATAATAGCCTAAAGGGCATATCTTTAAATAGTCTATAATGGGACTGACAAAACTTGGAGGTTAGGTAAAGCCCTGAAAGGGGACTTTTTAAAATAACTATTCTGAGTAGCTCATTACAGGAAGCCTCAGATATTTGCAATTGCCTGCTGGAACCATGCAAGAATGGAGCTAAGATAGGTCTGAAATTCAAAGCAATGAGTCTAGTGTGGGAGACAATTCCCTAAAGGGCATACATTCTCCATGAAAAGGGGGGTGGGTGGGCCCATCTCAAGTGGCAACCTTCCTTCAGAGAACTCAGAACCCAGGGGCTGGAAAACAGAAACCAGCTTGAATCAGCCATTCCCACGGCAGGGACAGTATCTGTGGAGAATTAAAGGCACCTGTAGCACCTCTTTACACTGGTGGGGAGCTGCAGGCTGACAAGCACCACCTGCTGGACAGCATAGGAAGAACACCGAGTCCAGAGTCTTCAGAGGAAGGTCTGACAACCTGCAAAACCACATTCTCAGGGAAACTTCATACCATCCTCCTGAGACCTGGGCCCGTCTGGACTGAGGAAATCTGATTGGAGTTGATCATATCTGGGGAGATCCTCTCACTAAAGTGTTACATAAAGGGAGGGCAAGAATCAGAAAAACAAGAAGAGAAAAATTCTGATCAAATAAGCAGAAGCTATGTTAGAGGTCCAGAGTAAGTTGAACTGAATGCCAAAGAACAGATAAAGAACAAAGCCAAACAGCAAGAAAACCCCAGGTAAAAGAGTGAAAACAAGCTCCAGAATAAACTAATCAAGAAAATCAGATGTTAAGCAACTAAAAATAACGAACCATACTAGGAAACATGAAAATATGGACAAGCCAAAGGAATAAACTAACACTTCAACTGAGATACAGGAATTGAAACAACTAATTTAAAATGCTCGAACAAATATCCTAAGTCCAATAAATGAGCTGAAGGAAAGTGTGGTAAAAGAATTGAAGCATATAAAAAAGACAATGTATAACCATAAAAAAGAACCCATAGGCTTGAGAAAAACAAATGGCAGAACTTATGGGGAATGAAAGGCACAATAGAAGACCCAAAAAACACAATGGAGAATTACAACACCAGATTTGAAGAGGCAGAAGGAAGGATTGGTGAACAGGAATACAGGACATTTGAAATCCTATGCACAGAAGAACAGATAGGGAAAAGAATGGAAAAATTTAAGCAGGGACTTAGAGAACCGAATGACAACATGAAGTGCATGAATATTCATGTTATGGGTGTCCCAGAAAGAGAAGAGAAGGGAAAAGGGGCAGAAAGAACAATAGAAGAAATAATCACTGAAATTTTCCCAAGTCTTATGAAGACAATAAATTACAGATTCAAGAAGTGAAGCGTATCCTAAACAGAATAGATCCAAGTATACCTACTTCAAGACACTTTCTGACCAGATTGTCCAAAGTCAAAGAAAAAGAGAGAATTCTGAAAGCAACAAAGAAGCAATCCATCACATACAAGGGAAGCTCAATAAGACTGTGTACAGATTTCTCCAAAGAAACCATGGAGGTGAGAAGGCAGTGGTTCGGTATATATAAGATACTTAAAGAGAAACACTGCCAACTGGGAGTCTATATCTGGCAAAACTGTCCTTTAAAAATGAGGGAGAGGTCACATGGGCCCCAGGCAGGGCAAGTCTGGCTGCCTGTGAGCTCAGCCCGTGGCCCTTGACCTTTGCCCTCACCTAGAAAGTGTGGGCTGTCCTGAGGGGCCTGGCATGGCTATTCAGTGAGGGAAACAGACAAAAGAGAAGAAAATAAGTGGCTGTCTCTTCACAGTCCCAGAGAGGGCCTGCCTCCCTATGGGTCTTTCAGGAATCTTGAGGCAGCTTTGGAAGCCACATTTCAATAGTCTCCAGAGACAACTCCATATCTATATAATGTAACAGAAAGGGTCATAAAATAGTAGTCAAATAAAAGTGTGGAGTATATTTAGCAAGATGAACATCTCCAGACGCAGTTGTGGAGGTCCTAGTTCTGCAGATATATCTAATGACTTTAAGGAAATTTGGACAAAACTGAAGGAGTATCATAATAAAGAAGTACAAAGTTTACAAGTAAAAGTAACCAAACTGAAAAAGGAACAGATTTTAGATGCACAAAGACTAGAAGAATTTTTCACCAAGAATCAATAGCTCAGAGAGCAACAGAAAGTCCTTCATGAAACCATTAAAGTCTTAGAAGATCAGTTAAGAGCTGGATTATGTGATTGCTGTGCAGTAACTGAAGAACATATGCAGATAAAACAGCAAGAGTTTGAAAACATCCAGCAGCGGAACCTGAAACTTATCACAGAGCTTATGAATGAAAAGAATAGTCTACAGGAAGAAAAAGAAAAGGCTTTCTGAATAACTGCAGCAGAAAATTGTGAATTATCAACAGCATCAAACAACTTACCCTGAATCTGGGGAGAATATTATTCCAGACTCAGCAATAAAAGCTTTTTCATTTTCTGGAGTTAACCATCTTCAAAGAAAGGAAAATCTCCATGTCCAATATGTAGAACAAACACAAACTAAATTGGAGCATTCTGTGTGTACAAATGGCTTGTGAGGTAGCTATTGCCACCTTCATTTTATAGATAAGGAAACATAGGCTTGGAGAGGATAACTCACCACAGATCAACTATCAAAGTTGAAAAGAAAGTTCCAAAGTCTTCAACTCATTCACAACATAACCCTAATGAAAGTAAAATTCTAGAGGCTGACACTTATGATCAAAGTCAATCTTCCATGACTAAAACATATGGAACAAGCAGTTATGCCACTGATAAGTCATCTTTTAATTTAGCTACAGTAGTTGTTGAAACACTTGGACTTAGTGTTCAAGAAGAATCTGAACCTCAAGGTCCCATGATCCCCTTGGTGATGAGCTCTACCACTGTCTGGAAGATCACAAGAAACAGCCTTTTGAAGAACCCACAAGAAATGATGAAGATGGTTTAAGATTTTCAGATTCTACTTCAAAGATTCCTCCCTAAGAAGAATTGACTACTTGGGCATCATCTCCAGTATTTGGAGATACCTCTACTGAGAAAAGTAATTTAGGTTGAAATACAAGCTTGTCACCTTCTCTTTTAGAGACTGGGGAAAATACTACCTGAAACAGCCACTTTCAGCAACACTTCTAATTTCAGATTAGAGAAAACTAGTTCAAAATCTGAAGATGGTGTATTTTTGCCACATCATAATCTTGGGTCTGAAGTGAATATGATCATTAGCCAGTCATCTTCTAAAAAGCAGATGTTTATAAATAAAAATATAAATGAGTCCAGAGGTGCATAGGATAGTACTGATCATGTTGAAGATGCCATTACTGATAAAGGTAAACATTTGGTGCCTCTGAAACCATTGGGAGGCAGAAAATTCAAAAGGAAGAAACTGAGGAAGAAAGTGACCATGAAGTAAATTTCCCCCAAGCATCTTTTGATAAAGAAAATGCTTTTCCTTTTCCAACAGGAGAGTAATTTTGCCATCAATGGAGACTATGTGATAGATAAACCTCTGGATCTGTCTGATCAGTTTTCAACTGTTCAGTGTCAAGAGAAAAGCCAAGGAAGTGAGGCCCCTAAAAACAGATCTAGACAAATGACTCCTTATGAGGCTTTGAAACCCATTCCAAAGAGTTCTTCCTCAAGTCAAAAGGCCTTGAATGGGGGCTGCATGTTAGCCAAAGATTCCCCAGAGGATCCCTGTGTGCAGGAATGCATCCTCCAATCCTTGAGCAAATCCTCTCCAGATAACAACATTACAAATAAAAGAAGAAAATCCTGTCTTCAAAATCCCACATTAAAGTTTGAAGACAGAGAATCTTCTTGATGACAAGAATTCTGGTTCTCACAAACCAATAAAAATGAAAACCAGGTCAGTTCAAGGAGCATGTGAACTTGCATCAGTTCTTCAGTTAAATCCATGTAGAATTGCTAAAACAAAGTTTCTATAAAATAATAATGAGGTATCTTTTGAAAATATCCAGTGGAGTATGGATCAAGGAGCAGAACTTTCCCAGTATAAAATGGATAATACTGTAAGAGATACCAAGGATGGCATACAGTCAAAATTAGGAGGAGGAGAGGCAGTTGATATAGACTGTATGTTGGTTAGTGAAACTGTGCTTTTAAAAATAAAGAAGCAAGAGCAGAAAGAAAAATGTCCAAATGGAGAAAGAAAAATGAATGACAGCTTGGAAGATCTGTTTGAGTGGAAAACACATGAAGAATATGAATCCTCTGGCAGATAGTTTCCCCCAAGTAGCAGGTGAAAAGGAGAATTGTCAGCAGCCACAAACACCTATAGAGATAAGCGTGGTAAAGTCAAACAGAAAACATTTGTGGAGCCATATTTTAAAGATGATGAAAGAGAGACTAGCCTACACAATTTTCCTCATATTGAAGTGGTTCAGAAAAAAGAGGAGAGAGGAAAATTGCTTGGTCACACATATAAGGAATGGAAAAAATTTATTATGCAGCTATACCAGCAGAAGAATGAGAAAAGAAGTTGGCTTCTTGCTCAAGACACCAATTCCACTTAATTCCACCCAAAACACCAGAGAATTTCTATGAAGTTGGTTTTCCTTCCACTCAAACTTGTGTAAAGAGAGGTTACATTAAGGAAGATCTTGATCCTTGTCCTCATCCAAAAAGTTGGCAGCCTTAGAATGCAACATTTTCTCCAAAAGGGAAGGAGCAGAAGACATAGGTGTAAGCAAAAGCTTCAGAACATAGGACAATTTTTTCCTTGATAGTTATTTATAGTTAAAGTTAGTATTAAACCTGATTTTTTTGGTCTTCTGTAAACTGATTTATAAATCATTTCTCTATAGAAAATGTTTTTAAATGGCATTTAGCAACCACACAATTATTTAAAATGTAGATGAGTTCATGTTGTATTTTCTTGCTTTTGCACTTTAAAACAATAAGGTGCCTTATTTTGCACTCTAATTTAGGAGGCATTCATTTACCTTATTTGGTGATATCTAATTACAGTTTTGAAAATGAAAAAAATGAGGGAGAGATTAAAATATTTTCAGAAAAACAGACACTGAGAGAGTTTGTGAATAAGAGACCTACTCTAAAAGAAATACTAAAGGGAGTGCTACAGGATGATAGGAACAGGAGAGAGAGCATTGGAGAAGAGTGTAGAAATGAAGACTATCAGGAAGGGTAAAAGAAGGGAAAGAAAAAAATTAAATATGAAATAAAATTCAAAAGACAAAATGGTAGAAGGAAGTACTGCACTTACCGTAACAATACTAAATGTTAATTGATTAAAATCCCCAATAAAAAGACTTGGACTGGCAGAATGGATTAAAAAATGGGACCTATCTATATGCTGTCTACAAGAAATTCACTTTAGACACAGGGACAAAAATAGGCTGAAAGTAAAATGTTGGAAAAAGATATTTCACACCAACAACAAACAGAAAAACTGGGAGTAACTATATTAATATTAGACAAATTAGATTTCAAATGTAAAAAATTAAAGGAGACAAACAAGGACACTATATAATAACAAAAGGGACAATTCATCAAAAAACCATAACAAACATAAATAATTATGCAATGAACCACAGTGTCCCAAAATACATGAAGCAAACACTGACAACACTGAAGGGAAAAGAAGATACCTCTACAATAATATTTGGTGACTTCAACACACCACTCTTATCAATGAATAAAATATGTAGACAGAAGATAAATCAGGAAACAGATTTTGAATTGTACAGTAAGTGAACTAGACTTGATGGACATTTATAGAATGCTACACCCCAAAACAGAAAAACATTTTTCTCAAGTGTTCATGGATCATTCTCTAGGATAGACAAGTTGGGTCACAAAGGAAGTCTCAACAGATTTAAAATATTGATATTATACAAAACGCTTTCTTGGATCATGATGGAATGAAGTTGGAAATCAATGACAGGAAGAATGTCAAAAAATTCACAAATCTATGTATGCTAAACAACACACTCTTAGACAACCGGTGGGCAAAGGAAGAAATTACAAGAGAAATTAGTAAATACCTCAAGGTGAATGACAATGAAAACACAACATATCAAAACACATGGAATGCAGCAAAAGCAACGGGGAGAGGGAAATTTATTGCATTAAATGCATATATTAAAAGAGAAAAAGGGCAAAAATTGAGGAATTAACAGTTCATCTGTGGGCACTAAAGAAAGAACAGCCAACTAATCCCATACAAAACAAAATGAAAGAAATAACAAATATTAGAGCAGAAATAAATGAAATTGAGAACAGGAAAACAGTAGAGAAAATCAACAAAACCAGAAGTTGGTTCTTTGAGAAAATCAATAAAACCAATGGAACCTTAGCTAGGCTAGCAACAACAAAAAAGAGAGCAGATACAAATAAATACAATCAGAAATCAGAAAGGGGACATAACAACTGAACCCACAGAAATAAAGAAGATAATGAGAGGATACTAAGAGCAATGATATTCTAATAAACAAGACAACTTAGTTGAAATGGACAACTTCCTAGAAAAGCAAGAACAGCCAACATTGATTTAAGAAGAAATGGGAGATCTCAACAAACCATTCACAAGTAAAGAGATTGAGTCAGTCATCAAGCAGTTCCAAAAAAGAAAAACCCAGGACTAGATGGCTTCACATGGGAATTCTACCAAAAATTCAAGAAAAAGTTATCACCAATCTTGCTCAAGCTCTTCAAAAAACTGAAGAGGAGGGAAAGCTACCTAACTCATTCTATGAAGCCACTATCACTCTAATAGCAAAGTTAGACAAAGATAATACAGAAAAAGAAAATTATATACCAATCCCTTAAAGATTATATATGCAAAAATCCTCAACAAGAGTTGCAAATCTAATCCAGCAGCACATTAAAATAATTATACACCATGACCAGGTGGGGTTTATTACAGGTATGCAAGGCTGGTTCAATACAAGAAAATCAATTAATGTAATACCCCACATCAATACATCAAAGCAGAAGAACCACAAGATCAACTCAATTGATGCAGAAGAGGCATTTACAAAATTCAACATCCTTTTTTGATGAAAATGCTTCAAAGGATAGGAATAGAAGGGAACATTCTCAATATGATAAAGGTAATATATGAAAACACACAGCTGATATCATACTCAATAGGGAAAGACTGAAATCTTTCCTTCTAAGATCAGGAACAAGACAGAGATGCCCACTGTCACCATTATTATTCAACCCTGTGCTGGAAGTTCTAGCTAGAGCAATTGGGCAAGAAAAAGAAATAAAAGTCATCCAAATTGGAAAGGAAGAAGTAAAACTTTCACTGTTTGCAGATGACATGAACTTATACATAGAAAATCCATAAAAATATACAGCAAAGCAATTAGAGCTAATCAGTGAATCCATAAAAATCTACAGCAAAGTGACAGGCTGCAAGATCAACACACAACAATCAGTAGTGTTCTTATACACAAGCAATGAGTAACAGGAGGAGGAAATCAAGAAAAAAAATTCCATTTATGATATCAACCAAAAGAATCAATTATTTAGGAATAAACTTAACCAAAGCCACAGAAGAACTATACACAGAAAACTACAAGAAATTGCTAAAAGAAATCAAACAGTACCTGAAACTTGGAAGAGCATACTGGGTTCATGAGTTGGAAGACTAAACATAGTTAAGATGTCAATTCTACCTAAACTGATTTATAGATTCAATGCACTACCAAATAAAATCCCAACTTACTTTGCAGAAATAGAAAACCAACAACCAAATTTATTTGGAAGGGCATGGTGACCTGAATAGCTCAAAATATCTTGAGAAGGAGGAACAAAGTGAGAGGTCTCACAGTACCTGACTTTGAAGAATACTACAAAGCTACAGTGGTCCAAACAGTATGGTGCTAGCATAAAGATAGACATACTGACCAACGGAACTGAATTGAGTGTTCAGAAATAGACCCTTTCATCTATGGACAATTGATCTTTGATAAGGCAGTCAAGCCAATGCAATTGGGACCAGCAGCCTCTTCAATAAATTGTGATAAGAGAACAGAATATCCATAACCAAAAGAATAAAAGAGGACTCCTATCTCACACCTAATACAAAAAGTAACTCAAATGGATCAAAGGCCTAAACATTATTGCTGAGAACATAAGCCTTTTAGAAGAAAATATAGGGAAATATCTTAAAGATCATGTGATAGGAGGTGGTTTCCTAGACCTTAAAACCAAAATCTAAATAATGAAAGAAGAAATAGATAAACAGGAACTCCTCAAAATTAAACACTTTTGGACACCAAAAGATTTTGTCAGGGGAGAGAGAAGAAAATGGCAGCATAGAAAGGAGTGGAAGTTGGTTAGTCCCCTGGAGCAACAAATAAACAATCAGGAACAATTAGTAAATGACCTGGAATAACTGCTGGGGAGCAAGCATGACTGTCCAAACATCATGCACCAAATTGGATTGGGAGGAATACCTGAGATCACAGCATGGAATGTGTGAGTAGAAACTGCATTTCCAAGCTGGAAGCCTGCATCCCCACCCCCCCACCATGGCATCCCAAATAGCAAAGCCTTACTGTGACAGACAGCAGCATTCTCCCAACAAGTGAATATACCTCAGTACAGCTCCAACTGGGGTTTTGATTGGCAAACGTGGACTGCTTAATGCAAGCTGCAAATCCCCAAGAAGCAGACAGAGGCTTTTAGTGACAACTCACCTTGAAAAGCCAGGGGACTTCTCTGTCTCAATACGGGGAGCCCAGAGGACTGGGGGTGTTATCTCTGGTTGACAGGTGAAACTGGGGGCAATGGACTGACTCTGAAAGGGGGCTTTCTGACCCTTTTTCTCTCTCTCAACCTGAGTAACTCAGTGGAGAAAGCCTCAGCCATTTTCAGCTCACAGCACTCTGATGAAGACAAGTGTGAAGATAGCAGATTCAGAGAGTCAACCTATTTATATGCAAATGAAAACTCCTTAGGGGGTGTATCTTCCCTAAGAGGAAAGAGGTGGTTCCCAGATCTACTACCCACCTTCCATTAAGAACAAGACCCCAGAGTCTGGGGGAAAACAGCCATGGGCCACACCTCTTTACATCAGTCAGGAGCTACAGGATGACAGGCACCACCTGCTGAGCAGAAAAGCACAGTGGCTTGAGGCATAGCAGGGAGTATCAATCCTCTAAGGCACACCCTCAGGGAGACTGGATACTCAAAATTTCTTCCTTCTGGGACCCGAAGCTGTTCTGCTCTGGGAAAACCTGATTAATGTAACCGAGAAAACCAGATGCCTAGACAACAGAAAACTACAACATACATTAAGAAAAATAAAGTTATGGCCCAGTGAAAGGAACAAACTTACAGTTCAACTGAGATACAGGAATTGAATCAACAAATGCTAAATCAATTCAAAAAGTTTAGGGAAGATATGGCAAAAGAGATTAAGGCTATAAAGAAACCACTGGGTGTACATAAAGCAGAAATCAGAAGTTCAAGAAAACAACCAGCAGAATCTATGGAAATGAAAGGCACTACACAAGAGACTAAAGACACAATGGAGACATACAACAACAGATCTGAAGAGGTGGAAGAAAACACTCAGGAATTGGAGAACAAGACACCTGAAATCCTACACATAAAAGAAAAGACAGGGAAAATACTGAAAAAATATGAGCAACATAGCTGGGCATTGAATGACAACATGAAATGCAGGAATGTACATGTCATGGGTGTCCCAGAAGGGGAGGAGAAGGGAAGAGGGGAAGAAGAAATAACAGAGGAAATAATCAATGAAAATTTTCCATCTCTTATGAAAGACATAAAATTACAGATCCAAGAAGCACAGCATACCCCAAACATAATAGATCAGAATAGGCCTACACCAAGACACTTAATAATCAGATTATCAAATCTCAAAGATAAGGAGAGAATCCTAAAATCAGCAAGAGAAAAGTGATTCATCATATACAAAGGATGCTTGATAAGACTATGTGTGGATTTCTCAATAGAAACCATGGAGGCAACAAGGAAGTGTGATGTGATATATTTAACATACTGAAAGTCAAAAACTACCAACTAAGAATCCTATATCCAGCAAAACTCTCCTTCAGATATGAGGAAGCTTAAAATATTCTCTGACAAACAGACAATGAGAGAGTTTGTGACAAGATACCTGCTCTACAGGAAATACTAAAGGGAGCACTACAGATAGGAAAAGACAGGAGTGAGAGGTTTGGAACATAATTTTGGGTGATGGTAGCACAACAACGTAAGTACACTGAACAAAGATAACTGTGAGTATGGTTGAAAGAGGAAGGTTAGGAGCATTTGGGACACCAGAAGGAAAGAGGAAATATAAAGACTGGGACTGTATAACTCAGTAAAACCTAGAGTGCTCAACAATTGTGATAAAATGTACAAATATGTCTTTTCACAAGGGAAAACGAATGTTAGCCTTGCAAAGTGTTAAAAATAGGGATGTTTTGGGGAAAAATACAATCAATGTAAACTAGAGATTATAATTAATAGAAACATTGTATTATGCTTCCTTTAATGTAACAATGGCAATATACCAAGGCTAAATTAATATAAGAGGGGGGCAAAGGGAGGAGTATTGGACTCCTGGCATTGGTAATGGTGTCTGACTCCTTATTCTACTTTAGTTTAATGTTATCTTTCTTTTTGTTGCTTCCTAGCTGTCATGTTTTTTCTCTTTCTTTTTTCTTTTCCTTTTGCCTCTCTACCTTCTTTGACTCTCCCTCCTTCTTTGTGGAAGAAATGGAGATGTCCTTATATAGATAGTGGTGAGGGTGTTGAATACATAAATATGTGACTATATAGGGAACCATCAATTGTTTACTTATGATGGAATGTATGATGTGTTAACAAATCCACCTTAAGAAATGGGTTGATGAAGAAACCTTGAGGGCACTATATTGAGTGAAATAAGTCAGACATATAAGGACAACTATTGCATGGTTTCACTGATATGAACTAATTGTAATATGTAAACTCATAGACATGAAAAATAAGTTACCAGGATACAGAATGAGGCTAAAAAATGGGAAGCAGTTGCTTATTATGAGCAGAATCTTCAACTAGGTTGAACTTAAATGTTTGGAAATGAACAGAGGTGATGGTAGCATGTTATGAGAATAATTAACAGTGCTGAATAGTGCATGAACAGCTCAGAATCATGTATGTCACCAGAAAGAAAGTTGGAGATTAAAAGATGGGAATGTATAAAACAGTGAACCTTGTGGTGGGCAATGTCCATGATTAACTGTACAAGTATTAGAAATCTTTTTCATGAACCAGAACAAACGCATGACACTATAACTAGAAGTTAATAATAGAGGGGTACATAGGGAAAAATATACCTATTGCAAACTATACACTACAGTTAGGAGTATTTTAACTTTCTTTCATCAACAGTAACAAATGTACTATAACCAATACTTTTAGTCAACAATGGAGGGGTGTGGTTAGGGTTATGGGAGGATTTGAGTTTCCCTTTTTGTCTTTATTAATTTCCTGGAGTAATGAAAATGTTCTAAAAATTTCCAAAAAGATTAATTGTGGTGATGGATGCACAGCTGTATGATAGTACTGGGAACAATTGATTGTACACTTTGGAACATTGAATAATTGTATGGTATATGAACAATCACAGTAAAAAAAGACTTCGTCAGAGAAGTAAAAAGGCAGCCTATGCAATAGGGGACAATATTTGGGAACCACATATCAGATAAGGGTTTAATATAACATTCTGCTCATAATAAGCAACTGCTCCCCATTCTTTAGCCTCATTCTATATTCTGGTAACTTATATTTCATGTCCTTATGTGTCTGACTTATTTCACTCAATATAGAGCCCTCAAAGTTTCTTCATCAACCCATTTTTCAAAGATGGATTTGTTCACACACCATTCATTCCATCCTAAGTAAACAATTAATGGTTCCCTGTCTAGTCATATATTTATGTATTCACCACCATCACCACTATCTATATAAGGACACCTCCATTTTTTCCAAAAAGAAAGAGGAAGAGTCAAAGAAGGTAGAAAGATAAAAAAGAAAAAAGAAAAATAAAAAAATAAAAAAACAGCAACAAAAGGAAAGAGAGCATTAAATTAAAGCATAATAACAAGTCAGACAACATCACCAATGCCAAGAGTCCCATACCCCTCCCTTATGCCCCCTCTTAAATGCATTTAACTTTGGTTTATTGCCTTTGTTACATTAAAGGAAGAATAATACAATGTTTCTGTTAATTTTAGTCTCTAGTTTGTATTGATTGTATTTCCCCCAATACCACCCTATTTTTAACACCTTGTGAGGTTGACAATCATTTGTTATCCCTCATGAAAAAAAATTTGTACATTTTATCACAATTGTTGAGCATTCTAGGTTTCACTGAGTTATAGAGTATCAGTTTTTATTTTTTGTCTTTCCTTCTGTTGTCCCACATGCTCCTAACCTTCCTCTTTCAACCATAAACACAGTCATCATTGTCCAGTGTACTCACATTGGTGTGCTACCATCATCCAAAATTGTGTTCCAAACCTCTCACTCCTGTCTTTTCCTATCTGTCTGCAGTGCTCCCTTTAGTATTTCCTGTAGAGCAGGTATCTTGTTCACAAACTCTCTCATTGACTGTTTGTCAGAGAATATTTTAAACTCTCTCATATTTGAAGGACAGTTTTTCCACATGTAGGATTCTTGGTTGGTGGTTTTTCTCTTGCAGTATCTTAAATATATCACCCCGCTTCCTTCTTGCCTCTATGGTTTCTGCTGAGAAATCCGCACATAGTCTTATCAAGCTTCCTTTGTATGTGAATAGCTTTTCTCTTGCTGCTTTCAGGATTCTCTCTTTGTCTTTGATGTTTGATAATATCATTATTGTCTTGGCACAGGCCTATTTAGATCTA
The DNA here is from genome assembly GCF_015220235.1 of Choloepus didactylus. NCBI lineage: Eukaryota > Metazoa > Chordata > Mammalia > Pilosa > Megalonychidae > Choloepus > Choloepus didactylus. The sequence goes on along the minus strand of NC_051326.1, from coordinate 62,437,044 downwards.
TTCTATTTGGGGTATGCTGTGCTTCTTGGATCTGTAATTTTATGTGTTTCATATGAGATAGGAAATTTTCATTGATTATTTCCTCTACTACTGCTTCTGCCCCTTTTCTTTTCTCTTCTCCTTCTGGGACACCCATAACATACACATTCCTGCATTACATATTGCCATTCAATTCCCTGATATGTTGTTCATATTCTTCCATTCTTTTCCCTATCTGTTCTTTTGTCTGTAGGATTTCAGATATCTTGTTCTCCAGTTTGAGTGTTTTCTTCTGCCTCTTGAGATATGCTGTTGTGTGTCTCCATTGTCTTTCATCTCTTGTGTTGTGCCTTTCATTTCCATAGATTCTGCCAGTTTTTTTTAACTTTCAATTTCTACCTTATGTTTGCCCAGTGTTTTCATTATATGCTTCATCTCTTTTGCCATATCTTCCCTAAGCTTCCTGAACTTATTAACATCAGTTGTTTTAATTCCTATATCTCAGTTAATGTGTAAGTTTGCTCCTTTGACTGGGCCATAACTTTGCTTTTCATAGTGTATGTTGTATTTTTCTGTTGTCTAGGCATCTGTTTCCTTGTTACCCCAATCAGGTTTTCCCAGACCAGAATGGGCTCAGGTCTCAGAAGAGGGAAATTTTCAGTATCAAGTTTCCCTGAGGGTGTGTCTTAGAAGACTAACACACCCTGTGAGGCCTCTAGCCTCTGTGCTTTTCCTAACCTGCCCAGCAGGTGGCACTGTCAGCCTGTCACTCCTCACTGGTGTAAGGAGGTGTGGCTCACTTAGTTTCTCTTTTGGCTGTTTCCCCCCCCAGGCTCTGGGGACTGGTTCTGAATGGGGGGCCAGTGATAGAGCTGGGCACCACCTGCTTCCTCTTATGGAGGATACACCTCCTAGGGAGTTATCATCTGCATTTAGATAGGTTTTTTTCTCTCTGACTCTGCTGTATCCACCCTTCTCTGGGTCAGAGCACTATGAACTGAAAATGGCTTTTGGCCTTCTCCACTGAGCAGCTCAGGTTGAGAGAGAGGAAAAGGAACATAAAGTCCCCCTTCAGAGCCTGTCCACAGCCCCCCAGCTTCACCCACTGGCCAGAGGTAGCACCTCTTCCTCTGGTTCCCTTTTCCAGGACAGAGAAGTCCTCCAGCTCTTTAAGGTCAGTCATCACTAAAAGTCTCTGTTTGTTGGGGATTTGTAGCTTGTATTGAGCAATCCACGTTGTTAATTAAAATACCACTTGGAGCTGGATTGGGATATATTTGCTTGTTCAGAGGGTGATGCTTTCTACTACAGTGAGATTTTGCAGTTCAGCCTGCCAGGGGGTAGAGGGATCCTGGCTTGGTTCCACAGTTTTTACTTACAGATTTTATGCTGTGGTCTCAGGTATTCCTCCCAGTCCAGGTTGGTGGATGATGTCTGGACAGTCATGGTTGTCCCCCAGCAGTCATTCCGGATTATTTGCTAGTTGTTCCTGTTGTTTATTAGTTATTCCAAGGGGACTAACTTACTTCCACTCCTCTCTATGACACCATCTTCTTGGTCTCTGTTGAGGATTTTTGAATCTATATTCATTACAGAGATTGGTGTATAATTTTCTTTCTTTGTAGTAGTATCTTTGTCTGACTGTGGTATTGAGTTGATGTTAGTTTCATAGAATGAGTTAGGTAGCTTTCCCTACTCTTCAGTTTTGTTGAAGAGTCTGACCAGGACTGGTACTAAATCTTTTTTGAATGCTTGTTAGAATACATATGTGAAGCCATCTGGTCTTTGGATTTTCTATATTTGGGAGCTTTTTGATGACTGAATCAGTCTCTGTACTTGTGATTGGTTTGTTGAGGTCATGTATTTCTTCTCAAGTCACTGATGTTTGTTCATGCTTCTCTAGGAAGTTGTCCTTTTTGTCAAAGTTTTCTAGTTTATTAGCATATAGTTGCTTGTAGTATCTTCTCATTATCACCTTTATTTCTACATTTTCAATAGTTATATCTCCTTTTGCATTTCTGATTGTATTTATTTGCATCTTCTCTGTCTGTCTGTCTGTCTGTCTGTCTGTCTCTCTCTCTCTCTCTCTCTCTCTCTCTCTCTGTCTCTCTCTCTCTCTCTTAGCTTAGCTAAGGGTGCATCAATTTTATTGATTTCTCAAAGAACCACCTTCTGGTTTTGTTGATTTTCTCTGTTTTCCTGTTCTCAATTTCATTTATTTCTGCCCTTGTCTTTGCCACTTCTTTTCTTCTGTTTGCTTTGGGGTTAGTTTGTTGTTCTCTCTCTACTTCCTCCAGGTGAATTGTTAATTCCTCAATTATTGCACTGTCTTCTCTTTTAATATGGGCATTTAGGACAATAAATTTCCCTCTCAGCACCACCTTTGCTGGATCCCATGTTTTGACATGTTCTGTTTTTATTGTCATTTGACTTGAGGTATTTACTAATTTCTCTTGTAATTTCTTCCTTTACCCACTGGCGTTCTAAGAGTATGTTGTTTAGCCTCCATATATTTGTTAATTTTTCAACCTTCTTATTTATTTCCAACTCCATTCCATTATGATCTGAGAAAATGTTTTTTATATATCTATATTTTTAAATTTGTTGAGACTCGTTTTGTGACCAAACTTCTGGTCTATCCTAGACAATGTTCTCTAAGCATTTGAGAGAAATGTGTATCCTGCTGTTTTGGGGTGTAGTCTTCTATAAATGTCTGTCAAGTATAGTTCATTTATCATACAATTCAACACATCTGTTTCCTTACTGATCATATGTCTAGATGTTACATCCATCAATGATAGCATTGTATTGAAATCTCCAACTGTCATTGTAGAGGTATCTACTCCTTTCAGTGTTCTCCATGTTTGTCTCATGTATTGGGGCACGCTGGCTTGGTGCATAAATATTTATGATTGTTATGTTTTCTTGATAAATTGACCCTTTTATTAACATCTACTCTTCTTCTTTGCCTATTTTACTTTTGAAGTCTAATTTGTCTGATATTAATATAGCTCTTCCTGCTTTTTACTGGTTGTGGTTTGCATGAAATATCTTTTTCCAACCTTTCACTTTCACCCAATTTTTGTCCCTGTGTCTAAAGTGAGTTTCTTGTGGACAGTGTATAGATGGGTCCCCTGTTTTTTAATTCATTCTGCCAGTCTATGTCCTTGTATTGGGGAGTGTAATCCATTAAAATTTAGTGTTATTACTTAAGGAAGTACTTTTTTCTACCATTTTGTATTCTAGATTTTATGTCATATCTTATTTTTTTCTGTCTCTCCTTTTACCCTTCCTTGTAGTCTTCATTTCTACAGTCTTCTCCAAACCTCCTTCTCCTGTCTTATCCTGTCAACCTGTAGCACTCCCTGTAGTATGTCTTGTAGCTCAGTATCTTATTCACAACCTCTCTCAGTGTCTGTTTGTCTGAAAATATTTTAACTTCCTCCTCATTTTTAAAAGACAGTTCTGCTGGATATAGAATTGTTGGTTGGTAGCTTTTCTCTTTCAGTATCTTAATATGTCATACCACTGCCTTTTTGCCTTCATGGTTTCTGCAGAGAAATCTGTACATAGTCTTATCAAGCTTCCCTTGTATGTAATGGATTGCTTTTCTCTTACTGCTTTCAGAACTTTTTCTTTGTCTTTGACATTGGACAATCTGTTCAGAAAGAGTCTTGGAGTAGATCTATTGAGATCTATTCTGTTTTTGTTATGCTGTACTTCTTGAGTCTGTAATTTTCTGTCTTTCATAAGAGTTGGGAAATTTTCAGTGATTATTCCTTCTATTATTCTTTCTGCCCCTTTTCCTTTCTCTTCTCCTTCTGGGACACCCATAACATGTATATTCATGTGATTTCTGTTGTCATTCAGTTCCCTAAGACACTGCTCATATTTTTCCATTCTTTTTCCCCTCTTTCCTTGTGTGTGTGTGTAATTTCAAATGTCCTGTCTTCCAGTTCCCTGCTGCTTTCTTCTGCTTTTTCAAATCTACTATTGTATGTCTCAATTGTGTTTTTCATCTCTTCTATTGTGCCTTTCATTCCCATATGTTGTGCCATTTTTTTCCCCAGCTTATAAATTCTTCATGGTCATCCAGTGTCTTCTTTATATCCTTCATCTCTTTTGCCACATTTTCCTTCAGCTCATTGATTTGGTTTAGGAGATTTGTTTAAACATTTGTAATTAGTTGTTTCAATTCCTGTATCGCAGTTGAAATATTAGTTTTTTCCTTTGGCTGGTCTGGCCCGTATTTTCATGTTTCCTAGTATGTCTCATTATTTTTAGCTGTCTAGGCATCTGATTTTCTTGATTCATTTATTCTGGAGCTCATCTTCACTATTTTACCTAGGGTTTTCTTGTTAGTTGGCTTTTGTTCTCTATTCTTTGCCATTCAGTTCAACTTATTCTAGACCTCTAACAGACCTTCTATTTAATTGATCAGAATTTTTCACCTCTTGTTTTCCTCATTCTTGCTCTGCCTCTGTGTAAACTTTCTGTGAGATTGTCTCCCCAGATATGGTCAACCCCAATCAGGTTTTCCCAGTCCAGAGAGCCCCAGGTCTCAGGAGGAGGTTATAGAGTTTTCCTGAGAATCAGACCCTCCTCTGAACCATCTAGACTCTGTCCTTTCCATATCCTGACCAGCAGGTGGCGCTTGTCAGCCTGCATCTCCCGACCAGTGTAAAAAGGTGTCACAGGTGGCTTTACTTCTCCACAGACCCTGACCCTGCCAGGGGCATGGCTGGCTGAAGCTGGTTTATTTTTTCCACCCCCTGGGTTCTGAGTTCCTTGAAGAAGGAAGCCACTTGAGCTGGGCCATGCCCCTTTTCTTGGGGAAGTTATGCCCTTTAGGGAATTGTCTTCCCCACTAGATTCATTGCTTTGTCTGTCAGACATATCTGAACTCTCTGTTGCCTGGGTCCAGAGGCCATTTGCAAATTATCTGCAGCCTTTTGTAAAGAGCTATTTAGAATAGTTATTTTAAAAAAAGAAATCCCTTTTCAAGGACTTTCTCCAGACCCCAAGTTTTGTCAGTTCCAGTGTAGACTATTTGAAGATATGTGCTTTAGGCCACTATCTCTTTCACCTGAGTAGTTACTCACTGACAGCATTAATTCTGCCCTTGCCCAGGCTGTGGTGATGCCAGAGCTCTGAGGGGCTATTGAAGTGTAAAACAAAAGAAAAGAAAAAACAACCCTTTTTGGAGCTGGACCCCAGCTCCCCAGGTTTGTAAATGAGAGCCTGATTTTTTGCCCAGTTCTATGTGCCCCTTTTCCTTGGGGCCCAGCCCCTTTCCAGTATTCTGAACACCTGCAACTCCACAAGTCTCTTTTTTTCTGTTATTGCTAGCCCTTACCTTCTTTGCTGGACCAGAAATCTCCCAGGGTGTTTTTTTTTTTTTTTTTTTTTTGCATGTGTGTGTGTCTGTTGTTTGTTTATCTGTGCTTGGAGCTTTTATTCAGGATTCAGAATTTGTTAATTAATTCTGCAATGAAGGCTGGGGTTGAGACCCCTTCTTGCTCCTAGCCCAGAATGTTTCTTTTTCCCTCAAGGAGCTTGAGCCAAGACAGTCTGTCATGCCTGGGGGGAGAGCACCAGTCTCCTTGCTCCAGTCTCAGCTCTTCCACCCATACCAGACTAGTGTACAATCCATGACTGTTCACCAAGAACCACAAAAAGGCTGTTTCATACAGTTCCTGGCTATTTACCAGCTGCCCTAGAGGAGTAAATAAATTCCATAACTCACCACTCTGCCATCTTGCCCTACCTCTCTCCTCCATGTTTTTTAATGGCTTGATAGTTCAAATCTTTTGATCACTGATTAACACTCCATTATATGAATGCAGCACAAATTGTTTATCCATGTATCTATTGAAGGGTGTATTGGTTGTTTCCAATTTTTGGCAATTATTAATAAAGCTGCTATAAACACTCTGCAGATTTTTGCATGGACATGTTTTCAAATAATTTGGGTAGATATTTAAGAGTACAAGTGCTGAATTGTGTAGTAACTCCATGTTCAGCTTTATAGAAACTAACAGTCTTTCAAAGTGGCTGTACCATTTTGCTTTCCCACCAACTGAGAGTTTCTATTGCTCCACATTCTTACCAGCATTTGGAGTCCTTAGTTCTGGGAATTTCAGTCATTCAAATAGTTATGTGGTGGTGCCTCATTTTTTAATTTGCATTTCCCAAGTGATGTGTTGAGGAAAATCTTTTCATCTGCTTATTTGTTATCTGTATATCTTCTTTTGTGAGGTGTCTGTTCACATCTTTTGCCCATTTTTAAATTGTGCCATTTCTTATTGCTGAGTTTTAAGAGTTCTTTTCCTATTTTGGATACAGATCTTTTATCATATATGTGTTTTCCCTATACTTCCCCCTAGTCTGTACCTTATCTTTTCATTTTCTTAAGGGTTTCTGTAGAACAGAAAGTTTTCTTTTTTATTTCAATGAATTCCAATATGTCATTTTTAAAAAAACATGCAAATCATGCTTTTGGTTTTAGGTATAAAGTGTATTGCCAGACTCAGTCACCTACAGTTTTCCTAACTACTATTTTGCAGAAGTGTATTTTTGCATTTTATTTCAGGTTTATGATCCATTTTGAATTAATTTTTGTGATAGGTGATTCTGTATTGTTTTTCTATTCTAAGTTTATCTCCACACCAATGTTATTTCTTGCTACTGCTACATTTGAGTTTATATTATTTTTTCTATTTACTTAAGTCATGATGTTAGTTTATTGATTTGAGTTCATTCTTTTATTTTTTAATGTAGGCACTTACATGTATAAATTTCTCTCTGAGCACTATTTTCCCTGATTTCCATAAGTTTGCATTTTTTGGACATTTTTATTCCTCTCAAAATATTTTCTAATTTCCCTTGTAATATTTTCTTTGACTCCTTGGTACTTTAGAAGTGTGATTTTTAATTTCATATGTTTGTAAATTTTCCAGTTTTCCTTTTGTCATTGATTTCTAACTTCATCCCTTTCTGGTCAGAGATGATACTTTGTATAATTTCAATCCTTTAAAATTTATTGAAATGTGCATTTTTACCCTAAGATATGGTCTAACCTGAAGAATGTTCCATGTGTATGTGAGAAGGATATATATTTACTCTACTTGGTTTAAATGTTCTATGCATGTATTTTAGGTCTATCTGTTTAAGTCCTCTTCTATTTCCCTGTTGATCTTCTAGTAGCTTTATCCACTATTGAACACAGGATATTGAAGTCTATAACTATTATTATAGAACTGTCTTATCCATTTCAATTATGTAATTATCTCTTCACAGATTATGGGGTACTTTGGTTATGTGCATATATATGTTACTGTTATATATTCTTGATGGCTTGGCCTTTTATTGATATGTCTTATTTTCCTGTTGAAAATCTATTGATCTTGAAGTCCATTTTCTCTAATATTCATATAGCCACCTCAGCTCTCATTTTGCTCCATTTATAGGGGGCAATCATTTTCCAGTTTTTCACTGTAAACCTATTTGTGTTTTTTGATCTACAATAAGTCAATTCCAGACAACATAGTTGAATGTTTTATTTTTTCACTTCTGCCAACCTCTGCATTTTAATTGGAGTATAACCCATTTACATTTAAATTACCAATAAGTTAAGATTTCTGTGATTTTATTACTTGTTTTTTATATGTCATATATTTTTGATCCTTGTTTTTGCCACTTTTACTTCCTTTGTGTTTAATTCATTTTGCTTTAAGATGACCTTATGATTACCTTCACAATTCTTTTTCCTTTTATTTTTTTCATTATTTCTTTAGTGGTGCACTTGGATTACAATTGATTTCTTAAATTTATAGCAAATCAGTTTGTATTAAAACCAATTTAGCTTTAGTGGTATAGAAATACCCTGTTTTTTTTTTTAATTTTTATTGGGATTGTTCAGACACCATACAATTATCCAAAGATCCAAAGTGTACAGTCAGTTGCCCCTGGTACCCTCTTACAGCTGTGCATCCATCACCACACTTAATTTTTGTTCAATCCTTAGAACCTTTTCACCACCCCAGGCAAGAAATAAAGTGAAAGATGGGGAAAAAAAAGGAAAAGAAAAGGAAATGAATCCTCCCATATCCCTAACCAACCCCCCTCAATTACTGACTCGTAGTGTTGGTATAGTACATTTGTTACTGTTTATGAAAGAATGTTGAGATACTACAAACTGTAGTATATAGTTTGCAATATATATATATTTCTTCCCTGTATGTCCTCCTATTGTTAACTTCTAGTTGTATTGTCATACATTTGTTCTGGTTCATGGAAGAGTTTTCTAATATTTGTACAGTTAATCATGGATATTGCCCACCATGGGATTCAGTTTTATACATTCCCATCTTTTGACCTCCAACATTCTTTCTGGTGACATATATGACTCTGAGCTTCCTGTTTCCACCTCATTCACACGCCATTTGGCACTGTTAGTTATTCTCACGTCTTGCTACCTACACCTCTGTTTATTTCCAAACATTTAAGTTCATCCTAGTTGAACATTCTGCTCATACCAAGCAACCACTCCCCATTCTTAAGCCTCATCCTATATCTTGGTACCTTATATTTCATGTCTATGAGTTTACATATTATAATTAGTTCTTATCAGTGAGACCCTGCAATATTTGTCCATATGTGTCTGGCTTATTTCACTCAGTATATTGCCCTTGAGGTTTTGACATCAACCCATTTTTTTTTAAGATGGTTTTGTTCACACCCCTTACATTCCATCCTAAGTAAACAATTGATGGTTCTCTGTATGGTCACATATTTATGTGTTCACCACCTTCACCAGTATATAAGGACATCTACATTTCTTCCACAAGGCAGGAGGGAGCATCAAAGAAGGTAGAGAGGGAAAAGAAAGAGGACAAAATGACAGCTAGGAAGTAGCAAAAGGAAAAGTAATCTTAAATCAAAGTAGGGTAAAGAGTCAGACAACACCACCAATGTCAAGTGTCTATCATGCCTCCCCTATCCCCCCTTTTTATCTGCATTTACCTTGGTATATTACCTTTGCTACATTAAAGGAATCATAATACAATGATTCTGTTAGTTACAGTCTCTAGTTTACATTGATTGTATCCCTCCCCCAATGCCTCCCCATTTTTAACACCTTGCAAGGCTGACATTTGCTTGTTCTCCCTTGTAAAAGAACATATTTGTACATTTTATCACAATTGTTGAACACTCTAGATTTCACCAAGTTACACAGTCCCATTCTTTACCTTTCCTCCTTTCTTCTGGTGTCTCACATGCTCCCAACCTTCCTCTCTCAACCATATACATAGCTATCTTTGTTCAGTGTACTTACATTGCTGTGCTACCATCTCCCAAAATTGTATTCTGAACCACACACTCCTGTCTTCTCCTATCACTCTGCAGTGCTCCCTTTAGTAATTCCTGTAGGGCAGGTGTCTTGTTCACAAAGTCTCTCATTGTCTGTCTGTCAGAAAATATTTTGAACTCTCCCTCGTATTTGAAAGACAGCTTTGCTGGATATAGGATTCTTGGTTGGAGGTTTTTCTTTCAGTGTCTTAAATATATCACACCACTTCCTTCTTGCCTCCATGGTTTCTGCTGAGAGATCCATACATAGTCTTATTAAGCTTCCTTTGTATGTGATGGATCGCTTTTTTCTTGCTGCTTTCAGGATTCTCTGTCTTTGACATTTGATAATCTGATTATTAAGTGTCTTGGCATAGGCCTATTCGGATCTATTCTGTTTGGAGTAAGTTGCAATTCTTGGATCTGTAATTTTATGTCTTTCATAAGAGTTGGGAAGTTTTCATTGATTATTTCCTCTATTATTGCCTCTACCCTCTTTCCCTTCTCTTCTCCTTCTGGGATACCAATGATGCATAGATTCATGTACTTTATTTTTAATAAAGTTCATTTAAAATTCATCTTTAAATTCCCAGAGATGTTGCTCATATTTTTTGATTCTTTTCTCCATCTGCTCCTTTGCATGTACGCTTTCAGGTGTTTTGTTCTCCAGTTCTTGAGTGTTTTCTTCTGCCTCTTGATGTCTGCTGTTGTATGTTTCCATTGTGTCTTTCATCTCTTGTGTTGTGCCTTTCATTTCCATAGATTCTACTAGTTTTTTTGAACTTTCAATTTCTACCGTATATATGCCCAGTGTTTTCTTTACAGCCTCTATCTCTTTTGTGAAATATTCTTTAAAGTTTTTGAATTGATTTAGCATTAGTTGTTTAAATTCCTGTATCTCAGTTGAAGTGTTCATTTGTTCCTTTGACTGGGACATAGCTTTGTTTCTGTTAGTGTAGGTTGTAGTTTTCTGTTGTCTAGGCATCTGACCTCCTAGGCCACCCCAGACAGGTTTTCCCAGATGAGAACAGGTTCAGGTCACAGAAGGAGGAAATATTCAGTATCTGGTTTCCATGGAGGGTTTTTTTAGAGGATAAATACACCTGTGCTTTTCTGTTTGGCAGGTGCAATCTGTCACTGCCTGTTTAAGGAGGTGTGGCCTTTGGCTCTCCTCCCCCAGGCTTTGGGGTCTGGTTCCGGAATGGTGGGTGGTAAAGCTGGGCCCCTCCCTTTCCTTTGGGAAGCTATGCCCCCTCCAAAGACGTCACTGCCTATCAGGAAATTCTGTTTCTCTGACTCTGCTGATCAAAGTGTTTTGATTTTAAAATAGCTGAGTCTGTCTTTACTGCAAAGTGCTGCGAGCTGAAAGCAGCTGCAGTTTTCTCTACAGAGAGCAAAAGGGACAGAAAAGCTCCCAGGTTCACCCATCAGCCTCTGGGCTTCTTGTCCTGAGACAGATATGTCCCCTGACTCTCCCAAGGTCAGTTGTCCCCAAAAACCTCTGTCTGCTTGTTGAGGATTCACTGTCTGTATTTAGCAGTTAACATTAAAATCCCAGATGGAGCTGGGCTGTGGTACACTAGCTTGTTTGGAGAGTGCTGTTTTCTAGCACAGCACGGCTTCTGTGAGGGAGGGGCTCTCGGCTCTTGGCTCTCAGCACCAGTACACAGTTTTACTTACAGATTTTATGCTGTGATCTCGGGCATTCCTCCCAATTCAGGTTGGTGGATGATGAGTGGACAGTCAGTTTTGCCTCCCTGCAGTTATTCCTGGTTATTTACTCGTTTTTTGGTCATTTATGAATTGTTCCTGGGGGGACTAAAAGTCTTCCACTTCTCTCTATGCTACCATCTTTTCTCCCTCTCAATACCCTGTTTTTATACATCTCCACCTTCTACTTTATGTGTTATTGTCACAAATTGTATCTTTATACTTAGTGTTCTGTTTGGCATATTTATAAACATCATTTTATGTATTTGTATTTTAAATCAACAGGAATAAAATATGAGATACAAACCAAAATTAAAATAATACTGACATTTATACATACCTATGTCATTACCATTCCTGGTATTCTGTATTTATTCATATGTCTTGAGCTACTGTCTGTTATCCTATCATGTCAACCTGAAGTACTCCCTTCAGCATTTTTTGTAGGGTAGGACAACAGCAACCGACTCATTCCCCTTTTACTTATCTAGGAATTTTTTAATTTCTCCTTCATTTTATAGGATTTTTTCTCAACTGTAAAATTCTTTTTTGATTTTTTTTCCTCTCAGCCCTTTGTCATTCAAATTTGTATGACATTGCTGTGAAATCAGCTGCTATGTAATTAAGAATCCCTGGTATCTGATGAGTCATTCCCCTCTTGTTTCCTTCAAAATTCTCTCTTTGACATTGCCTTTCAACAGTTTGATTATAACATGTCATAGTATGGATCTCTTTGAGTCAATCTTGCTTGAAGTTCATTTAGCTCATTGGATATATGTCCTTCATTTCCTTTTATTAAATTTGGGAAGTTTTGTCCATGATTTCTTCAAATATTCTATCTACTTCTTTCTTTCTGCAATGTTCTCCTGGGATGCCCTTATGTGAATTTTGTAAGCTGGATGATGTCCCATAAGTTTCTTAGGCTCTGTTTACTTTTCTTCATTCTTTTATTCTTTTGCTCCTCAGACTGGATAATGTAAATTTAGTGTCTCCATTTTTGCTGATTCTCTTTTGTTTGTTTGTGTTTTGACTGCTCTAATCTGTTTTTTAAGCTCCCTAGTGAAATTTTCATTTCAGATAATATACTCCTGAGCATAAGAATCTCTATATGGTTTCTTTTCATTTTTTATTGCATTTTATTGAGATATATTTGCATAACATGCAATCCTTCAAAGTGTACAATCAGTTGTTCACAGTTCTGCATTGATCACCGCAATCAATCTTTGAACATTTCATTACTCCAAAAAATAAATATTAGAATAAAAAAGAACATCCAAAACATTCCATTATCCTCCTCCCCCATTGATTATTACTTTTTTACACTCATTCATTATTTTTAACTTTATCAAGAATTTTTTTTAAAAAAAAACAATAGAAAACATTTCAAACAAAACCAAAACAAAGGAATAAGGAAAAACAAATAACCTAAAATAACTACTTTGCTTCCAACACATTCCTACCCTACCCAAGTAAATAAACTGTAACCCAACAAAGGAATAAGAAAAACAAATAACCTAAAATAACTGCATGTCTGTGAACCTGCTCTACCATAAACCCCAGAAATTAAAAAAACATTGTTGTTCCTGAGCACTCCCAGGACATTGTTTACCCTCAATAACTTATCTGTTCTTATTAGATTATAGTTCCTCCTTCACTATTTGCTATTGCTAGGTCCCCTACATTCTACAACATATACCATCTATTTTACATGTTTCACAATGTTCACATTAGTGGTAAGATACAATATGTCTTTTTGTGCCTGGCTTATTTCACTCAGCATTATGTCTTCAAGGTTCATCCATGTTGTCATATGTTTCACGACATTGTTCATTCTTACTACCATGTTGTATTCCATTGTGTGTATATACCACATTTTGTTTATCCACTCATCTGTTGAAGGACATTTGGATTATTTCCATCTCTTGGCAAATGTGACTAGTGCTGCTATGAACATTGGCATGCAGATATCTGTTCATGTCAGAGCTTCCAGATATCTGTTCATGTCAGAGCTTCCAGATATCTGTTCATGTCAGAGCTTTCAGATCTTCTGGGTATATGCTGAGAAGCGCAATTGCTGGATCAAAGGGTAACTCTATATCTAGATTTCTAAGGAACTTCCAGAGTGTCTTCCAGAGTTGCTGTACCATTATACAGTCTCATCAACAATGAATAAGAGTTCCAATTTCTCCAAATCATTTCCAGTGTTCGTAGTTTCCTGTTTGTTTAATGGGAGCCAATGTAATTGGTGTGAGATGATATCTATGTGGTCTAAATTTGCAACTCCTTAATAGCTAGTGAAGCTGAACATTTTTTCATGTGTTTTATTTGACCATTTGTATTTCCTCTTCAGACAACTGTCTTTTCATATCTTTAGCCCATTTTATAATTGGGCTGTCTATACTATTGTTGTCGAGCTGTGGGATTTCTTTATATATGCAAGATAATCAGTCTTTTGTTAGATACATGTTTTCTAAATCTTTTTTTCCCATTGATTGGCTGCCTCCTCACCTTTTTGACAAATTCCTTTGAGGTACAGAAGCTTTTAAGTTTGAACAGTTCCCATTTATCTATTTTTTCTTTTGTTGCTTGTGCTTTGGGTGTAAGGTATAGAAAGTGACCTCCTAATACAAGGTCTTGAAGCTGTTTCCCTACATTATCTTCTAGGAGTTTTAAGGTACTGTCTCTTATATTGAGGTATTTAACCCATTTTGAGTTAGTTTTTGTGTAGGGTGTGAGGTAGGGGTCCTCTTTCATTCTGTTAGATATGGACATACAACTCTCCCAGCCCCATTTGTTGAATAGACTGTTACATCCCAGTTCAGTGGTTTTGGGGGCCTTATCCAAGATCAGTAGACTGGAGAGCTGGTGGTCTATCTCCAAATTCTCAGTTCTATTCCATTGGTCAATATGTCTAACTCTGTGCCAGTACCATGCTGTTTTGGCTACTGTGGCTTTATAATAAGCTTCAAAGATAGGGAGTGTAAGACCTCCCACTTCATTTTTCTTTTTAAGAATATTTTTAGCAACTCAAGGTGTCTTCCCCTTAAAAATAAATTTGATAGCTAGCTTTTCCAAGTGTGCAAAGTAGGTTGTTGGGATTTTGATAGGAATTGCATTGAATCTGTAGATAAGTTTGACATCTTAATGACATTTAGCCTTCCTATGCATGAACAAGAAATACTTTTTGATCTTTTCAGGTCCCCTTCTATTTCTTTTAGTAAAGTTATGTAGTTTTCTATACATAGGTGTTTTAAATCCATGGTCCTAGGTACTTGATTTTTTAGTTACTACTGAGAATAGTATATTTTTCTTGAGTGTCCCTTCAGTTACATCATTTCTAGCATATGGGAACATTATTGACTTATGTGTATTAATCTTGTATCCTGCTACTTTGCTAAATTTGTTTATTAGCTCAAGTAGGTGTATCATCAATTTTTCAGGGTTTTCCAGATATAAGAACATATCATCTGCAAATAATGACAGTTTTACTTCTTCTTTTCCAATTTGGATGCCTTTTATTTCTTTGTCTTGCCGGATTGCCCTGGCTAGCACTTCCAGCACAATGTTGAATAACAGTGGTGACAGCGGGCATCCTTGTCTCATTCCTGAGCTTAGAGGGAAGGCTTTCAGTCTCTCACCATTGAGTACTATGCTGGCTGTGGGTTTTTCATATATGCCCTTTATCATATTGAGGAAGTTTCCTTCAATTCCTACCTTTTGAAGTGTTTTTATCAAAAACGGATGTTGGATTTTGTCAAATGTTTTTTCACCATCTGTTGTGATGATCATTTGATTCCTCCATCTTGATTTGTTAATGTGTTGTATTACATTGATTTTCTTAGGCTGAACCATCATTGCATGTCTGGGATGAACCCCACTTGGTCATGGTATATGGTTTTTTTAATGTACCTTCGGATTCAATTTGCAAGTATTTTGTTGAGAATTTTTGCATCTACATTCATTTGGTAGATTGGCCCATGGTTTTCCTTTCTTGTAGCATCTTTGCCTGACTTTATTATTAGATTGATGTTAGCTTCATAAAATGAGTTAGACAAGTGTTCCATTTTCTTCTTGTTTTGAAAGAGTTTAAGTAAGATTGGTGTCAGTTCTTTGGGGAAAGTTTGGTAGAATTTCCCTGTGAAGCCAGATGGCCCTGGGCATTTATTCGTGGGAAGCTTTTTGATGACTGATTGGATCTCTTTGCTTGTGATTGGTTGGTTGAGGTCTTCTATTTCTTCTTTGGTCAGTCTGGCTTGTTCATGTGTTTCCAGAAAATTGTCCATTTCCTCTACATTACCTAGTTTGTTGGTATACAGTTGTTCATAGTATACTCATAATTTTTTCTACTTTCTTCAGGATCTGCAGAATCTCTCATTTATTGTTTATTTGGGTCTTCTCTCATTTTGATTTTGTCAGTCTAGCTAGGGGATTGTCAATCTTGTTGATCTTCTCAAGGAACCAACTTTTGGTGTTATTTACTCTCTCGTTTTTTGTTCTTGTTGTTGTTCTCTATGTCATTTATTTCTGCTTATTTCTTTTCTTCTACTTGGTTTTGGATTAGTTTGCTGTTCATTTTGGAGCTACGTCAGTTGTTCCATTAGTTCTTTGCATTCAGCCCTTTCTTCCCTTTTAATGTATGAATTTAGAGCTATAAATTTCCCCCTCATTATGGCCTTTGCTTCATCCCATATGTTTAGATATGTTGTGTTCTCATTTTCACTCATCTATATATATTTAGCAATTTCTCTTGCTATTTCTTCTTTAACCCACTGATTGCTTAGGAGTGTGTTGTTTAACCTCCAGGTATTTGTGGATTTTTTTGTTTCTGATGGTTATTGACTTGTAATTTGAAAAATTTCAGTCTCTTTAAATTTATTGAGGCTTGTTTTATGCCCCAGAATGTGATCTATTCTGGAGAAACTTCCATGAGCACTAGAGAAGAATGTGTATCCTGGTGATTTGGGATGTACTGTTCTATATATGTCTATTAATTCAAATTCATTTATCAGATTGTTTAGGTTTTCATTTTTCTTATTGTTCCTCTGTCTGGTTGATCTATCTAAATTAGAGAATGATGTATTGAAGTCTCCCACAGTTATTGTGGAAACATCTATTGCATCCTCCATTTTTGCCAATGTTTCTCTCATGTATTCTGATTAGGTGTGTAGACATTTATGATTGCTATTTCTTCTTGTTGAATTATCCCTTTTTATTAATTTATTTTTTTTAATCATTTTATTGAGATATATTCACATACCACGCAGTCATACAAAACAAATCGTACTTTCGATTGTTTACAGTACCATTACATAGTTGTACATTCATCACCTAAATCAATCCCTGACACCTTCATTAGCACACACACAAAAATAACAAGAATAATAATTAGAGTGAAAAAGAGCAATTGAAGTAAAAAAGAACACTGGGTACCTTTGTCTGTTTGTTTCCTTCCCCTATTTTTCTACTCATCCATCCATAAACTAGACAAAGTGGAGTGTGGTCCTTATGGCTTTCCCAATCCCATTGTCACCCCTCATAAGCTACATTTTTATACATCTGTCTTCGAGATTCATGGGTTCTGGGTTGTAGTTTAATAGTTTCAGGTATCCACCACCAGCTACCCCAATTCTTTAGAACCTAAAAAGGGTTGTCTAAAGTGTGCGTAAGAGTGCCCACCAGAGTGACCTCTCGGCTCCTTTTGTAATCTCTCGCCACTGAAGCTTATTTCATTTCCTTTCACATCCCCCTTTTGGTCAAGAAGATGTTCTCCGTCCCACGATGCCGGGTCTACATTCCTCCCCGGGAGTCATATTCCATGTTGCCAGGGAGATTCACTCCCCTGGGTGTCTGATCCCACGTAGGGGGGAGGGCAGTGATTTCACCTTTCAAGTTGGCTTAGCCAGAGAGAGAGGGCCACATCTGAGCAACAAAGAGGCATTCAGGAGGAGACTCTTAGGCACAAATACAGGGAGGCCTAGCCTCTCCTTTGCAGCAACCGTCTTCCCAAGGGTAAAACTTATGGTAGAGGGCTCAACCCATCAAACCACCAGTCCCCTATGTCTGTGGTCATGTTAGCAACCATGGAGGTGGGGTAGGCGAATACCCCTGCATTCTCCACAGGCTCCTCAAGGGGGCACTACATCATTTTTTTTCCTTGTTTCTCTTTCTTTCTTTTTTTTTTTTTAACTTTCCCTTCTTTTTTAAATCAACTGTATGAAAAAAAAAGTTAAAAAGAAAACAAACATACAATAAAAGAACATTTCAAAGAGACCATAACAAGGGAGTAAGAAAAAGACAACTAACCTAAGATAACTGCTTAACTTCCAACATGTTCCTACTTTACCCCAAGAAAGTTACATAATATAGCAACCTTTCTGTGAACTTGTTCCTACTATATCCATCAGAAATTAACAGACCATAGTCATTTCTGGGCATCCCCAGAACGTTAAAAAGCTTATCTGTTCTTCTTGGATTATTGTTCCCCCTTCCTTAATTACTCTCTACTGCTAGTTCCCCTACATTCTACATTATAAACCATTTGTTTTACATTTTTGAAAGTTCACATTAGTGGTAGCATATAATATTTCTCTTTTTGTGCCTGGCTTATTTCACTCAGCATTATGTCTTCAAGGTTCATCCATGTTGTCATATGTTTCACCAGATCGTTCCTTCTTACTGACGCATAGTATTCCATTGTGTGTATATACCACATTTTATTTATCCACTCATCTGTTGAAGGACATTTGGTTGTTTCCATCTCTTGGAAATTGTGAATAATGCTGCTATGAACATTGGCGTGCAGATATCTGTTCGTGTCACTGCTTTCCGATCTTCCGGGTATATACCGAGAAGTGCAATCGCTGGATCGAATGGTAGCTCTATATCTAGTTTTCTAAGGAACTGCCAGACTGACTTCCAGAGTGGCTGAATCATTATACAGCCCAACAAAAGTGAATAAGAGTTCCAATTTCTCCACATCCCCTCCAGCATTTGTAGTTTCCTGTTTGTTTAATGGCAGCCATTCTAACCGGTGTTAGATGGTATCTCATTGTGGTTTTAATTTGCATCTCTCTAATAGCTAGTGAAGCTGAACATTTTTTCATGTGTTTCTTGGCCATTTGTATTTCCTCTTCAGAGAACTGTCTTTTCATATCTTTTGCCCATTTTATAATTGGGCTGTCTGTATTATTGTCATTGAGTTGTAGGATTTCTTTGTATATGCAAGATATCAGTCTTTTGTCAGATACATGGTTTCCAAAAATTTTTTCCCATTGAGTTGGCTGCCTCTTTACCTTTTTGAGAAATTCCTTTGAGGTGCAGAAACTTCTAAGCTTGAGGAGTTCCCATTTATCTATTTTCTCTTTTGTTGCTTGTGCTTTGGGTGTAAAGTCTAGGAAGTGGCCGCCTAATACAAGGTCTTGAAGATGTTTTCCTACATTATCTTCTAGGAGTTTTATGGTACTTTCTTTTATATTGAGATCTTTGGTCCATTTTGAGTTAATTTTTGTGTACGGGGTGAGGTAGGGGTCCTCTTTCATTCTTTTGGATATGGATATCCAACTCTCCCAGCCCCATTTGTTGAAAAGACCATTATGACTCAGTTCAGTGACTTTGGGGGCCTTATCAAAGATCAGTCGGCCATAGATCTGAGGGTCTATCTCTGAATTCTCAATTCGATTCCATTGATCTATATGTCTATCTTTGTGCCAGTACCATGCTGTTTTGGCAACTGTGGCTTTATAATAAGCTTCAAAGTCAGGGAGTGTAAGTCCTCCCACTTCGTTTTTCTTTTTTAGAGTGTCTTTAGCAATTCGAGGCATCTTCCCTTTCCAAATAAATTTGATAACTAGCTTTTCCAAGTCTGCAAAGTAGGTTGTTGGAATTTTGATTGGGATTGCATTGAATCTGTAGATGAGTTTGGGTAGAATTGACATCTTAATGACATTTAGCCTGCCTATCCAGGAACATGGAATATTTTTCCATCTTTTAAGGTCCCCTTCTATTTCTTTTAGTAGAGTTATGTAGTTTTCTTTGTATAGGTCTTTTACATCTTTGGTTAAGTTTATTCCTAGGTACTTGATTTTTTTAGTTGCTATTGAAAATGGTATCTTTTTCTTGAGTGTCTCTTCAGTTTGTTCATTTCTAGCATATAGAAACATTACTGTCTTATGTGCATTAATCTTGTATCCCGCTACTTTGCTAAATTTGTTTATTAGCTCTAGTAGGTGTATCGTTGATTTCTCAGGGTTTTCTAGATATAAGATCATATCGTCTGCAAACAATGACAGTTTTACTTCTTCTTTTCCAATTTGGATGCCTTTTATTTCTTTGTCTTGCCGGATTGCCCTGGCTAGCACTTCCAGCACAATGTTGAATAACAGTGGTGACAGCGGGCATCCTTGTCTTGTTCCTGATCTTAGAGGGAAGGCTTTCAGTCTCTCATCATTGAGTACTATGCTGGCTGTGGGTTTTTCATATATGCTCTTTATCATGTTGAGGAAGTTTCCTTCAATTCCTACCTTTTGAAGTGTTTTTATCAAAAATGGATGTTGGATTTTGTCAAATGCTTTTTCAGCATCTATTGAGATGAACAATTGATTTTTCCCTTTCGAGTTTTTAATGTGTTGTAATACATTGATTGTTTTTCTTATGTTGAACCATCCTTGCATGCCTGGAATGAACCCCACTTGGTCATGGTGTATGATTTTTTTAACGTGTCTTTGGATTCGAATTGCAAGTATTTTGTTGAGGATTTTTGCATCTATATTCATTAGGGAGATTGGCCGGTAGTTTTCCTTTTTTGTAGCATCTTTGCCTGGTTTTGGTATTAGATTGATGTTAGCTTCATAAAATGAGTTAGGTAGTGTTCCATTTTCTTCAATGTTTTGAAAGAGTTTGAGTAAGATTGGTGTCAGTTCTTTCTGGAAAGTTTGGTAGAATTCCCCTGTGAAGCCATCTGGCCCTGGGCATTTATTTGTGGGAAGATTTTTGATGACTGATTGGATCTCTTTGCTTGTGATGGGTTGGTTGAGGTCTTCTATTTCTTCTCTGGTCAGTCTAGGTTGTTCATATGTTTCCAGGAAATTGTCCATTTCTTCTACATTGTCCAGTTTATTGACATACAGTTGTTCATAATATCCTCTTATAATTTTTTTAATTTCTTCAGGATCTGCAGTTATGTCACCTTTTTCATTCATTATTTTGTTTATATGGGTCTTCTATCTTTTTGATTTTGTCAGTCTAGCTAGGGGCTTGTCAATCTTGTTGATCTTCTCAAAGAACCAACTTTTGGTGATATTTATCCTCTCTATTGTTTTTTTGTTCTCTATGTCATTTATTTCTGCTTTAATCCTTGTTATTTCTTTTCTTGTACTTGGTTTAGGATTGGTTTGCTGTTCATTTTCTAGCTTCTTCAGTTGATCCATTAGTTCTTTGATTTTGGCTCTTTCTTCCTTTTTAATATATGCGTTTAGTGCTATAAATTTCCCCCTTAGCACTGCTTTTGCTGCATCCCATAGGTTTTGGTATGTTGTGTTCTCATTTTCGTTCGTCTCTATATATTTAGCAATTTCTCTTGCTATTTCTTCTTTAACCCACTGATTGTTTAGGAGTGTGTTGTTTAACCTCCAGGTATTTGTGAATTTTCTAAGTCTCTGATGGTTATTGACTTCTAATTGTATTCCATTGTGGTCAGAGAATGTGCTTTGAATAATTTCAATCTTTTTAAATTTATTGAGGCTTGTTTTATGTCCCAGCATATGATCTATTCCGGAGAAAGTTCCGTGAGCACTAGAAAAGTATGTGTATCCTGGTGATTTGGGATGTAATGTCCTGTATATGTCTGTTAAATCTAATTCATTTATCAGATTGTTTAGGTTTTCAATTTCCTTATTGGTCTTCTGTCTGGTTGATCTATCTATAGGAGAGAGTGATGTGTTGAAGTCTCCCACAATTATTGTGGAAACATCAATTGCTTCCTTTAGTTTTGCCAGTGTTTCTCTCATGTGTTTTGTGGCACCTTGATTGGGTGCATAGACATTTACGATTGTTATTTCTTCTTGCTGAATTGCCCCTTTTATTAGTATGTAGTGGCCTTCTTTGTCTCTCAAAACATCCCTGCATTTGAAGTCTATTTTATCTGAGATTAATATTGCTACACCTGCTTCCTTTTGGCTGTAGCTTGCATGAAATATTTTTTTCCATCCTTTCACTTTCAGTTTCTTTGTGTCCCTATGTCTAAGATGAGCTCTTGTATGCAACATATTGATGGTTCATTTTTTTGATCCATTCTGCGAATCTATTTCTTTTAATTGGGGAGTTTAATCCATTTACATTCAACGTTATAACTGTGAAGGCATTTCTTGAATCAGCCATCTTATCCTTTGGTTTATGTTTGTCATATTTTTCCCCTCTCTCTATTAATATCCTTTATTGTACCCATACCGAATCTCTTTAGTACTGAACCTTTCTCCAAGTCTCTCTGTCCTGTCTTTGTTTCTCTGTCTGTAGGGCTCCCTTTAGTATCTCCAGTAGGGCAGGTCTCTTGTTAGCAAATTCTCTCAGCATTTCTTTGTCTGTGAAAAATTTAAGCTCTCCCTCAAATTTGAAGGAGAGCTTTGCTGGATAAAGTATTCTTGGCTGGAAATTTTTCTCACTCAGAATTTTAAATATATCGTGCCACTGCCTTCTTGACTCCATGGTGGCTGCTGAGTAGTCACTACTTAGTCTTATGCTGTTTCCTTTGTATGTGGTGAATTGCTTTTCTCTTGCTGCTTTCAGAACTTGCTCCTTCTCTTCTGTGTTTGACAGTGTGATCAGTATATGTCTTGGAGTGGGTTTATTTGGATTTATTCTATTTGGAGTTCGCTGACCATTTATGATTTGTGTATTTATGTTGTTTAGAAGATTTGGGAAGTTTTCCCCAACAATTTCTTTGAATACTCTTCCTAGACCTTTACCCTTTTCTTCCCCTTCTGGGACACCAATGAGTCTTATATTTGGACGTTTCATATTATCTATCATATCCCTGAGGTCCATTTCGAGTTTTTCAATTTTTTTCCCCATTCTTTCTTTTATGCTTTCATTTTCCATTCTGTCATCTTCCAGGTCACTGATTCGTTGTTCAACTTCCTCTAGTCTTGTACTATGAGTGTCCAGAATCTTTTTAATTTGGTCAACAGTTTCTTTAATTTCCATAAGATCATCCATTTTTTTATTTAGTCTTTCAATGTCTTCTTTATGCTCTTCTAGAGTCTTCTTGATTTCCTTCATATCCCGTACTATGGTCTCATTGTTCGTCTTTAGTTCTTTGAGTAGCTGCTCTAGGTGCTGTGTCTCTTCTGGTCTTTTTTTTTTTTTTTTTAAATCATCATTTTATTGAGATATATTCACATACCACGCAGTCATACAAAACAAATTGTACTTTCGATTGTTTACAGTACCGTTACATAGTTGTACATTCATCACCTAAATCAATCCCTGACACCTTCATTAGCACACACACAAAAATAACAAGAATTATAATTAGAGTGAAAAAGAGCAATTGAAGTAAAAAAGAACACTAGGTACCTTTGTCTGTTTGTTTGCTTCCCCTACTTTTCTACACATCCATCCATAAACTAGACAAAGTGGAGTTTGGTCCTTATGGCATTCCCAATCCCACTGTCACCCCTCATAAGCTACATTTTTATACAACTGTCTTCGAGATTCATGGGTTCTGGGTTGTAGTTTAATAGTTTCAGGTATCCACCACCAGCTACCCCAATTCTTTAGAACCTAAAAAAGGTTGTCTAAAGTGTGCGTAAGAGTGCCCACCAGAGTGATCTCTCGGCTCGTTTTGGAATCTCTCTGCCACTGAAGCTTATTTCATTTCCTTTCACATCCCCCTTTTGGTCAAGAAGATGTTCTCCATCCCACGATGCCGGGTCTACATTCCTCCCCGGGAGTCATATTCCACGTTGCCAGCGAGATTCACTCCCCTGGGTGTCTGATCCCACGTAGGGGGGAGGGCAGTGATTTCACCTTTCAAGTTGGCTTAGCCAGAGAGAGAGGGCCACATCTGAGCAACAAAGAGGCATTCAGGAGGAGACTCTTAGGCACAAATACAGGGAGGCCTAGCCTCTCCTTTGCAGCAACCGTCTTCCCAAGGGTAAAACTTATGGTAGAGGGCTCAACCCATCAAACCACCAGTCCCCTATGTCTGTGGTCATGTTAGCAACCATGGAGGTGGGGTAGGCGAATACCCCTGCATTCTCCACAGGCTCCTCAAGGGGGCACTACATCTTTTTTTTTTTTTTTCCTTGTTTGTCTTTTTTCTTTTTTTTTTTTTTTTTTTAACTTTCCCTTCTTTTTTCAAATCAACTGTATGAAAAAAAAAGTTAAAAAGAAAACAAACATACAATAAAAGAACATTTCAAAGAGACCATAGCAAGGGAGTAAGAAAAAGACAATTAACCTAAGATAACTGCTTAACTTCCAACATGTTCCTACTTTACCCCAAGAAAGTTACATAATAAAGCAACATTTCAGTGAACTTGTTCCTACTACATCCATCAGAAATTAACAGACCATAGTCATTTCTGGGCATCCCCAGAACGTTAAATAGCTTATCTGTTCTTCTTGGATTATTGTTCCCCCTTCCTTAATTGCTCTCTACTGCTAGTTCCCCTACATTCTACATTATAATCCAATTGTTTTACATTTTTCAAAGTTCACATTAGTGGTAGCATATAATATTTCTCTTTTTGTGCCTGGCTTATTTCGCTCAGCATTATGTCTTCAAGGTTCATCCATGTTGTCATATGTTTCACCAGATCGTTCCTTCTTACTGCCGCGTAGTATTCCATCGTGTGTATATACCACATTTTATTTATCCACTCATCTGTTGAAGGACATTTGGGTTGTTTCCATCTCTTGGCAATTATGAATAATGCTGCTATGAACATTGGCGTGCAGCTATCTGTTCGTGTCACTGCTTTCCGATCTTCCGGGTATATACCGAGAAGTGCAATCGCTGGATCGAATGGTAGCTCTATATCTAGTTTTCTAAGGAACTGCCAGACTGACTTCCAGAGTGGCTGAACCATTATACAGTCCCACCAACAATGAATAAGAGTTCCAATTTCTCCACATCCCCTCCAGCATTTGTAGTTTCCTGTTTGTTTAATGGCAGCCATTCTAACCGGTGTTAGATGGTATCTCATTGTGGTCTTAATTTGCATCTCTCTAATAGCTAGTGAAGCTGAACATTTTTTCATGTGTTTCTTGGCCATTTGTATTTCCTCTTCAGAGAACTGTCTTTTCATATCTTTTGCCCATTTTATAATTGGGCTGTCTGTACTATTGTCATTGAGTTGTAGGATTTCTTTGTATATGCAAGATATCAGTCTTTTGTCAGATACATGGTTTCCCAAAATTTTTTCCCATTGAGTTGGCTGCCTCTTTACCTTTTTGAGAAATTCCTTTGAGGTGCAGAAACTTCTAAGCTTGAGGAGTTCCCATTTATCTATTTTCTCTTTTGTTGCTTGTGCTTTGGGTGTAAAGTCTAGGAAGTGGCCTCCTAATACAAGGTCTTGAAGATGTTTTCCTACCTTATCTTCTAGGAGTTTTATGGTACTTTCTTTTATATTGAGATCTTTGGTCCATTTTGAGTTAATTTTTGTGTAGGGGGTGAGGTAGGGGTCCTCTTTCATTCTTTTGGATATGGATATCCAACTCTCCCAGCCCCATTTGTTGAAAAGACCATTATGGCTCAGTTCGGTGACTTTGGGGGCCTTATCAAAGATCAGTCGGCCATAGATCTGAGGGTCTATCTCTGAATTCTCAATTCGATTCCATTGATCTATATGTCTATCTTTGTGCCAGTACCATGCTGTTTTGGCAACTGTGGCTTTATAATAGGCTTCAATGTCAGGGAGAGTAAGTCCTCCCACTTCGTTTTTCTTTTTTAGAGTGTCTTTAGCAATTCGAGGCATCTTCCCTTTCCAAATAAATTTGATAACTAGCTTTTCCAAGTCTGCAAAGTAGGTTGTTGGAATTTTGATTGGGATTGCATTGAATCGGTAGATGAGTTTGGGTAGAATTGACATCTTAATGACATTTAGCCTTCCTATCCATGAACATGGAATATTTTTCCATCTTTTAAGGTCCCCTTCTATTTCTTTTAGTAGAGTTATGTAGTTTTCTTTGTATAGGTCTTTTACATCTTTGGTTAAGTTTATTCCTAGGTACTTGATTTTTTTAGTTGCTATTGAAAATGGTATCTTTTTCTTGAGTGTCTCTTCAGTTTGTTCATTTCTAGCATATAGAAACATTACTGACTTATGTGCATTAATCTTGTATCCCGCTACTTTGCTAAATTTGTTTATTAGCTCTAGTAGGTGTATCGTTGATTTCTCAGGGTTTTCTAGATATAAGATCATATCATCTGCAAACAATGACAGTTTTACTTCTTCTTTTCCAATTTGGATGCCTTTTATTTCTTTGTCTTGCCGGATTGCCCTGGCTAGCACTTCCAGCACAATGTTGAATAACAGTGGTGACAGCGGGCATCCTTGTCTTGTTCCTGATCTTAGAGGGAAGGCTTTCAGTCTCTCACCATTGAGTACTATGCTGGCTGTGGGTTTTTCATATATGCTCTTTATTATGTTGAGGAAGTTTCCTTCAATTCCTACCTTTTGAAGTGTTTTTATCAAAAACGGATGTTGGATTTTGTCAAATGCTTTTTCAGCATCTATTGAGATGAACAATTGATTTTTCCCTTTCGAGTTTTTAATGTGTTGTAATACATTGATTGTTTTTCTTATGTTGAACCATCCTTGCATGCCTGGAATGAACCCCACTTGGTCATGGTGTATGATTTTTTTAATGTGTCTTTGGATTCGATTTGCAAGTATTTTGTTGAGGATTTTTGCATCTATATTCATTAGGGAGATTGGCCGGTAGTTTTCCTTTTTTGTAGCATCTTTGCCTGGTTTTGGTATTAGATTGATGTTAGCTTCATAAAATGAGTTAGGTAGTGTTCCATTTTTTTCAATGTTTTGAAAGAGTTTGAGTAGGATTGGTGTCAGTTCTTTCTCGAAAGTTTAGTAGAATTCCCCTGTGAAGCCATCTGGCCCTGGGCATTTATTTGTGGGAAGATTTTTGATGACTGATTGGATCTCTTTGCTTGTGATGGGTTGGTTGAGGTCTTCTATTTCTTCTCTGGTCAGTCTAGGTTGTTCATATGTTTCCAGGAAATTGTCCATTTCTTCTACATTATCCAGTTTGTTGCCATACAGTTGTTCATAATATCCTCTTATAATTTTTTTAATTTCTTCAGGATCTGCAGTTATGTCACCTTTTTCATTCATTATTTTGTTTATATGTGTCTTCTCTCTTTTTGATTTTGTCAGTCTAGCTAGGGGCTTGTCAATCTTGTTGATCTTCTCAAAGAACCAACTTTTGGTGATATTTATCCTTTCTATTGTTTTTTTGTTCTCTATGTCATTTATTTCTGCTTTAATCCTTGTTATTTCTTTTCTTCTACTTGGTTTAGGATTGGTTTGCTGTTCATTTTCTAGCTTCTTCAGTTGATCCATTAGTTCTTTGATTTTGGCTCTTTCTTCCTTTTTAATATATGCGTTTAGTGCTATAAATTTCCCCCTTAGCACTGCTTTTGCTGCATCCCATAGGTTTTGGTATGTTGTGTTCTCATTTTCATTCGTCTCTATATATTTAGCAATTTCTCTTTCTATTTCTTCTTTAACCCACTGATTGTTTAGGAGTGTGTTGTTTAACCTCCAGGTATTTGTGAATTTTCTAAGTCTCTGATGGTTATTGACTTCTAATTGTATTCCATTGTGGTCAGAGAATGTGCTTTGAATAATTTCAATCTTTTTAAATTTATTGAGGCTTGTTTTATGTCCCAGCATATGATCTATTCTGGAGAAAGTTCCGTGAGCACTAGAAAAGTATGTGTATCCTGGTGATTTGGGATGTAATGTCCTGTAGATGTCTGTTAAATCTAATTCATTTATCAGATTGTTTAGGTTTTCAATTTCCTTATTGGTCTTCTCTCTGGTTGATCTATCTATAGGAGAGAGTGATGTGTTGAAGTCTCCCACAATTATTGTGGAAACATCAATTGCTTCCTTTAGTTTTGCCAATGTTTCTCTCATGTATTTTGTGGCACCTTGATTGGGTGCATAGACATTTACGATTGTTATTTCTTCTTGCTGAATTGCCCCTTTTATTAGTATGTAGTGGCCTTCTTTGTCTCTCAAAACATCCCTGCATTTGAAGTCTATTTTATCTGAGATTAATATTGCTACACCTGCTTTCTTTTGGCTGTGGCTTGCATGAAATATTTTTTTCCGTCCTTTCACTTTCAGTTTCTTTGTGTCCCTGTGTCTAAGATGAGTCTCTTGTATGCAACATATTGATGGTTCATTTTTTTTGATCCATTCTGCGAATCTATATCTTTTAATTGGGGAGTTTAATCCATTTACATTCAACGTTAAAACCGTGAAGGCATTTCTTGAATCGGCCATCTTATCCTTTGGATTATGTTTGCCATATTTTTCCCTCTCTCTATTAATATCCTTTATTGTACCCATACCGAATCTCTTTAGTACTGAGCCTTTCTCCAAGTCTCTCTGTCCTGTCTTTGTTTCTCTGTCTGTAGGGCTCCCTTTAGTATCTCCAGTAGGGCAGGTCTCTTGTTAGCAAATTCTCTCAGCATTTCTTTGTCTGTGAAAAATTTAAGCTCTCCCTCAAATTTGAAGGAGAGCTTTGCTGGATAAAGTATTCTTGGCTGGAAATTCCTCTCACTCAGAATTTTAAATATATCGTGCCACTGCCTTCTCGCCTCCATGGTGGCTGCTGAGTAGTCACTACTTAGTCTTATGCTGTTTCCTTTGTATGTGGTGAATTGCTTTTCTCTTGCTGCTTTCAGAACTTGCTCCTTCTCTTCTATGTTTGACAGTGTGATCAGTATATGTCTCGGAGTGGGTTTTTTTGGATTTATTCTATTTGGAGTTCGCTGAGCGTTTATGATTTGTGTATTTATGTTGTTTGGAAGATTTGGGAAGTTTTCCCCAACAATTTCTTTGAATACTCTTCCTAGACCTTTACCCTTTTCTTCCCCTTCTGGGACACCAATGAGTCTTATATTCGGATGTTTCATATTATCTATCATATCCCTGAGGTCCATTTCGAGTTTTTCAATTTTTTTCCCCATTCTTTCTTTTATGCTTTCATTTTCCACTCTGTCATCTTCCAGGTCACTGATTCGTTGTTCAACTTCCTCTAGTCTTGTACTATGAGTGTCCAGAATCTTTTTAATTTGGTCAACAGTTTCTTTAATTTCCATAAGATCATCCATTTTTTTATTTAGTCTTGCAATGTCTTCTTTATGCTCTTCTAGGGTCTTCTTGATTTCCTTCATATCCCGTACTAGGGTCTCATTGTTCATCTTTAGTTCTTTGAGTAGCTGCTCTAGGTGTGTCTCTTCTGGTCTTTTGATTTGGGTGCTTGGGCTTGGGTTATCCATATCGTCTGGTTTTTTCATATGCTTTATAATTTTCTGTTGTTTTTGGCCTCGTGGCATTTGCTGAACTTCATAGGGTTCTTTTAGGGTTTGTAGACTAGTTGAAGTCCTTATCTCTAATTTATCAGATCTACATCTTCGTGGAGTAGACTTTCTCTAACTAACCAGCAGGTGGCGTCCACGAGCCACCTGTTCTCCACAAGCCAGATCTCCCCTGCTTAGCCTTTTTGGTGAGTGGGGGAGTGAGTCTTGTGGGGCCCAATTGGTGTACCAAGCTTGCGTGTGTAGTTGGTGTTGCCTGCCCTGTATGTGGGGCGTGTTTCTGGGCAGTCGGGGAGGGGGGGTGGCCCTAACAATCAAATCTCCCTGATGATCCTAGAGTTTTAAAGCTACTGCAATAGTCTAATCCTTCAGTTCAGTCCTGCCACAGTTTGTCTCTGCCACTGACCCACAAGTCTTTGGTATTGGCGTATGGCTCCTGAGACTTGCAAGTGGGCCCCTCTTCCAGGCTGTGCACCCCGGGTCCTCTGTTGAGGGATGACTGTGCTATGTCACAGGTGAGTGCCGTCCCCCCAGGGCAGTTCTGGGCTGCTGGGCTGTGTTGGGAGGCTCCCAGTCTGCTCAAATGATGGCTGAATGGGGCTCTGTTAATTCACACTGCTCCCCCTTCCCAGCTCTGGGACATTCAGCTGAGGTTGCAGGGAAGGCTAATGTCCACGCCCAGTTTTGTGGTGTGTGCCTGTTATTTGAAGCACTTCCGTCACACTGGGTTGTCTGGGGCAGCTCTGGGCTATGGGGCTGGTGATGGGCAGGAGTGTTTCCTGTCCACCAGGATGGTGGCTGTGAGCGGACACCCCCCTTTTCTTGGGAAGTTGTGTTGTTTAGTGAATTTTCTCAGCCACTGGATTATTGCCTTTTGTCTCAGAGCTCTCTTAGTTCTGCTCTTGACTTGACGTGCCCAAATTTCAATTCTTTGAAGGTTTCTGTATTGAGCTTCTTAGAGTAATTGTTTTAGAAAAAGCAAAAAGGATTAAAAAAAAAAAAAAAAAAACAAAAAAACAAAAAACGGCCCTCCTCAGAGATCTAATGGGTTATTGAAATGCTAATAGACAAAGCAACCAGGGCCATTAAGGAAAGGTGCACAGGGCAGAGAGATCAGCCTTGCTTCGGGATTTGCATATGCGCCTCAAGGCCTGATCTCCGCCCTTCCCCTTTCTGTGTTCACCAGAACTCCAAAAATCCTCTGCTTTTATTTTGGAGTTTTTCGTGTTGTTTTTTTTCTATGCCTGTCTCCTCTCTGCTGGGCTGGCTGCTCTCAGAGTCTCTGGTGTCTGGTCTCAGTCTATCTATGGTTGGAGTTTGAATCAGTAGAATGAGTTTCCGATAAGAGCAGCCACTGCAATTCTCCCTTCTCCTTCCTGGAGCTGACAGCCCCTCCTCCCCCGGGACTGAGCCTGGCAGGGAGGGGCGCAGGTCCCCTGGCCGCAAAAACTTACAGATTTCGCTGATCTCAGCAGTTCCACGTTTTCATGGGTGTTGTATGAAGTATGCCCAAAGACAGATTGCTCTGTGGTGTCCAGTCCATGCAGTTCCTGGCTTTTTACCTACTTTCCTGGAGGAGTAACTAAAACATACAGCTCACCAGTCTGCCATCTTGCCCCGCCTCCAGGAAGTCTCTTCTGGTCTTTTGATTTCGGTGCTTGGGCTTGGGTTATCCATATCGTCTGGTTTTTTCATATGCTTTATAATTTTCTGTTGTTTTGGCCTCGTGGCATTTGCTGAACTTGATAGGGTTCTTTTAGGGTTTGTAGACCTATTGAATTCCTTATTTCTAATTTATCAGATCTACAGCTTCGTGGAGTACACTTTCTCTAACTAACCAGCAGGTGGCGTCCACGAGCCACCTGTTCTCCACAAGCCAGTTCTCCCCTGCTTAGCCTTTCTGGTGAGTGGGGGAGTGAGTCTTGTGGGGCCCAATTGGTGTACCAAGCTTGCGTGTGTAGTTGGTGTTGCCTGCCCTGTATGTGGGGCGTGTTTCTGGGCAGTCGGGGAGGGGGGGTGGCCCTAACAATCAAATCTCCCTGGTGATCCTAGAGTTTTAAAGCTGGTGCAATAGTCTAATCCTTCAGTTCAGTCCTGCCACAGTTTGTCTCTGCCACTGACCCACAAGTCCTTGGTATTGGCGTATGGCTCCTGAGACTTGCAAGTGGGCCCCTCTTCCAGGCTGTGCACCCTGGGTCCTCTGTTGAGGGATGACTGTGCTATGTCACAGGTGAGTGCCGTCCCCTCAGGGCAGTTCTGGGCTGCTGGGCTGTGTAGGGAGGCTCCCAGTCTGCTCAAATGATGGCTGAATGGGGCTTTGTTAATTCACACTGCTCCACCTTCCCAACTCTGGGACAATCAACTGAGGTTGCAGGGAAGGCTAATGTCCACGCCCAGTTTTGTGGTGTGTGCCTTTTATTTGAAGCCCTTCCGTCACACTGGGTTGTCTGGGGCAGCTCTGGGCTATGGGGCTGGCGATGGGCAGGAGTGTTTCCTGTCCACCAGGATGGTGGCTGTGAGCGGACACCCCCGTTTTCTTGGGAAGTTGTGGTGTTTAGTGAATTTTCTCAGCCACTGAATTATTGCCTTTTGTCTCAGAGCTGTCTTAGTTCTGCTCTTGACTTGACCTCCCCAAATTGAAAGTCTTTGAAGCTTTCTGTATTTGGCTTCTTAGAGTAATTGTTTTAGAAAAAGAAAAAAGGATTAAAAAAAAAAAAAAAAAGGGTCCTCCTCAGAGATCTAATGGGTTATTGAAATGCTAAGAGACAAAGCAACCAGGGCCATTAAGGAAAGGTCCACAGGGCAGAGAGATCAGCTTTTCTTAGGGATTTGCATATGCGCCTTAGGGCCTGTGCTCCGCCCTTCCCCTTTCTATGTTCACCAGAACTCCAAAAATCCTCTGCTTTTATTTTGGAGTTTTTCGTGTTGTTTTTTTTTTTTCTATGCCTGTCTCCTCTCTGCTGGGCTGGCTGCTCACAGATTCTCTGGTGTCTGGTCTCTGTCTATCTATGGTTGGAGTCTGGATCAGTAGAATGAGTTTCCGATAAGAGCAGCCACTGCAGTTCTCCCTTCTCTTTCCCGGAGCTGACAGCCCCTCCTCCCACGGGACTGAGCCTGGCAGGGAGGGGCGTGGGTCCCCTGGCCGCAAAAACTTACAGATTTCGCTGATCTCAGCAGTTCGACATTTTCATGAGTGTTGTATGAAGTATGCCCAAAGACAGATTGCTCTGTGGTGTCCATTCCACGCAGTTCCTGGCTTTCTACCTACTTTCCTGGAGGAGTAACTAAAACATACAGCTCACCAGTCTTCCATCTTGCCCCACCTCCTCCTTGAATTATCCCTTTTATTAGTATATGGTGGCCTTCTTTGTCTCTTGTAACATCCTTGAATTTAAAGTCTATTTTATCTGAGATTAATATTGCTACTCCTGCTTTCTTTTAGCTGTAGCTTGCTTGGAATATTTTTCCCATCCTTTCACCTTCAATTTCTTTGTGTCTCTTGGTCTAAGATGAGTGTCTTGTAAGCAACATGTTGATGGTTCATATTTTTTAATCCATTTTGCCTATCTATATCTTTTAAATAGGAAGTTTAATCCATTCACATTCAATGTTATTACTGCAAAGGCATTTCTTGAATCAGCCATCCTATCCTTTGGTTTTTGTTTGTCAGATATATTTTTCCCTCTTTCTCTTTATTTCCTTTAACATATCCTTACTCAATCTCTTTAGTTCTGAACCTTCTCCATACCTCTTTCTCCTTGCTTTGTTTCTCTGCCAGTACTGCTCTCTTAGTATCTTTTGTAGGGCAGGTCTCTTGTTAGGAAATTCTCTCAGAATTAGTTTGTCTGTGAAGAATTTAAGCTCTCCCTCAAATTTGAAGGAGAGTATTGCTGGATAAGGAATTCTTGGTAGGCAATTTTTCTTTCAGAATTTTAAATATGTCATACCACTCCCTTCTTGCCTCCATGGTGGCCACTGAGTAGTCACTACTTAGTCTTATGCTGTTTCCTTTGTAAGTGGTGAATTGATTTTCTCTTGCTTTCAGAACTTGCTCCTTCTCTTCAGCATTTGACAATCTGGTCAGAATATATCTTGGAGTGGGTTTATTTGGATTTATTCTGTTTGGAGCTCATTGGGTGTCTATGATCTGTGTATTTATGTTGTTCAGAAGGTCTGGGATGTTTTCCCCCAAAATTTCTTTGAATACTCCTCCTAGACTTTTACCCTTCTCTTCCGCTTCTGGAGCACCAATAATTCATATATTTGTGTCCATCATGTTTTCCATTATATCCCTGAGATCCTTTACAAATTTTTCAATTTTTTCTCCATTCTTTCTTTTATACTTTCACTTTCAAGTTTGCACTCTTCCAGTTCACTTATTCTTTCAACTTCCTCTAATCTAATACTGTGTGTATCCAGAATCTTTTTGATTTGATCAAGTTTCCTTTATTTTCATAAGGTCATCTATTTTTTTATTTACTCTTGCAAATTCTTGTGTGTACTCTTCTAGGGTCTTCCTCATGTCCTTTATATCCTATGCTATGAGCTCATTGTTATTACTTCTTTGATTAATTACTGCAAGTGCTGTGTCTCTTGATTTTTTTTGATTTGGTGGTTTGGGTTTGGGTTATCCATATCTTCTGGTTTCTTTCTATGCTTTAAAATTTTCTGTTGTTTTTGGCCTCTTGGCATTTGCTTATCTTGATTGGGTTCTTTTAGGGTATGCAGGCTTAGTTGAAAATTATCTATAATTTTTCAGAGCTACAGCTTGGTAGAGTGCATGTTCCCTAACTTACCAGTATATGTCATCCCCAAGCATCTATTACCCTCTAGCCAGTTCTCCCCAACTTCTTATATGCAATGATTGAGATCCTGTATCTTGTGGGAGTCCAATCAGTGCACCAAATTTCCACGTGCAGCTGGTGCAGCTAGATCTGAAGGTGCATGGTGTGCCCTGTGCAGTTAAGGAGGGGAGATGGCTTCAAAGCTCAACTCTCCAGGTGTTCCTGGGGATGTAAAGCTCTTACAGGAGTCCAAAGTTTTGGCTCAGACTTCCCACAGTCTCTCTCTTCTGTGGGCCCACAAGTCCCTGGAATTCATGTAGGGCCCTTGGGACTTCTGCGTAGGAACTGCCCCCAAGCTGTGCACTCCATAGGCCTCCACAGAGGGAAGACTGAGCAACGTCACAGGTGACTGGAGTCCACAAGCATAGCTCTCAGCCACGGCACTGCACAGGGGTGTTCCCAGCCTGCTGAAAGATGGCTGTACGGGGTGTGGTAACTTCCCACTTCCATGGACTTCCACCTTCCCAGCTCTGGGACAATTAGCTGCAGGTATGTGAATGGCTGTCATCCATGCCAGCTACTGAGGTTGGTACCTGGGGTATGGAAAGCAAGCACACCCCACCATGCTCAACTGTGTGACTCTCACTGCTGGATCCACAGCCAGTTTTGGGGTTTTCAAACTAACTCACCTCCAAATGCCAACCCATTTTCTCCCCATTGCAGCATGGCTGCTGTTTCCCCAGCAGCCTCACTCACTCATTTCTGAATGCAGTCTCTTGGTTTCACCAAGTGCACACTGTGGGCATAGCAGAACTTGTCCATCCAGTACAACCCTGGAACTGGAGCACTTTCTTTTATCTAGTGTTTCTCATGGAGAAGTAATTTTGCTCTGCCTCTCCTAATCTGCCATTTTTGATCCCCCCCATGGTTTCTTTTTATAATTTCTTTCTCCTTATTGATATTCTCTATTTTGTGAGACACTGGTGTTCTGGTTTCCTTTATTTTTTGCCCACATATTATTCTTTCTGCTAGAGTATTTCAGGGAGTTAAATCAAATATTTTTCTAGCAAGCTCAATGTCTGTGCTTCCATATGGACAGTTTTCTTCTTGGTCTTCCTGTGAATAGGCCATACCCTCTTGTTTCTTTACATACCTCATAATGAATTTTGAAAACTGGATATTTTGAACATTATAATGTGGTAACTATGGGAATCTGATTTTCTCCCCTCCCTGTAATTTTGATAGCCTCTTGTTGTTTGTAGCTTTTGTTTGTGACTTTTCTAAACAATTTTCATTTTTCTAAATTTTAAAAATTTTTTTAATTTGTTTGATAAATAAAGTCTAAACAATTTTTAAAGACATATTTGGCATGTAAGGTCTCAGAAGACTCTGTCATATTATCTTAGTGGGTAGCTAATAATTTGATAGAGACTTCCATAAGTGTCTGAATCCTAAAACAAAATGCAATGAAATAAATCAACCAAGAGAGATATTCTCCAGGTATTTTGTAAGCATGTATAGAAGCTCTGAACATGTATTTGACCTTCTGTAAAGCTTGCTGGTTTTTAGAGAAGATTCTCAAACCTTTATTCCTCCATCTACTATTTTGCCATGTTCTTCCCTCTTACGCCTTTATATCTGCCTTATTATTCCTCTTTTAACCTTTAAACAAGGGGCCTGTGGTTATAGTATATGTCTGAAATTATGTTCAACAATCACTATGTGGAAGGTCCCACCAAGCCTGGATGAGTTCTCGGGGGGGATGAAACAAAGGCATAGTCCCAGAACCAGTCACACAGGGAGATACCAGGCAGATCGTAATGCAGAACCACAATTTTTTGAGAACATGGTTCATATTTACCCCTCTGGCACCAGCAGCCACTAACCCCAGGACCTTCACCATTCTTGGGAATGAGGGATCTTGGGCCAGCAAGTAATAATGCTGCATCACTTTCTTAATGAAATTTAGTGACTCCTTTATTCATTAAGCACTTCCCTGGTTGTACATTTTTATATGACTCCACAGTTTCTAAAAAGTTTATTTGGGCAGTGTTTGACATTTTAGTGGAAGGACACATTTTGGGAGTTCTTTACTTCAACTTTGATGGTGAATAAATTGTTATTTTAATTGAAATATTTTGGCTGCCTGGAGTATCTATGATGCCAAGCACAGTGCTTGGCACAGAGATGGTTTTCCAATATTTGTCAACTGAATGGAGTGACATATATGTGGATCATTCAGTTTCCTACCCTATCACTGTTGCTCCACTACTTTGATTGCTAGCTTGGTCTTCTCTAAAAGTGTGTTATGGGAGAATATTTTAAGTGCTTGGCTGCTATTGTCCATGAGCTCTGTATTAAAATTAACACACACCTAGACATAAAGGTAGCACTGAGCTGGAGGACATTGCTCTCTGGGTATCTGTGAATCTCTATTTCAGGGATGTCAAACACTTTTGTTGAAGTTTGGAAATGGAAACAATGGCCCACTCCTCTAAGACTGCTCTCTGGCTCTGCTGTTATCTTGGCCTTCCATTTGTGTATGTCCTGGAGTAGACGGGGGCCTCTTTTATACACTCAGCTTAAGCATTTTCACTTTCTGAAAGGCCAGGCTGGCCTCTAGCTTGTGGAGACCTCTGTTTGGGTCTGGCCACTCTCTGGGCTGGTCTCTACCCAAGCCATGGCTAAGGAACAGACACTGGAAAATTTTGATTAGTTGGCTAACAAGTGGAGCAGAATGAATGCTGCAACATGAGGGTACTATGGAAGCACAAGGCAGTTTGAAAAGTGCTCATTTTCCTGCAGACATAGTGGACTGTAGGCAGCAGTTGAGGAACTTGGTTCAGGTGATGTCTGTGGTTGGAAGCTAATGAAGGAACAGCAACTACATAGTGTCAGAGATGATTCTCCAAAGCAAAGGCATCAGACAGCAAGGACGGGTGTCAAAGCAGGAGCTGGAGGCTACAGGGAGGATGATGCCTGCCCATGCTCTTGTCTCCAGCCCTGACATGTCCCATGGGGCACTCTCTGCTGCAGCTGTCTCCCCAAAACTAATGCAGCAATACTCATAAAGGTCGCTAAAACTAAGAAATGAGCATCCTGTATTGACAGGCCTTCATTTTTGGATGTTTTGTGTCATAGTGAGCACCCAAAGACTCCAGACAGGTTGCTCTCCTCTTGTTCATTCTCGTGCTTTGTCTTTTTAATGCTGCCCTCTCTGCCTGGACCACCCTCTCCTGTTCTCTTCTTCTTTACAAACCCCATCCTTCTTCATTCCAGCCCTATGATCCAGGGCCACCAAACAAGCTACAGCCCATCCCGAAGTTCCTTACCCACACCTGGGTGTGCCTAGTACAAATTAGTGAGTGTGGTCTGTTTTTCATTGTTGGTCCTGTTGATCACAGCTAATAAGATATAAATATTCAAGTTCAATTTCTAGCCTTCTTCCTGCATCTGACTCCACACCACCCCAGACCTAGAACTGGGCAGTATTCAGGGGATTCATGGATGTTTTTCTTACTCCCTAAGATGAGACAGAGTGTTTCAGGATGCTTTGGGGGATGCATTTGGCATACTTTTGAGACTGCTCAAATTTAATAACTCTCAGAGAGGGGCTGCATTGTGACTTAGTCTCAGAAGACTGTGATCTGCTTCATAGCAGAGCCAAGACAGTCCCTGATTACCCTCCAGGTTCTTGGAGCCCATTATATTGGGTATTCTTCTACTGATATTAGTGTGTTCATGAATTATTTTAACACTTAAGGAATCTCCTCAGTATCAAGCTCTGGACTGCTTCATCAGAGTAAAACAATAATGAAGACACATCGTGTGCTCTTACAAAGCCCAGTTTAATGGAGGAAGCAGATAATTCAAGAGGCAAATGCAGCACATGGGGGTGTGCCATGATGGGGCAAGTCCAGAAGAGGGGCATCCACCTGACTTTGATGGCAGAAAGACACCTGAAAAAGGGACCACTATGTTCAGACCTTGGTGTCAAGAAGTTGTCATCCAGTTGAGACTTTGGAGTAAAGAAGGTGTCAGCTAGATGTTGAAGAGAAGTAGGAAGAGCATGTTTAAAGGCCCAGAGGCAAGAACAAGCATGACCTCCATAGAGAATGAGTGAAGTTCATGGTGCCTGCAGAGCAGATTATGAATGGAGGGAGCTGTGAAAAATGAGACAGCAGAGGTGAGCAGGGGTGATGTCAGTGTGCATGGTAGGGCATGTGGAAACTCAAGACGGCTGCTCAGTATATGACTGTGGATTAAGCAAATGGATGAATACAGCCAATCAGAAATTATTCTTTTTTCCAGACTGGCATGACAAAGAGTCTCAAGTTCCTTCTTTATACAACCTAGAGTTCAAGATTGTTCTCATCTTTCTTTCAATTTCTAAGATCACTTTTAAAAGGTCTTTTAGGCTGTAACATTAAAATTTTGTTAATACATTTATTTTTATTTAACTTTGTATTTCTGTGAACAATTTATTTGATGGCTAGAGGATTCCATAGAGTTCATACATAAACATAAGTTTCAAATACACTTCGACATTTCTATTACTCCTTTTATCATTATCTTTTAATTGTTTATATGATTGAGTCACTATTTCCAAACACTGAATGCATTAGGTAGCTCCAAGTCCCCTAAAAAGTTTACCACATCTATAATAAAAAGAGAAATGTAAGAATAAGACAGGTAATTTACTTTCCCACTGGTTTGCTTACTGGTGGCTGGTGGCCATTAGGTAACTAGTTGTGGTTGCCAGCTCTGCATCTGTGAGGACATTAATCATCCATCAGAGCAATACTCTTGGATTTTCTTGGAAGACTGGGTGTGCATCCAAGGTTAGATGCAAAGAGCCAAGGTTTGCTTGTTTACACTTGCTCTGTTATGAGCATGTGTCTAATACAAAAAAAAAGACCACCCACATCACAAATGACCAGTAAGTACAGTAATCTCCATCCTTGGCAAGACACTGTGGATTTTGGTTTAAGTAACAGGCTTGTGAAGTGGAACACAGATGACTGTAATAAGTTCACATATCATAAATTTCACAAGCTGTGCCCTGAAATAGGATCTTAGCATTGCTCTGAGAAGATACAAACTTTTGAAACACAAAATGCAAAAGTTATTTTCCTACATTCAATACAGTCTATTGGGATGCAACTTATCTTTATGAAAAAGTCATTCTTTGATCTTCAGTATGAATGCCAGCCCATTTATGTCATGATCTCTTCCTAATGTCTAATCACCTTTAGTCATATCAGATCTTTTGGGCAGGAAGGAGGAATTACTTTTTTTTTTTTTTTTTTTTTTTTATAAAAGGGGGTTTATTTGGTTACACAGTTACAGTCTTAAGGCCATAGAGGGTCTGAGGTAAGTCATCAACAATCAGGTACCTTCACTGGAGAATGGCCAGTGACGTCCGGAAAACCTCTGTTAGCTGGGAAGGCACATAGCTGGCGTCTGCTCCAAAGTTCTGGTTTCAAAATAACTTTCTCCCAGGTCGTTCCTCTCTAGGCTTCAGCTTCTCTCCAAAATGTCACTCTCAGTTGCTCTTGGGGCATTTTTCCTCTTAGCTTCTCCGGAGCGTAAGTCTGCTTTCAAAGGCCATCTCTAAAATGTCTCTGTAAACTGCAGTTCCTCTCTCAGCTCCTGTGCATTCTTCAACGTGTCCCTCTTGGCTGTAGCTCCTCTTCAAAACGTCACTCA
Organism: Choloepus didactylus; assembly: GCF_015220235.1. NCBI lineage: Eukaryota > Metazoa > Chordata > Mammalia > Pilosa > Megalonychidae > Choloepus > Choloepus didactylus. The sequence continues at coordinate 62,397,942 of NC_051326.1, read as the reverse complement.
CAGCTGCACTGCACTGCACTGAGTTCCCTCTGCCTGTCAGCTCATTTATATGGCTCCACTGATCAAGGCCCACCCTGAATGGGTGGGGCCATGCCTCCATGGAAATATCTAATCAGAGTCATCACCCACAGCTGGGTGGGGCACATCTCCAAAGAAACACTCAAAGAAATCTAATCAACACTGATAATGTCTGCCCACACAAGATTACATGAAAGATAATGACGTTTCGGGGGCATAATACATTCGAACTGGCACACCGGATGACATCTATTTTAAACATCTATTTTAAACATGGTTTATTGAATATATTAAGTCCACTGTTGTGGCCCACTCAGAAAAAAAAAGATTCATTTCAAAATATTACTACTTCTTGACAATGTACCTGGTGACCCAAGAGCTCTGCTGGAGATGTACAACAAGATTAATGTTTTCATGCCTGTTAACGCAACATCCATTTTGTAGCCCTTGGATCAAGAAATCATTTCGACTTTCAAGTCTTATTATTTAAGAAATACATTTAATAAGGCTATAGCTCCCATAGTTAGTGATTCCTCTGATGGATCTGGGCAAAGTAAAATGAAAACATTTTGGAAAGGATTCACCATTCCAGTTCAAAATATCAACATTCACAGGAGTCTGGAAGAAGTTGCTCCCAACCCTCATAGGATGACTTTGAGGTTCACTGGAAGAAGTAACTGCACATGTAACGTAAAAGGAAGAGAACTAGAACTAGAATTGGAGCCTGAAGATGTGACTGGATTGGTGCATTCTCGTGGTAAAACTTTAACGGATGTTTCTTATGGATGGGCAAAGAAAGTAGTTTCTTTTTTTTTTTTTTTTTGGATTATAATTTTTTTTTATTAAATTCAGTTTTATTGAAATACATTCACACACCATACAATCATCCATGATATACAATCCACTCAATCCACTGTCCACAGTATAACATAGGAATTACTCTTTTTAAATGAAAGGTCCTAAGTGGTATCTTACCCTCAGCTTCTTCTGTCACTTTTGGTTCTTCTCATTCCAGGAAAGGTTCCAGTGATATTAATTTGGTCCAAATCATACCTTCTGCTGATTTAGGAATCTACTTTAAATTCCATGGCATAAGCAACCAAAAGTGGCTGACAAGCCAGGATGCACTGTAACTTTTCTCCAACCACCCAGCTTCTGACCTTGTGCCACTATTCAGGATTTCACCCCTTATTTCCTGAACCATCTAATCCACTCTTTAATGGACTTACTCATTGTTAGCTAAAAGTTCTACCACCCAGGACTTGAGGCCATGGTCAAATAAGATCAGGAAATCTCTCTGTGATATATGACCATGAACTGGACAATATTTACCAAAGCAACCATTTCAGCACTCTGAGAAGACATCAAGGGCCTACAACAATCTTCATCACATTTATGTTTCTCAGAAGAGTGGGAGTCTGTGGCATCTGATCTGGGTTTGCTCGCATTCTCCTTCCCACCCCAGCTTAGTCAATGTGGAGTTTCTGCCAGGGCAGGCAGGCCAATGTGACCAGGAGCACCTCTACCACAGTGGAAGAAAGTTCATTAAATATGGAGTGGTATGCATATCATTTCCTAACAGCTTAATCAATGGAAGTGACAGTCTCAGAGATAGGAAGCTGGGGAGGGCCAAGGACTCTACTAGCTTTGGGATGTGTTGTGGGGCATCCCGAGGATGCATGCAAGAGCAGTGGAGGTCAGAGAGGGCCCAGGTCATCCACAAGCTCCTAGCTGATCCTGAGGCTGTGTATACACATGTACAGGAACTGCAAGGGCCCCAACAGGAAAGAAAAGCCATCTGCTGTTCCTGCCACAGCTGCCCTCTCCAGCCAGGTCCATCCTGCTGCCTCTGCCCTTCTCCCACCCCTTTATAATATTATTCCCCTGCTCACTTTCCATACAGAGACTCTGTGAATAAAAAAACTTTTGTCCCATCTAAACCAACCACTCTGACCTACTCTTTTTGTTCTTTGAACTGGTGAACTGCTCTCTCTCCTGGGCATATGCCTTTCCTGTGACTGCTGTTGAGAATGCTCTTTCCTTAGCACTTTTCAGCTGCCTCCTTCTCATTCTTCTGATCTCAGCCTGAAGGTCACTTCATTTCCTCACTTGAAAGTAGGTCTATGTAAATAAGCACCCTTTTCTTTGATCATAATATTCTTTTTAATTCCTTCAAATCCCTGAGTGAAACCATGGCTATATTTTCTTTCTTTAAATTAGGCCTGCTGGTGGTAAAGTACATTCAATGTGGCCATGATTTCCCATAATGCATTTTTCAGTGTTCCCAAGTGTACATTTCAGATTCTGATGCAAATAAGAGCACAAGAGATAAGATTTGTTGTATGATGTTTCGGGGCTACTCTTAGGGTGAAGACATTCACACAAGGTCTCAAATTCAGAACCTGACCTTATCTCCAAGTGAGACTATATTCCTAAATTTTATGTGTTAAAAGATCATTTAAAAACTATAAGCCCTGAAAATGTGCCATGATGTTATCCTGCTTTTGTCAGTTTTTGTTTGTTGAATAAATAGGACCTCTTCTTCCCCAGTAGTGTTCTATAACCAGCAAAGAGCAGGAAGTGAAAGGTACTTGGAGGAAACAGGCTTGGTAAGCAGGGATTTCAGAGCTGACTCCCAGTCCTTGGTGGTTCAGATAATATTCTCTGTACCAAAGGAGAGGCCTCCCTGGGGTCCAAGTTCATCAGTCACTACACAGAACTTCTGACACCAGGTTGGATAGAGTGGAGACAGAGAGGTATGTGGGTCCTAGGAGGGAAAATCTGAGAAACAAGGGTTGTCTTATGAGGGGTGGGGTGTTGGACTTGGAGGGAACTCAGAGCTGGAAAAGTGACCATGGTCAACCACACCTGCACAGGGCAGTGTGAGCTGGGGATTTCATGCTGCCTGCCTCAAGCTTTCCAGTACCTGGAGGGCTCTGCAGGAAAGGCTGTGTGTGCATCCAGTTTTCATTTCCTTTTTGTTCCTTTTGTATGTCTTTCCCTGAAAAATGGAAGGTGCAAGGGCAGAGCAACCAGAAGAGACAACCACTCTGCCACCAACAAGTGTAGGGCCACCAGAGCACCCATTCTATCATGGATCTCCCATCAAAGTAATTAGAGGGTAAGTCTTTGTGGACATGTCTCCCAAACATAAATGTCTAGTGTTTACCATTTCAAAGTTGGTACTTTTGGGGAAGAAGAAACATTGCAATGGGGTAGAGGAAACTGCAGTGGGAGAGTCACAGTGCTTACTGTATAATCATCCTTTTCAATTCCCCTGGTCTGGAATTTGACAGGGCACTTGACTCTTGCGTTTAGCCCTCCCTGAGCTCAGGATGCCTGCATTGAACAGCCTCATGGCCAAGCCACTTTCCCCTATGATAAACATCCTTCATCCTGATTCTTGAGTCTCATACCCACATCCCTGTGTTATGCTGGGTGTGCTGATTTGTATCTGTTATGTACCCCATAAAAGGCCATGTCCTCTTAGTCCAATCTTGTAGAGCAGACCTATATTTGTGTGGAAACTTTTGATTAGATTGTTTCTATGGAGATGTGACCCATCCAATTCAAGATGGGTCTCAATTCCCTTGCTGGAGTTCTCTACAAGGCGATAAAAGACAGATGAAACTCTGAGAAGCTAAGAGAGCCAAAATCCCAGAAACATGTTGGAGAAAGCCACAGAAGCCAGGAAAGCTAAACCTGGGAGGGAAAGACCAGTAGACTCTGACTATGTGCCTTCCCATGTGACAGAAGGACCCCGGAAGTCATTGGCCTTTCTTCATAGAAGGTTATCTTCCTCTTGATGTCTTACTTTGGGCATTTCCATGGCCTTAGAGCTGTAAATCTGTAATCTAATAAATCCCATTGAAAAAGCCAACCCATGTTTTGAAATATTGCATTCCAGAAGCTTTAGCAAAATGCAATATTGGACCTTACAGTGTTGGCCACTAGACACCGTGCAGCCTCCTGATGCAGTCTGGTCCATCCAGTGTGAAAAGGAGGAGACCCCTTCCCTCTCCTGGGGTTTGGGTCCTGTACTCCTAGCCTTTGTAACACCCTGCCTCAGAGATCTCCTGGACTTGAAGGAGTGCTGGCAGCTGACCTCTATGTTCGGCAGCATGGATGCCTGTGCTGCTCTTGCCCCCACCTCCCCTAAAGACAACAGAAATCCGAGACTCAGGGACTTTCAGGAGCGCCTGCCTTGCTGCCAGCTTTGAAATACCTAGCCTTGCACCCTCTCCCCCACCCCCTACCCCCACTGAATGAATTTCTAGGCAGATTAAAAGCCATCTACATCATTTGGGTATTTTTGTTTTGAAAATAAACACTTTGGGAATAAGCTTTGAAAAGAAGGAATGTTTTTGCATGAATCTGAGGTCTTTCACATTAAACAACGATTGGTTGTTTGGAGGCCTGCTCATTGGTGAGGGATCACTGGCTCAGGAATCCCTAGGCCTGGCTTGGTTTTCTAACTGCCACTGACTGACCTGGGCATGTGACTGATCTGTTGTAAAGCTTAGATTTCTTCATTGTGAAATTGGGCAACAACAATGCTTGAGTTTCTTGTGGGTTTTTGTTTTGTTTGGAATTAATCAGAATCAAAATAATATAAACTCCTTTAAAGGTAGCTCATTATCTGCCTTGCCCACTGATATGTAATCCCACCTCTTAGAAGAGTGCCTGGCATGTAGGGAATGCTCAAGGAATAGTGATGGAAGAAACAAAGCATTCTAAAGGTGAACCTGCACAATTTATTAGAATATGGTTACTATTCATTCTTTATGCCTAAATAATAACAAACATAGTTTACAGGTAGATTTAAGTAACTCACATAGCTGAGGGTGGATCTTCACATGGATATTGTGTCTATGCAAAAAGTTTTGTTAAACTCTGATATTTTGGATGAAATTTTGCAGTCATGGGTCTTCCGAGTATCAAACAATAAGGCAGAAGTAGGCAAGAATCTCAAGTAGCAACAGCTTTATAGTGGCAAGATTTTTAGGTATTTCCAATTCTATACACAAATGTATTCAGATGACATTATTCTAAAGTCTTTTGTACAGATGTGTCACCATATTTTATTTTCTCATTATTGTTTAAAATGGTCTGGTTTTTCCCTAGGCATGCAGTCAACAGTCATCTGTTTTTCACAATAATCTAGTATTCTTCATACCTTATCTCCTCAGGAGGAAATTAATTCACACAGAATGCTAACCTACCTTACAGATCCACTGTAGATGCTCAGGAAAGTGTCAGGGACATAAAAGGGCTGTGTTAAGAGAGCTTAACTTGCCTTTGGGAGCAGGACCTCATGATGTATTCGTAAAAAAGTCAAGGAAAACTTGTATTGGTGATCTTTGTCATATCCTGATCGTAAATTTTCAGGTGTGTGGGTTTTTTAAATGAAACTTCATATTTGAAGCATACATCAACCATATATTCACAAGTAATCTTGAAAGCATTCTGCATATTTTGAGGTGTGAGAAATGCCACTAGATTTTTGGTGTTTGCTTGTTTTTTTTTGTGTGATACTTTTTGTATTTTGTTTTTTTGTTTGTTTTCCAAAAAATGCATTAAAATTTAAACACCAAGACTATCATAAACAAAACTACTGCTAGACCTTCTTTCAATTAAAACACAATGTTGCAGTATCAAATTCTGCAGGGTCCAATGAAATTATTCAGAACAGTTATAGTAAGCAAGTATATATTTGTAAAATACTATCTTGGAAATTATAGTAATATTGAAGTTTAAAAGAACATCAATTGTAGAATTAAATGACAGCAGTTAAACTGAAATTAGATTAGTCAATATTTCTTTTCAAGAGTATAAACCCAAGTATTTTCCTGGCTGCAGTTGAGGATGATTGGGGTACAGGGACTTTGAAAACTGAATGACATCTTGAAGCCCCTAAAAGTTGTAGTTGGAACATCCAGGGCAAAAGGGCTACCTGAGAAAACTCTACTACTGCCAATATTTTCCTGTTGTAAACATTTTCATTTAGCTCATTGGGCTTTCTCTCTGTGGATGGAGTTTCCAGCCTCCTTTCTTGAGCTTTTTTCTCATAGTATATAATCTGGTTGTAACAGAAGGAAGTCATTCATTCCAATTCTTTGCCCAAGTCTTCAGCCATCTTCTTGTAGAGGTTGTTTTTCTGATATGTGAAGTTTATGTTTCTATACACTTCATGAAGTTTCTTCTCCACTTCTGAGATGAATTCCTCAATTGAATTTCTCTCAAGTTGCAGCACATGTGCTATTTTTATTCAGTTTTATTGAGTTGTATTCACATATCACACAAGCATCCAGTGTTCAAATGTTCAAAGTAATGTCCTAGAGTAGTGCATTCATCACCACAATCAATTTTTGAACATTTTTATTACTCCAAAAATAAAGTAAAAGTAAAATAGAACATGAAAACATCTCATCTCCCCATCCCCTCTACTAGTCACTTAATTTTTGTCTCCATTTTGTTACTCATCTGTCCATACACCCAAAAAAGGGGGTGTGAGCCACAAGGTTTTCACCATCACGTGGTGTTACAGTTTGCTAATGCTGCCATTTTGCAAAACACCAGAAATGGACTGGCTTTTATGAAAGGAATTTATTTGTTTACAAAGTTACAGTCTTAAGACCATAAAGTGTCCAAGGTAAGGCATCAACAACAGGGTACTTTCACTGAAGGATGGCCATTGGCACTTGGAAAACCTCTGATACCTAGGAAGGCACGTGGCTGATGTCTGCTTGCTCCCAGATTGCATTTCAAAATGGCATTCTCCAAAATGTCTGCAGCAGCTTCCAACAGCCATCTTCAAAGTGTCTGTTTCAGCTATAGCAGTGAGCTCCTTCTGGCTGAGGTTATATAAGACGACAGTAAACTAATCAAGACCCACCCATTCAGGCCAGATTTCCATGGAAACGTTCAATCAAGGGGTCACATCCTAATCAGAGGTGTCACCCAGTTGGGTGGGTCACATCTCCATGGAAACAGCCTAATCCAGATTCCAACCTATCCAACACTAATACATCTGCTCCCACAAGATTGCATTAAATAATATGGCTTTTTCTGGGGGATATAATATATACAAACCAGCACACATGGTCACATTGTGCAAGCTACATACTTATACAGTCCTCTTCAAGAATCAAGGCTACTGGGTTGCAGTTCAACGGTTCAGGTATTCCCTTCTAGCCATTCCAATATGCTAAAAACTACAAAGGGTTATCTATATAATGCATAAGAATAACCTCCAGAATGACCGACCTCTTGACTCCATTTGAAATCTCAGCCACAGAAACATTATTTTGTTTCAACTCTCTTCCCTCTTTTGGTCAAGAAGGCTTTCTCAATCCCACAATGCCAGGTCCAAGTTCATTCATGGGAGTCATGTCCCATATTGCCAGGGACACTTACACCCCTGGGGGTCCTGTCCAATGTAGGGGGGAGGGCAGTGAGTGTACTTGCTGATTTGGCTTAGAGAGAGAAGAAATATCTGAGCAACAAGAGGTTCTCTGAGGGTGACTCTTAGGCACAGTTATAAGAAGGCTTAGCCGCTCCTTTGCAGGAACAAACTTCATAAGGGCAAGCCTCAAGATCAAGGACTGTCTTATAAATTGGTAGTCCCTAGTACTTGTGAGAATATCAGTAACTCTCCAGATGGGGAAGTTTAATATTTCCACATTTTTCCCCAGTCCCTTAAAGGGGCCTTGCAAATATATTTTTATTCTCTGCCCAAATTACTTTGGGATGTATCTGGGCTTCACACTAGCCTGTACAAATCAACCAGGTCTCACTCCCTATTCAAAGTTCCATGTAACTATGTTTTTTTTTAATAAACTGACTATACAAGTTAAATTATATAGTGCACTACAGAAAAAATAGATTTTGCACCAAATGAATACCTCTTCCTTTTGTCTCATAGAGAAGTTGAAATTTTAAAAGTCAATATTGTCCCCAACCCTTCAGTCTGATTTGCCTTAGTCCTAACCAGTTCAGCTTTGTTCATATCTCTATTTGAAGTATGAACTCATTTTAAGATTTTTGAACAGTTCCTCTATGGGGTAATACATTCACAGCTGCTGAACTCTAGATCTGAGTCTCAGCTGTCACACAGATACCCAAAGTTCCAGGAACTGACCAGGTCATACACAAAGAGCTCAGCTTCTCAGAATTTAGAAATAACCATTTCAACTCAGGAATAGATGTAACTGTTCTAAGAGCTTACAATCTCAAGACCTTTATAATAAGCCTTCCCCTGATAACCTATGTTCTCAGATTCAATTCTCAGAGTGTGCACATTATAGTTAGTCTGTATTAGTAAGGTGTATGTTTGTTTTTTTTTTGTTTCTGGCTCATTTCATTCAAAATACTATCCTAAAGGTCAATTCACCTAGATGCATTCCTCACAACTTCATTCCTTCTTGCAGCTGCTCAATGTTCTATTGTATGTATACACCACAGTTCACCATTCCATTCATCAATGTCCCATTAGGCCACCTCCATCCATTGAAAATCATGAATGCTGCCAGTGAGCAAATGTCCATTCATATTCCTGATTTCAGTTATTCCAGGTGTATACTCAATAATGGGGCTGCAGGACATTAATGCAATCCCATACTTAGCATTTCATTTGTATTTCCTTTTCATAAAAGTGTCCATGTCTTTTGTCCATTTTTAAATTGGGTTAACTGTCTTTTCATTGTTGAATTGCAGTATCTCTATATATTCTGGATATTAAACTGTTATCTGATATGTGGTTTCCAAATATTGTTTCCCATTGTGTAGGCTGCCTTTTTACTTTTTGGACAAAGACCTTTGATGCACAAATGTGTTCAATTTTGAGGAGATCCCATTTATCTATTCTTTCATTGCTTGTGCTCTGGGTGTAAGTTCTAGGAAAGCACCTACTATCACGAGAACTTCAAGATATTTCCCTCAATTTTCTTCTAAAAGTTTTATGGCCTTAGCTCTAACGTTTACATCTTTGATCAATTTTGAGTTAATTTGTGTATAAGGTGTGAGACAGGAATCCTCTTTAATTCTTTTGGATATGGATATTCACTTCTTGAAACACCATTTATTGAAGAGGTTACTCTGTCCCAGTTGCACTGGCTTGACTGCCTTATGAAAGATCAATTGTTTGTAGATGAGACGGTCTTTTTCTGAATACTCAATTCTATTCCATTGGTTAGTATATCTATCTTATGCCAATACCATGCTGTTTTGACCACTGTAGCTATGTAATATGCAACACATGTTCTTGATGGACCTCAGGAAGCATTTGAAGTTTCATCTGAAACTTTTCACTCTCACTGTCCAGCTGTGAATTTTCACATTGCCAGGATACTTTCTAGTTCTAGAGACTTTTCATTTGCCCTGTGAGCTTTTCAATCCTTTGATTTTCTTCACATACTTTCTTGAATTTTTATTGTTTTACTCCTTTCAGCCTTTTGGAGGAAACACAAGTTCATTGTCAATGAGTTTGTTCAGATCAACTGCTGCCTGATAGACTAGGTAAACTCAATTTTCTGATTACCTCTTTTTGTCTAATTCCATGCTCTCCTCACCCATGTAAGCTTCTATAAATCGATTGAAATTTGCATACATTAAGAATTACTCTGTGCTGTAAAATTCTATGGATTGGGGAAATTCATAGTGACAGGTCTCCACCATTAAATATCATACACAATGCTACAGCTACATGCTGATCTTCAGCGTGATTTCACTGAGAGATTGTATCTGCCTCTCTTTATCCTTCACAACCTTTTTCATTCTTGTATTGGAATGTTTAAACACTGTTATCTGTTCCTGTGATTCTCACACCCTTCCCTTCTATCCCACAGTTTCTTGGGCAATCACTTGTAGATGTTCCTGAATTTGAGTGTCTTCCTTCACACCATCTGTTATATTCTTCTGAAGTTGTTCTCCATTCCTTTAAGATGTTGTTAAATTCTTTTTTGCATTAGTCTTGTAAGATTGAAGGGAATCTGCTGTCTTGTTGAGTGACAGAGTCTGTTCTTGAAGGCAAGCCATCATCACTCCAGGAGATGAAAGTTCAGGGAGTGCCCTTTTCTGTTCTTTCTTGGTCTACTGGATCCTCAATTGAACAGCTATTCAGATTTTAATTGTGAGCCACCAAACACAGAGTCTGTAATGTCAGAGGAACAGCCTCCACCCTAGAGGACTCAGGGCTTCATAGGCTGGTGTCATATGGCAAACTTCTCACAGACTTAATGGTGTTCTTCAAAACAGGCAGAAATACTTTTGGCTAGCTCTTTTTCCCTCCCTACAGCATGTCAGCACTTTATCATAGGGGCAACCACAGCAGTAAACACCAGGATCTCTCAGAGAAACCAAAAGATGCCTGAGAGATGTTTCAGGCTTTAGGACATTATGAAAAAACACCATAAAGCTGCTCCAGCACCACCTGGAGACAGAGTTTGGTGGCCATCAGCAGGTCTCAGTGACTCCAGAGCTCATCACAGTTCTGTCTCTGAGTGCCAGAATCGTGTTACTCTCAACTTACAGTGAAGAATCCTTGGAAGGTGCCATCTCCAATTCAAACAAGTGCCTGGCTACCAGGACACAGTCAGCTGGGCAAGGAGAGGGGGAAGGCAACAAGTTTCTATAAAACAGGGCTCTCCAACTTTGCTCTGCTGTTGGTACAAAGTGTTAACTGTACTGTGAAATAATGTAAGGGGTACTGGCTACTGGCAACCAGGGGAGACCAATCCATGAGGTGTGGCCTCTCTGTTCCCTTCCTGGGCCTATATCAAACCTAGGGAGTTTGTCAGGTGCCATGCTATCACTCCTTCCCTGCACAGAAACATGATAGGGCCTAATGGTGCTGGCACACAGCAGTACAGGACTCTTCTAGGAGTGACTGGATGACTGAGGCCTCTTCTCTCCTCTGCATCTGCCATCTTCAGCTCACATCTCCCAAGGTTGCTTCAGAAATGAGCCTCTATAGAGTGAGTCCTTTACAGCTGAACTTGTCACCTGTTATTTCACTAAATACATATGCTTCAATTGAGATTTACCTGTTGGTTTTCTCATGATTAAGCTTCAATGTTTTGGGGGAGGAAGACCACAGTGGTAAAGTGCCTTCCTCATCACTCCGTATCAAGGTTACAAATTCTCAAAATGACTTATCACTGTAGATGTTTACTTTCTTCATCACCTGGTTGAGATGTTATTTGTAAGGTTTTTCTACTATAAAGTTTTTCTTTTCTTCCACACCAAATTGTATATACTTTTTGGAAGGAAGTCACTAAACACAGGCCACTCGTAAGGACTGGGAATTGATGTTCCACCTCCTTCATGGGTAATTATTTATATAAATTAATCGGAATATTTTTGGATGGAATAATTGTATTCTTCCCAACTTATTCATCAAGTTAATCATTTATATCATCCTGTTCTTCATACATTCATCTTGTACTTTGGTTATAATGCAACTCCATGTGATTTATTTTGTTGCTTAGATTATTCCAGCTTTGGCCATTGGGACCTCTTTCAGTTGGCTCCTGTTTTACATATATTTGCAAGTGTGTGTGTGTTTTGTCACTCTTGCTTCTTAATTCCTAACTTTGGGGTGCTAGAAGATTCTCTAAGACTGCATTTTATATTTCCTCCCGAGAACTAGAATCAGCATTTTCTGGGGGAAGAATGGCTCCTTTTATTGAAGAATAGAATTTAAAACCTAGATCTGGGAGCTTACTGGAGGTGTCTTTCCATCTCTACCCTCTCAGCTGACAGGTCCAGGAAATTATGTGGCTGTATATCTAACTACTATAAGTAATTCTATATGGAACAATCTGTATTACGCTAATCTTGGGCTGATAACCCATGTCTCAAATGCTAATCCATCATCACCTGGATCATTTGACCTTTCTCCCATGATTTATCTGCAACCTCCCACTCCAAAAGTGACAAACCTAGCTCCAACCATCTGCCACTTATTGAATTGATTGCTCACTTCCAGTATACATGTACAGTAGTTTCACAATTGTTAACCAATACCCCTCTGTGCAAGAACTTTGTACCAGATTCACATGCTTATGCACAGTTCCTTTTGCCTGTAATCTTAAGATTTCACTTATATCAAAGGTTCTTAGATCAGCACATTTGCCCTTCCCACTTGCAGTAAATTTGCTTCATATATTTATAATTCAGTTAGATTTTTAGCTCACATTTGAATCCCATCTTTTAACTGATTGTTTAAAATCTGCATACATTAATTACACTTTGTGCTGTAAAATTCTATGGATTTGGGAAATTCATAGTGACAGCTGTCCACCATTAAATATCATACACAATGCTACACCTGTTCAATCCTCTACCATACCACCATGAATCCTTGTCAACCACTTATCTATTTAACATCTCCATAATTTTTCCTTTTGCAGAATGTAATAGACATTGCCTTATCATGCAGTATGTAGACTTTTCCAACTGGCTTCTTTCTCTTATCAATATGAATATGAGATGCATTCATGTCTTTATGTGGCAGGATAATGCTTTCATTTTTATTCCTCATAGTATCACAGGGCAAGGTTTTACCACAGTTTGAAAATTCATTCACCTGTGAAGAACATCTTGCTTTCCTGAAATTTCTGGTCATTATAACTAAAATGCACTATAAATATGTGTATACTGCTATTTTTTTTGAATTTTTTTTATTAAATTCAGTTTTATTGAAATACATTCACACACCATACAATCATCCATGATATACAATCCACTGTCCACAGTATGATAACCTAGTTATGCGTTCATCACCACAATCTATCTCTGAACATTTTCCTTACATCAGAAAGAACCAGAACAAGAATAAAAAAAATAAAGGTGAAAAAAGAACACCAAAACCATCCCCCCATCCCACCCCATTTGTCCTTTAGTTTTTATCCCCATTCCTCCACTCATCCATACACTAGATAAAGGGGGTGTGATCCACAGGTCTTCACAATCACACTGTCACCCCTTGTAATCTACATTATTGTATAATTGTCTTCAGCAGTCCAGACTGCTGGGTTGGAGTTTGGTAGTTTCAGGTATTTACTTCTAGCTATTCCAATACATTAAAGCCTAAGAGGTGTTATCTATACAGTGCATAAGAATGCTATTTTTAAAATGTGGACAGTGGTTATTAAACAAATTTGGGAAAATACCTAGGATTATGATTGATGAGTCACCTGCTGAAGTAAGTTTAACTTTGTTAGAAATGCCTGAATTTCTTCCAGGGTGGTTACCATTATGCATTCCCTTAAGCAATGAACGGGAGCTCCTGTTGTTCCACATAATTGCTAGCAATTGGCATTATCTTTTCTTTGGGAGTTAGTCATACCAATGAGTTTTGTTTTTAAGACATTTTATCATAATCAATAAAAAATCAGACTTTTGTAATTTGTACATACTAATCTTCATCAAAAGGTTCATTCTCCGGATCAGAGTCAGTGGTATCAGAACATCTATAGCAATAAGGTTCATTGTCACTAACATCAGGAGCTACAGAAGTTGAACTGCTAGTCTCTGGGTTTGATGGTTCCTCTACTGTTTTTATGAAGCACAGCTTCACCTTAAAATTTGGAAAAAAGACAAGTTGGCCTTGTCTTTATTTGTTTTGTCAAGATAATTTATTGGTAAAGTATGTACCAGACATTCTTTGTCATTGTCTGCATGCTCTATACTGCAAATACTATCAATTTCTTGACCACATAGACTTCCATTTTGTACTTTTTCAAAGGTTTCCTCTGGCCCTGGTATGAAGAACATATTTACTCAAAAGTGAAACATTTTGTCCTTTTTTAGCATCTTTTTCTGTTTGTGGAATAACTCTACTTTGATGTCACCACACACAGGCAATAGCTTAGAGAATTCAAAGTATATGAATTTATCTTCCTGTCATGTGGGGCCAGAATTTGAGGAATTTAGCTAGCAGACCACAAACAGCATTGCAGGTTCTGCCGCTGAACACCAGAATGGTTTCGAAGATCATCTTGTGAAACAACAGTGACACTGGTCTATAATCCAGATGATTTTTAATATCTATGATAATACACAGTGTCTCTGACTGGGAATAGTCACTCCTATTTTGACTGTGGTTCTTACTTCTCCATATAAATCTACGCCCTTTAAAAATTTATGGCCTTTAAGATCTGGTTAAGACTAGGGCAAACCAGGCCAAAGGGTAAAGGTCAAAACTGACTGTGTTTTAAAACTTCAAATTCCATGTGAGACCAAAGAAGAGATGTCTATTTGGTGCAGGATCTATATTTTCTAAACAGTGTAACTTGACAGTTTGTTCAAACACCACAATTACATGGAACTTTGAATAGGAAGTGAGATATGGTAGGTTTGTATAGGTTAGAGTGAAACAGTGAAACATCCTGAAGTAATTTGGGCAGAGAATAAAAATATATTTGCAGGGCCCCCTGAGGAACTGGGGGGAAATGTGAAAGTGTTGGGATTCCTCACCTGGACTGATTCTGATGTCACAAACATTGAGGACTGGCAGTTTAACGTGCCAAGCCCTCAATCATAGGACTTGCCCTTTTGAAGCTCATTACTGCAAGGGAGAGGCTAGACTGGCATATAATTGTGCCTAAGAGTCTTTCCTTGAGTACTTCTTTGTTGCTCAGATGTGGTCCTCTCTCTCTACCTAAGCCACCTTGGCAGGTAAACTCACTGCCCTCCCCATTATGTGGGACCTGACTCCCAGGGGATTAAATCTCCCTGGCAATGAAGGATATATCTGCCAGGGATGAATCTGGACCTGGCATCATGGGATTGAGACTATCTTCTTGACCAAAAGGGGGATGCAAAATGAAACAAAATGAAGTTTCAGTGGCTGAGGGATTTCAAATGGAGTTGAGAGGTCATTCTGGTGGACATTCTTATGCACTATATACATAACACCTCTTAGGGTATAATGTATTGGAATAGCTAAAAGTAAATCCCTGAAACTCTCAAACTCCAACACAGTAGTCTGGACTGTTGAAGATGAGTGTATAACAATGTAGCTTACAAGGGGTGACAGTGTGATTGTGAAAATCTAGCAGATTGCACTCCCTTTATCTAGCATATGGATGGATGAGTAGAAAAATGGGGACAAAACTGAGTGAAAAATAGTGTGGGATGGGGGGATGATTTGGGTGTTTTTTTTACTTACCATTTTTTTCTTCTGATTCTTTATGATGTAAGGAAAATGTTCAAAAATAGATTGGGATGATGAATGCATGACTATATGATGGTACTGTGAACAGTTGATTGTACACCATGGATGATTGTATGGTTTGTGAATATATTTCAGTAAAACTGAATTTAATTTAAAAAAAATATATGGCCTTTAAAAATTTGCTCCAATGTACAAAATAGGCACAAATCATTATATCAGTCCATCCTTTCCAGCTTTCCAGTGAATTGATGTGAAATGCTGATCATCTTCACTTAGCCATTGGTAAAGATCTTCACAAAAGGGTTTAATAAGTTCTAGCTGTGGTGGGCTATGTTCTTCAACAGGATATTGTGCAACTCTGCAGTTAAATTTGGTGGTGTCTTGATGTCTTTAGCACAGAAATTGTGTATCTTATAATGGTTTCTACATTGTTTTTACTTTTGTTTTTAAATTAACTATTTTTTTTTAAATTAACCATTAACTATATCAAAAAAATTTTTAAAAAACCATATAATTAAAAAAATATTTCAAGAAACTAACATAAAATAAGTACTTTAATTCCAATATGTTCCTACTCTACTCAGAGAAAATAACCTAATAGAGCAACATTACTGTGAACTTGTTCCTACCATACCCACCAGAAATTAACAAACCATAGTCATTCCTGGGCATTCCCAGAAAGTTAAATTTACCCATGATAACATTTTTTATTGGGTTATCATTCCCCCTTCATTAGTTGCTCTCTATCAGTAGTTCCCATACATTCTACATTATAAACAATTTACTTAACATTTTACAATATTCACATTAGTGGAAGCATATATTTCTCGTTTTGTGCCTGGCTTATTTTGCTCAGCATTATGTCTTCAAGGTTCATCCATGTTGTCACCTGTTTCATGACATCATTCCTTCTTACTGCTGTGTAGTATTCCATCATGTGTATATACATTTTATTTATCCACTAACCAGCTGAAGGACATATGGGTTGTTTCCATCTCTTTTTTTTTTTTTAATTAAATTCAGTTTTATTGAAATACATTCACACACCATACAATCATCCATGGTATACAATCCACTGTCCACAGTATGATAACCTAGTTATGCGTTCATTACCACAGTCTATCTCTGAACATTTTCCTTACATCAGAAAGAACCAGAACAAGAATAAAAAAGAAAAGTGAAAAAAACACCCAAATCATCCCCCCATCCCACCCCATTTGTCCTTTAGTTTTTATCCCCATTCCTCCACTCATCCATACACTAGATAAAGGGGGTGTGATCCACAAGGTCTTCACAATCACACTGTCACCCCTTGTAATCTACATTATTGTATAATTGTCTTCAGCAGTCCAGACTGCTGGGTTGGAGTTTGGTAGTTTCAGGTATTTACTTCTAGCTATTCCAATACATTAAAGCCTAAAAGGTGTTATCTATATAGTGCATAAGAATGTCCACCAGAGTGACCTCTCGACTCCATTTGGAATCTCTCAGCCACTGAAACTGTTTCATCTCATTTTGCATCCCCCTTTTGGTCAAGAAGATACTCTCAGTCCCACGATGCCGGGTCCACATTCATCCCTGGGAGTCATACTCTGCGTTGCCAGGGAGATTTACAACCCTGGGAGTTGGGTCCCACGTCAGGGGGAGGGCAGTGAGTTCACCTGTCGAGATGGCTCAGTTAGAGAGAGAGAGGGCCACATCTGAGCAACAAAGAGGTACTCGGGGAGACTCTTAGGCACCATTACATACAACTTTAGACTTTCCTTTGTGGTAATGAGCTTCATAAGGGCAAGTCCCATGCTTGAGGGCTCAGCACATCAAACTGCCAGTCCCAATGTTTGTGACAACATATGCTAGGGGATCAGCATCTTAAAGTTTAGAGATAGGACTTACAATTCAGGGATAGAGTTAACTGCTGTAAGAGCTTACAATCTAGGGACTATTACAATTATTGTGTCCACGTTAGGCTATGTTTTAAGATTCAATTCTGAGTTTACACATTGTAGTTAGTCCATATTAGTGAGGCATCATCCCTCTCACCATGTTTTCTCCAACACTTTTACTCCTATATATATATTTTCCTACAATTTTATAGAGTTATATTCACATACCATACATTTATCCACAGTGTACAATCAGTTGTTCATGGTATCATCATAAAGTTGTACATTTATCACCACAATCAGCATTTGAACATACTGATTACTACAAGAAAAATTGTTTGTTTTTTTTTTTAGCAATAAGAAAAAATGATAAAAAGAAAAATAACATGTCATAAAATACAATATACTACTAAGGACAGCAAATAACACCACTTCCATCTCTTATAAATTGTGAATAATGCTGCTATGAACATTGGCTTGCAGATATCTGTTTGTGTCACTGTTTTCAGATCTTCTGGGTATATACCAAGAAGTGCAATTGCTGGATAGAAGGGTAACTCTATATCTAGTTTTACAAGGAACTGCCAAACTGACTTCCAGAATGGCTGTACCATTATACAGTCCCACCAACAATGAATAAGAGTTCCAGTTTCTCCACATCCTCTCCAGCATTTGTAGTTTCCTGTTTAATGGCAGCCATTCTAATTGGTGTAAGATGGTATCTCATTGCAGTCTTAATTTGCATTTCTCTAAGAGCTAGTGAAGCTGAAGATTTTCTCATGTATTTCTTGGCCATTTGTATTACCTCTTCACAGAACTATGTTTTCATATCTTTTTCCCATTTTATAATTGGGCTGTCTGTACTACTGTCGCTGAGTTGTAGGATTTCTTTATATATGCAAGGTATCAGTCTTTTGTCAGATACATGGTTTCCAAAATTTTTTTCCCATTGAGTTGGCTGCCTCTTCACCTTTTTCACAAATTCCTTTGAGCTACAGAAACTTCTAAGCTTGACGAGTTGCCATTTATCCATTTATTCTTTTGTTGCTTGTGCTTAGGGTGTAAGGTCTAGGAAGTGACGCCTAATACAAGGTCCTGAAGATGTTTCCCTACATCATCTTCTAGGAGTTTTATGGTACTCTCTTTTATATTGAGGTCTTTGATTGACTTTGTGTTAATTTTTGTGTAGGGTGTAGGGTAGCAGTCCTCTTTCATTTTTTTAGATATGGATATCCAACTCTCCCATCCCCATTTGTTGAAAAGACTGTTATGTCCCATTTCAGTGGCTTTGGGGGCCTTATGAAAAACCAGTCAGCCATAGATCTGGGGGTCTGCCTCTGAATTCTCAATTAAATTCCATTGATCAATATCTCTATCTTTGTGCTAGTACCATGCTGTTTTGACTACTGTTGCCTTATAATAAGCTTTAAAGTCAGGGAGTGTAAGTCCTCCCACTTTGTTTTTCTTTTTTAGAATGTTTTTAGCAATTTGAGGCCTCTTTTCCTTCCAAATAAATTTGTAAACTACCTTTTACAAGCCTGCAGTGTAGGTTGTTGGAATGTTATTAGGGATTGCATTGAATCTGTAGATGAGTTTGGGTAGAATTGACATCTTAATGACATGTAGCCCTCCTATCCATGAACATGGAATATTT
Source organism: Choloepus didactylus (assembly GCF_015220235.1). Classification (NCBI taxonomy): domain Eukaryota; kingdom Metazoa; phylum Chordata; class Mammalia; order Pilosa; family Megalonychidae; genus Choloepus; species Choloepus didactylus. The sequence goes on along the minus strand of NC_051326.1, from coordinate 62,379,209 downwards.
TTCCATCTTTCAACATCCCTATTTCTTTTAGTAGAATCATGTAGTTTTCTTTGTATAGGTCTTTTATGTCTTTGGTTAAGTTTATTCCTAGGTTCTTGATTTTTTTTAGCTGCTATTGAAAATGGTATCTTTTCTTTGAGTGTCACTTCACTCTGTTCTTTTCTACCTTATAGAAACATTACTGACTTATGCGCATTAATCTAGTATCCCACTATTTTGCTAAATTTGTTTATTAGCTCTAGTAGTGGTGTCGTCAATTTATCAGAGTTTTCCAGATATAAGATCATATCATCTGCAAATAATGACAGTTTTACTATCTTTGCAATTTGGATGCTTTTTATTTCTTTGTCTTGCCAGAGGGCCCTGGCTAGCACTTCAAGCACAATGTTGAATAAGTGGTGACAGTGGGCATCCTTGTCTCATGCCTGATCTTAGAGGGAAGGCTTTCAGTTTCTCACCATTGAGTACTATGCTGGCTATGGGTTTTTCATATATGCTCTTTATCATATGGAGGAACTTCCCTTCAGTTCCTACCATTGGAAGTGTTTTTATCAAGAAGTGATGTTTGACTTTTTCATATTCTCATTCAGCATCCACTGAGATGATCATTTGATTTTTCTCTTTTGATTTGTTAATGTGTTGTAATACATTGATGGATTTTCTTATGTTGAACCATCCTTGCATGCCTGAAATGATTTTTGTAATGTGATTTTGGATTCAATTCGCAAGTATTTTGTTGAGAATTTTTTCATCTATACTCATTAGGGTGATTGGCCTGCAGTTTTCCTTTCTTGTAGCATCTTTGCCTGGTTTTGGTATTAGAGTGATGTTAGCTTCATAAAATGTGTTAGGTAGTGTTCCATTTTCTTCAATGTTTTGAAAGAGTTTAAGATTGGTGTCAGTTCTTTTTGGAATGTTTGGTAGACTTCCCCTGTGAAGTCATCTGGCCCTGGGCATTTATTCCTGGAAAGCTTTTTGATTACTTATTGGATCTCTTTGCTTATGATTGATTGATTGAGGTCTTCTGTATCTGCTCTAGATTGCTCATATGTTTTCAGGAAATTGTCCATTTCCTCTACATTATCTAGTCCATTGGCATACACTTATTCATGGTATCCTTGTATACTTTTTCTTTAATCTCTTCAGGATCCACAGTAATTTTGCCTCTCTCATTCATTATTTTATTTTGGTCTTCTCTCTTCTTGATTTTGTCAGTCTAGCTAGGGTCTTGTCAATCTTGTTGATCTCAAAGAACCAACTTTTGGTTTTATTTTTTCTCTATATTGGTTTTCTGTTCTCTATGTCATTTATTTTTGCTTTAATCCTTGTTATTTCTTTTCTTCCACTTGGTTTAGGATTAGTTTGCTGTTCATTTTCTAGCTTAAGTTGTTCCATTAGTTCATTGATTTTAGCTCTCTCTTCCTTTTCAATGTATGCATTTAGCAGTATAAATTTCCTCCTCAGTACTTTTGCTGCATCCCACAGGTTTTGATATGTTGTGTTCTCATTTTTATTAGTTTCTCTATATTTAGCAATTTCTCTTGCTATTTCTTCTTTAACCCACTGATTGTTTAGGAATATGTTGTTTAATCTCAAGTTATTTGTGAATTTTCTAAGTATCTGTTGGTTATTGATCTAGTTGTATTCCATTGTGATCAGAGAATGTGCTTTGAATAATTTCAATTTTTTTTAATTTATTGAGGCTTGTTTTATGTCCCAGCATATGATCTATTCTGGAGAAAGTTCCATGAGCACTAGAGAAGAAGTATATCCTGGTGATTTGGAATGTAATGTTCTATATGTCTGTTAAATCAAATTCATTTATCAGATTGTTTAAGTTTTCAATTTCCTTGTTGATCTTCTGTCCGGTTGATATGTCTATAGGAGAGAGTGATGTGTTGAAGTTTCCCAGAATTATTGTGGAAACATCCATTGCTTCCTTTACTTTTCCCAATGTTTGTCTCATGTATTTTGGGGCATGTTGATTGGGTACATAAACATTTATGATTGTTATTTCTTCTTGTTGAATTATCTCTTTTGTCAGTATGTAGTGGCCTTCTTTGCCTTTCATAACATCTTTGCATTTAAAGTCTACTTTATCCAAGATTAATATTGATACTCCTGCTTTCTTTTGGCTAGGACTTGCATGAAATATTTTTTTGATCCTTTCACTTTCAATTTCATTGTGTCCCTGTCTCTAAGGTGAGTCCCTTGTATGCAACATATTGATGGCTCATATTTTTGATCCATTCTGTCAATCTATATCTTTTAATTGGGGAGCTTAATCCACTTACATTCAACATTGTTACTTTGAATGCATTTCTTGAATCAGCCATACTATCCTTTGGTTTGTTTTTCAGATGTATTTTTCCCTCTCTCTCTTAATGTCCTTTAACACACTCATACTGAATCTCTTTAGTACTGAACCTTTCTCCATCTCTCTCTCTCCTTTCTTTGTTTCACTGTTGATAGGGCTCCCTTTAGTATCTCAAGTAGGGCAGGTCTCATGAGCAAATTCTCTCAGCATTTGTTTGTCTGTGAAAAATTTAAGCTCTCCCTCAAATTTGAAGGAGAGCTTTGCTGGATAAACAATTCTTGGTTGGCAACTTTCCTCTTTCAGAATTTTAACTGTCATGCCACTGCCTTCTCACCTCCATGGTGGCCGAGGAGTAGTCACTACTTAGTCTTATGGTGTTTCGTTTGTAAGTGGTGAATTGCTTTTCTGTTGCTGCTTTCAGAACTTGTTCCTTCTCTTCAGCATTTGGTAATCTGATCAGAATATGTCTTGGAGTAGGTTTATTTGGATCCATTCTGTTTGGAGTTCTCTGGGCATTTACGATTTCTGTATTTATGCTTTTTAGGAGGTTTGGGAATTTTTTCCCCACAATTTCTCTGAATACTCTTCCTAAACCTTTACCCTTCTCTCCCCCTTCTGGAACACCAATGACTCTTATATTTGGATGTTTTATATTATCTATCATATCCATGAGATTCATTTCAATTTTTTCAATTTTTCCCATTCTTTCTTTTTTTCTTTCACTTTCTGTTCTGTGTTCTTCAAGGTCACTGATTCACTCTTCACCTTCCTCTAGTCTTGTGAGTATCCAGAATCTTTTTAATTTGGTCAACACTTTCTTTTATTTACATAAAATGATCTATTTTTTTATTTACTCTTGAAATTTATTCTTTATGCTCCTCTAGAGTCTTCTTCGTGTCCTTTATATCCTGTGCTATGCTTTTTTTGTCTTTAGTTCTTTGATTAATTGCTGCAAGTACTGTGTCTCCTCTGAACTTCTGATTTGGATATCTTGATTTGGGTTATTCATATCATGTTTTTTTCTATGCCTTAAAATTTTCTGATGTTTTTGGCCTCTTGGCATTTGCTTAACTTTATAGGTTTCTTTCAGGATATGTAGAGTTATTAGAACAATTATCTCTTAATTTTTCAGATCTGGAGCTTAGTGGAGTATACTTTGTCTAACCAGCAGGTGGCATCTGAAAGCCACCTATTCCCCACAAGCCAGTTCTCCCCAACTTTGTCTTTATGGTGAGTGGGGGTCTGAATCTTGTGGGGGTCACATTGGTGCACCAAGTTCTAATGAGTAGTTGGTGTTGCCCTTCCTGAATGCAGGTGTGTGTCTGAGCAGTTAGGAAGGGAGGGTGACTTTAATAATCAAATCTCCCAGGTGTTTCTGGAGATTTAAAGCTATTGCAGGAGCCTGAACCTTCAGTTAAGACTTGCCACAGTTTGTCCTGCCACTGTTCCAGAAGTCCGTGGTGTTGGTGTATGGTCCCTGGGACTTCCCAGTGGGTCCCTCTTCCAAGCCATGCCCTCCTATGGTCTCTGCTGAGGGAAGACTGTGCTATGGCACATGTGAGCACAGCCTTTCAAGGGAAGTTCTGGGCTACGGGGCCATGTAGGGACGTTCCCAGGCCACTGAAAGAATGGCTCTATGGGGCATGTTAATTTTCCCCTTTTCACAGACCTCCACCTTCCTAGTTCTGGGACAATTATCTGCAGGTGTGTGAAAGGCTATCATCCACACCAGCTACTTGGGTGAGTGTATGTGTGTTGCTGGAAACACTTCCCACCATGCTGGGTTGTGTGGCACAGCTCTGCACTGTGGTGCAGGGTGACAGGCAGAAGCATTGCCAGCCTGCCAGAAAGATGGCTCTATGGGACATGCTTATTTCCCCCTTTTCTGCTGATCCCTGCCTTCCTAGCTCTGAGACAATAAGCTGCAGATGTTTGAGAGGCTATCATCCATGCCAGCAATTGGGATGTGTGTTACTTGACACACTTCCTGCCACACTGGGTTGTGTGGCACAGCTCTGGGCCATGGTGCCACATGCCAGGCAGGAGTATTCCCAGCCCCCCAGGAAGATGGCTATATGGGGCATGGTTATTTCCCTTTTTGCTGAGCTCTGCCTTCCTAGCTCTGAGACATTTAGCTGTGGGTGTGTGAAAGGGTATCATCCATGCCATCTGTTGGGATGTGTGTGCATGTTTGTGGACACACTTCCTGCCATGATGGGTTGTGTGCCACAGCTCTGGGCTTCAGTGCTGGGTGCTGGGCAGGAGTATTCCCAGCCCTCTGGGAAGATGTGCATATGCGGTGTGGTTATTTTCCCCTATTCCCTGACCTCCATCTTCCTAGCTCTGAGACATTTAGCTGTGGGTGTGTGAAAGGGTATCATCCATGCCATCTGTTGGGATGTGTGTGCATGTTTGTGGACACACTTCCTGCCATGATGGGTTGTGTGCCACAGCTCTGGGCTTCAGTGCTGGGTGCTGGGCAGGAGTATTCCCAGCCCTCTGGGAAGATGTGCATATGCGGTGTGGTTATTTTCCCCTATTCCCTGACCTCCATCTTCCTAGCTCTGAGACATTTAGCTGCAGGTATGTGAGAGGCTATCACTAACACCAGATATTGAGGCATGCCCATGGGTTGTGGGGAAGTAGCTCCAACCACGCTTCACTGTGCGGCTCTTGCTACCAGATCTGCAGCTGCTTTGGGGTTTTTAAAACTAGTCCAACTCCAAACACCAACTCCCAGTTTCCCCAGAATGTGGCATGGCCACTGCTTCTCCAGCAGGCTCACTCACTCATTTCAGAATGCAGACTCCCATTTTCACCAAGTGCACAATCCCTGTAGATCTAGCAGACCTTGTCCAGCTGGTGCCTCACTGGAACTAGTGATTTGGATCACTTTCTTTTATCTAGCATTTTTCATGGAGAATTTTTTCTGTCCTGTCTCTCCTAATGCACCACCTTCTGGAACCCCTCTGTAGGTTGTCATTTTACTTTCTTGATTAAGTCCTTTGATGCTTAGAAGTTTTAAATTTTGATTCAGTCCCATTTATCTTTTTTGTTAAGATGTTTCCCCATGTTTTCTTCTAGGAATTTTATAGATTTGATTCTTATATTTAGATCTTTGATGCACACTGAATTTATTTTTGTATATGGTGTAAGCTGGGGATCCACATTTATTCTTTTGAATATGGCTATCCAGTTCTCCTAGCATAATCTATTGAAGACACTGTTTTTTCCCCACTGAGTAGTCTTGGCATCCCTGTCAAAGATCAGTTGACTACAGGTGTCAGGGTTTACTTCTGAGCCCTCACTTTGATTCCATTGGTTCATATGTCTGTCTTTATGACAGTACCATGCTGTTTTGATTACTGTAGTTTTAAAATAAGTTTTAAAATCAGGAAGTATGAGTCCAACTTTGTTCTTTTTCAAGATGGTTTCGGCTAGTCAGGGCCCCTTACCTGTCCATATGAATTTGATGATTGGCTTTTCCATTTCTGCAAAGAAGGCTGTTGGAATTTTGATTGGCATTGCATTGAATCCATAAATAGCTTTGGGTAGAACTGACATCTTAACAATATTTAGTCTTCCAATCCATGATCATGGACTGTCTTTCCATTTATTTATGCCTTCATTAATTTCTTTCAGTAATGTTTTGTAGTTTTCCATGTATAATCCCTCTAAATCTTTTGTTAAGCTTAATCCTAGATATTTGATTCTTTCAGTTGCTGTTGTAAATGGAATTTTTTTCTTGATTTTCTCTTCAGATTGTTCATTGTTAGTGTGTAGAAACACCACTGATGGTTGTATATTGATCTTGTACCCAACCACTTTGCTGAATTTGTTTATTAGCTCTAGTCACTTTCTTGTGGATTTTTCAGGATGTTCTATGTATAGGATCATGTCATCAGTAAATAGGGAAAGTTTTCCTTCTTCCTAATTTGGATGCCTTTTATTTCTTTTTCTTGCCTAATTTCTCTGACTAGAACTTCCAGTACAATGTTGACTAGCAGTAAAGACAGTGGGCATCCTTGTCTTGTTCCAGATCTTGAAGAGAATGTAGCTTAGGTTTTGGTTTTTGTTTGTTGATTTGTTTTCATTGGCTTTTATAAAGGGGGTTTATTTGGTTACAAAGTGTTCTAGTTTGCTAATGCTGCCAGAATGCAAAACACCCAGAGATGGATTGGCTTTTATGAAAGGGGTTTATTTGGTTACACAGTTACATTCTCAAGGCCATAAAGTGTCCAAGGTAACACATCAGCAATCAGGTAACTTCACTGGAGGATGGCCTATGGTGTCCAGAAAACCTTTGTTAGGTGGGAAGGCACGTGGCTGGCATCTGCTCTGAAGTTTTGGTTTCAAAATGGCTCTCTCCCAGGATGTTCCTCTCTAGGCTGCAATTCCTCAAAAATGTCACTCTTAGTTGCACTTGGGGTATTTGTCTTCTCTTAGCTTCTCTGGAGCAAGAGTCTTCTTTCAACAGCCATCTTCAAAATGTCACTCACAGCTGCACTGAGTTCCTTCTGTTTGCCAGCTCATTTATATGGCTCCACTGATCAAGGCCCACCCTGAATGGGTGAAGGCATGCCTCCATGGAAATATCTCATCAAAGTTATCACCTACAGTTAGGTGGAGCACATTTCCATGCAAACAACCTAATCCAAACATTCCAACTTAATCCCCACTAATATGTCCCATGAGATTGCATCAAAGGATATGGCTTTTTCTGAGGGACATAATACATTCAAAATGGCACACAAAGTTCAAGTCTTAAGGTCATAAAATATCCAAGGTATGTCATCAACAATAGAGTACCTTAACTGAAGGAAAGCCATTGGCATCTGGAAAACCTCTGTTAGCTGGGAAGACACATGGCTGGCATCTGCTTGCTCTGAGGTTGTGTTTCAAAATGGCTTTCCCAAAAATGTCAGAGTCAGCTTTGAATGGCTATCTTGAAAATATGTCTCTCAGCTGCAGCAACAATGGACTTTTACTATGCCTCCCCAAGGCTATGTACATCCATGACCATCTGCCATGGTCTCATGGCAAAGGATTTGGTTAAGTGGAAAACTCCCACAAGTGTAATTCTATTTCACTACATTAATGATGTCATATTAAACAGTAACTGTCTTTCAGAACTAAAAGAAGCCTCAGACTCATTGCTATCTCACCTTGAGAGTCAGGGATGGGTAGTCAATCACAACAAATGTCAAGACCCTGGCTTCACTGTCAAATTCTTGGGTGTTGTATGGTCAGGTAAGGCAAAAACTATACATTTGGCTGTAATGGATAGGGTGCAATGTTTCCCTGTGCCACAAACACTGAAGCAACTGATGGCTTTTGGGGGTTGTTCAGGTATTGGAAACCTTTTGTTCCTCACTTAGCCCAAATGTTAAAACCTTTGTATGTTTTCATTAGGAAAGGCCATAGTTGGGAATGAGATACCTCCCAACAGGCTACTTTTGAAAAGGCAAAAAATGGCAATAGCACAGGCACAAGCAATGGGGGGCATTGACGCAGACCTGCCCTATGAATTTGATGTAACCAGTGCTGATATTTGGCTTTGGGTGGGGGTCTCTGGCAAAGGCAACATTCTAAACGAATGCCCCTTGGCTCTTGGTCACCATTATGGGAAGGGGCAGAACTGAGATACAGACCACCAGAAAAGCAATTGTATGCTGCATATAATTCCTTATTGCAAGTGGAGGACTGATGCAAAGATGCCTAGTAACCTTGAAAATGGCCATGTCTATTCAGGGTGGATAACCAACATGGCTTCTAAGCCATGCTCTGGCAGTGACCAACAAAGCACACTGATCAAATGGACAGACTACCTGCTACAGTGTAGAA